>NC_136605.1:19566280-19666280 GCF_910589615.1 Taurulus bubalis
CAGTAATTATAATCCAATAAAATGTATAAAAATATAAAAATCACAGGGGGTATTTTTCTACAGACAAAATGTATGTACTTCTACAATGTTGCTTGTTTTACTCAAATAAAGGATTAAACGTCCCCCCATTGGCAATCAAACGTTTTTGTAATAGTTTTGCATGTTTATGTCTATTGACTGTATGTAATTTCCGTACACATTGATAAAACAGAGAATATGTTTTTATACCGATTTAGTTTTTCTGGTTTTTATTCATCTTTCTTCTCCATATACGCATGTGACCAATGATACAACATATTGTGCGACGATGCATTTGAGCAACATGGGCGACTTTAAAGATTCTTCTTGCCGTTGGATTTAAAGACGCTGCAACACATCGAAGCGCATTGCATGAAATCGAGGAGAAACGCAAAAAAGCAGGCATGCAAATTGTGAAAATTCATACATGAATTGACCTTTTATGCATCTCTGATCGTTTTGTTCATGCTTGAAATTGCAGAATTGTGCAGTGGGATTGATTACATACGGTATATAATATTTATCTATATTTATTTTCTCTTTTCTGCAGCCTAACGTTTGCTCCACTCGATCTGGTTCTTGTTTATTTTCTCTCCCATCCAACATTTTGAATGGAGAGAATTCCCTTTTTCACAAAGCAAAAATGATAAAGCAAGCATCTTTTTCTCGATACCCACATGGATGTAATGCCACAAACAAGAGTTTGCAGCTGCCACCGGCCCGGAACAAGCCAATCTGCATACACCAACACACACACACGCACATGTACACACACACACAAACACACACAGAGCTTGGTCTTCCTCAGGCAGCGTTGGCACGGCGCCATGAGACGTCGGCACACATTATGGGCACAAAGGAGCGAAGGAAACCCAGACAAAAAAAAACTAAAACAGAGACAAACCCCCTAAAAAAAAGCAATAATAAATACTCAGCAGAAAAAAAAACTAAACGCAGTAGACGGCGGCACGGCACAGAAATAAAGAAGGATGAAAGACGGCGTACCTCGTTTCTGATCCTAGCAACACAGGCAGAGCAGGAGGGATGCTGCTCTTGATTGCTACAGGGTCCACCTGTCTGTCTGTCTGTCTGTCTGTCTGTCCCTCAGCATGGATGGATCTTTGCCTGTGTGTCTGTGCATCTGTCTGCCATCTGTACCTGTCTGTCTGATGTCTCATATGTTCTAATGTGCCTTTGTGTTATAGAGGGTCAGTGTCCTGGTGTTTTGCACTTCTTCATCTGCAGTTTATGGTTCTGTCCGTGTGACTACCTGTCTGTCTGTGTGTCTGTGTGTCTGTCTGTGTTTGTCTGTCTGTATGTCTGCGCATACATCTCTGCTCTGTCTCTCACATTTTCTGCATCTTTTGTCGTGTATCTGTCGTGTGTAGATCTGTCTGTCCCAGCTACACACACACACACACACACACACACACACACACACACACACACACACACACACACAGATGGACAGACAACCAAAGCAGTCGGGCTCCTCGGTGCAGAGGAAACACAGACGCCGCAGGCAGCGGGGGGGCGAGATGTGATGAGGGGAGCCCGTGAACTTTAGCGGCCATCTTGGAGGACGAGCCAACGGGACGTGTTATACCGTTTGTCATGAAAAGCACAGGAGATGTCCGGGCACCCCCTCCGTCCACGGGTTTGGACACAAGCCAACTTTAGGCATCCCACACCGGCACAGATTTCCTCTGTTCAATCCCACACGCTTTGGCAACGGCAACGAGTGACCGCAGTCACAACAGCAAAACAGAGAGAGGCTGGATCTCTGCCACGGCTCCCTTGTAGGGAGTTAATGAAGCAAGAAAAGCTTGGATACACTTCAAGCATCAATGTATACACATGCACACACACACACAGTGGGCATATTGAACACGTCTGTCATATTTATTGAAACATGTTCCCACCTCTTGCACAAACAAAAGCCCAAACAAGGCAGACAGCCGCCAAGCTGTCGAATCTCTGCGTTTTTTGTTCGCGGTTAAATCACGTTTGACGTCTTGATTCATGTTTTAGTTTTCAGGACGAAGCAAAGATGAAGATGAGGAAAAGCCAAGAATATGTATTTGTTGCATTCAGCATGGGCGTCCTTACCTGGCATACGCGTGGTGAGCGGAGGGCAGGTGTTGTTGAATCGAGGGACGTCTGGGTGGGTGAGGCGCCCCGTGGTGTCTGAAGAGATCAAGTTCATCTGGAACAACACATTGATAATCATGACATGGGAGCAATAAACGACTCATTATTAATAGTTGTGTATTCAGAGTGAGACGTGCCAAACACACAACCTTACCGATTCTGATATTCAATAATAATCAATAAAAAGCTAATGTCTATAACTCCACTCAGATATTCGTAATATTTGTGCGTAAGACAACTTAATTGATGTAGAAATGAAAAAAAAACTTTTAACGGGTAACAGAAAGATGAAACTGTTCCTAGACGGACTGTGATGATGGCATAAGGACAATGACTTAAGGATGAAGACATAAGGATGAAGACATTAGGACGATGACTTAAGGATGAAGACACAAGGACGATGACATAAGGACGAAAACATAAGGATGATGACATAAGGATGATCACTAAAGGATGAAGACATAAAGATGAAGACACAAGGATGATGACATAAGGATGATCACTTAAGGATGATGACATAAGGATGAAGACACAAGGATGAAGACACAAGGATGATGACACAAGGATGATGACTTAAGGATGATGACTTAAGGATGATGACATAAGGACGATGACATAAGGACGATGACTTAAGGATGAAGACATAAGGATGAAGACACAAGGACAATGACATAAGGACGAAGACATAAGGATGATGACATAAGGATGAAGACACAAGGATGATGACACAAGGATGATGACTTAAGGATGATGACATAAGGATGATGACATAAGGACGATGACTTAAGGATGAAGACATAAGGATGAAGACACAAGGACATTGACATAAGGACAAAGACATAAGGATGATGACATAAGGATGAAGACACAAGGATGATGACATAAGGATGAAGACACAAGGATGATGACACAAGGATGATGACTTAAGGATGATGACTTAAGGATGATGACACAAGGATGATGACACAAGGACGATGACATAAGGATGAAGACATAAGGATGATGACATAAGGACGATGACTTAAGGATGAAGACATAAGGATGAAGACACAAGGATGATGACTTAAGGATGATGACATAAGGATGATGACATAAGGATGATGACATAAGGACGATGACTTAAGGATGAAGACATAAGGATGAAGACACAAGGATGATGACTTAAGGATGATGACATAAGGATGATGACATAAGGATGATGACATAAGGACGATGACTTAAGGATGAAGACATAAGGATGAAGACACAAGGATGATGACTTAAGGATGATGACATAAGGATGATGACATAAGGATGATGACATAAGGACGATGACTTAAGGATGAAGACACAAGGATGATGACACAAGGATGATGACTTAAGGACGAAGACATAAAGACGATGACATAAGGACGATGACTTAAGGACGATGACATAAGGACGATGACTTAAGGATGATGACATAAGGATCCCTGGACCCTGATGAATGGACCAGGAAACAGAGGAAACAAAACAAGGCTCTGCAGGTAGAGCAGCATTTCGCCTCATGGCCTCAACACCCGACTGGAGACGGACACGAATGGAGTGTTTCAGTTGCTCCCACACTCCAGAGACAGGAAGTAAAATAAAGGTTCCCTCTATAGATGTAGTTTATCTATATAGTTGAACCAACACTGCATGCTCATTGTTTTAAGAACTATTTGTATTAATATAAACTATAGAAAGGTTTTTAGTAGAGCGGATGGTAAAAGTAGGAGACAGAGCGAGAGATTAGTTCCCTTAAAGCTACAGCAGGTTTGGGAACTAGTGAGCAACCTGAGCTTTAGTTTCTGTTGACTGAAGTTAGACACAATCTAGAAAAGATCAAAAACTAATTAAAATGTTCAAGAGCAAAATGAAAACAACCTTTTAAAGAAAGTTACACATTAACCGTCAGTGTATTATTTTAGGTTATGTAATAATTTGAATAGACCCACATTTTAACAAACTGCAAATGCATCTTTGCATAGCAAATAGTTGTTTGATGCTACATATTTGATATTGAATATTGTAACTTGAAAGACTGATGAACGGATCTTTGAATAAAACTGCACAATCGAAAAGAAAAGGACTATTTTTAGCTACTTTATAGTCGACCTATGTGACATTTACATGGCATCTGTAGTTTCTATTCCATGCAGATTTTATTCTTTATACAATCATATTAAATAATGATGAAAATGTGAGGAAACTGTAAAGTGAAAGTGATTAAACATGAAAAATGTCCCAATATCCTCCCTCTGATGGTCCACAGTTCTATATTTTAGCAGTAAAAAGCACCAACAGGTAAATTATCAATAGTGTTGGTCGGAGGATTTAAGTTTTTGCACAATAAGTGCACATATCATCAATAACATTATGCATCGATTGTAGATTACCTTAATCAGCAAATTGTGGAGCAAAATGTTGCCCAATAAAATGATGGTTTTAAAGAATTGTTGACTTCAGAAAGAGAAAATATTACATTGTCACAGCAGATTAAAGTGATGTCACCCAGACAGAAAAAAAACACAACTTACTATGGATGTTTCTTTTTTATTTCCTTCAAAAACAGGAAAAAAAATAAACTTTCCTCTTTGGTTAATTATTTATCCATCCAGCAGCTTTTAAATTAAACATTTACAAAATTCAAAATAAAAACAAAATACGACACAGAGGTTCAAATCATAAATATTCACAGTACGTTTTCAAACGAAATCACAAACTCTTTTCAATAATAATCCTCGACATGCACTCCAGTGCTTCTGTTTGAGGCAAATCAAACTACAAATGACCTCTCGTCAAAATGTAACATCGCAGGTTCAGTAGATAAACTGGTGGCAGTCCTGAGCACGTGCAAATTTAACTTTAAATAATTCAAGAAGTCCACGGTTTAACATTTGCTTTCATTCATGTGTTTTCTTATATTGAGTATAAAGTGCTTTTCCGTCACGATTCTTGTTCACTTTCATTTTGCATGAAGCATATTTCTTAAGGCGATACAAAAAGGTATCCTGGGAGAATAAAATTAAGTTGACAAAATAAATCCAGGCACTCTTTTTTTGGACAGAGAAAGGAAAAACATAATTCAAGTAAATACATCGTTTTTTCCCCTACGATGGTCAAGATAAGGTAGCGGCGTGGAGCTTAGCGTGGTCGTCCACCTCTCCGCTGCTCTTCTCTTCCCTCGACGTCGTCTTCTGGTGTTTCTTCGGCTCCCCGACCTCCAGCAGGACCTCCGGGCCGGCGTGTCTCTTCTCCTGGCTTGCTGATGAGCTGCTGCTGCTGCTGCTGCTGCTGCTGCTACTGCTACTGCTGCTACTGCTGCTGCTGGGCCTCTCGCCTTCCTCCAGCTCTCTTGTCTTGGTCCGTCCCTCCAATCCCTCCTCCTCCTCCCATCGACCACCTCCTGCTCTCACGGCCACCATCTCTTGACTCGCTGTCTCCCCGTTGCCTTCTTTTTTGACCTGCCTCGGCTTCCACTCCTCCTTTTCAACCCTGCTCTCATGTCTGCTTCTGTTCTGCATGAGTTCTGGAGCTGTGCTGCTCGGGTCTCTCTCCTTACTGCGGGAAGGTGGGGAGTGGTGGGACCCTGCTGGTCTGTCTTGGTGTCGAGAGTTCCCTGGTGGATCTGGGTGATTGTGGTAGTAATGGGGATGGTCTTTGTCTTTATTATGTATGTATTTAGAGTCCAGTAACGCGCCTCTACATGATTTGAGGGTATTTTTATCGGGCATCTCGGTAGCTCTGCTTTCCCTTCTTCTGCCACCGGAGTATTTCCTGCTGGGACGAGGTGAACTCTTGGCGTCGCCTCCTCGCTGCCTGTCTCTCCTCTCTGTGTCATGTGACTTTGAGTGAGAGTAGGGGTGAGACGAGGACGGGGGATTCCTCTTTTGGGCCGAGGCAACGCTGCTGTGCTCCCTCTCTCGCTCCCCGTCTCTCCCTTTCTCTCCCTCCCTTGCTCTCTCTTTAGATCTTTTGCTCTCTTTCTCCCCTGGCCTTTCCCTCTCCCTCCCTCTATCCCTCCGTTTCTCCCCGTCTCTGTCTGAATATGCATTGCTGTCATTTCTGTCCTTACCACTAGGGGGAGCCACACTTCGGTGTGAGCTCGACAAAACAGGGGTTTTCTCTCTCTCCCTTTCCACTGACCTCTCTCTCTTTTCTTCATTCTGTGTTTCCCTGTTGGTTGTTGTCTCTGATGTCACAGACACGGATGATGATGATGAAGGTAGGGACGATGCAAGAACGTCTGTTTGAGCTTCGGTCACGCCTTCATCCCGCTCTTCTTCCGCAGACTCTTCCTTCCCCCATTTGGAGCGAGGGACCTGAGACAGAGAGAAGGCGTGACAGAGACATCAGAGATCAGTTCCTCCACCAACATGTTAACAATTAAAAAACATCATTAAATCAAAAATTAACATAACCAACAACCTTTTAAACGGAGCAACAGGACTATGAAAACACACAATGGGAAAAAGACGTGGCTCTCTCCAAACCCTGATTCACATCCACTCATACAATAGAAAACTATCCACAGAATCCAGGTCACACGAGGTAAAATGGCCGACACAGACAGATCTGGTCATGTGCAATTCTTGTTTTTATATGCGAGAGTTACAAATGTTTGCATTGTGAAAGCTACATGTAAAATGATCTGAGCCCACAGGCCTGTACCTGTATGAGCACGAGCTCGTCCTCGATGTATTCCTCCAGAGCTTTCACCCCCGTCTTCTTCTCCTGCCGATCCCCGTAGCTGCTGTATTTAACACACACAGTAAAGTTAAAATCTGTACTCATGTCTACATTAGAAAAAGGCTCGCATGCACACTTGGTGTGCTAATCGAAAGGTTTTACCAGAGGAACGCTCGTCCTTCCTGTCCTCCCCTCTCATCCGTCAGCTCTTCTCCTTTGCTGGCCTCCATCCCGTCTCTTTCCTCCGCCTGCTTTTGACTCTCATCCGTCTTCTCCTCTTCTTCTCTGAGGGCACTATGCCAGAAGTCAAAGTCGTCCTTCTTCTCTCCGATGTCTTTTTTCTCCAACATTTTTCCCTCATCGTCTCTGAAGGTAGCTTTCTCCCATTTCTGTCTCGCATCTGCTTCTTCTGGTTTGATTTTTTCTTCAGACGCACCTTCAACCTCTCTGCTGGATTCCTTCTTTTCATCGTCTTCAATGTCCATCTCTTCGTTTAACTTCTCCTTCTCTCCTTTACTAGCCTTCTCAATCTCTTCCTTTGTTTTCTCTAAATAAGAAAATGGCTGTTTTTCAGTTTTCTCTTCCTTCCTGTTGCCATCCAGGTTTATGTTGATGCTTATCTTCTTCTGTGGCTTCACCTGTATCCCTCCCTCCCAGATGTGTCTCTCTGTCAGAGGCCATGTTTTTCTCTCTTTTTTGTTCTCCATTTTTGGCTTCTTTCTCTCAAATGGATTTGGGGATTCACTCCTGTGGGCTTTGGGGTCCTCTGCAGTGTTAGTTTTCAGGCATTTGCTGTTTTCAACCTTTAGAGAACTTCTCTTTATGTCCTCTCCTTTTCTTTTTCTGTTCCTCTCTGATCTTGAGTCAGAAGCTGTGCTGCCTCCAGGGTATCTGTGTGTATCCGCCATGTCTGGCTCTTTGCTGGGCTTTTCTTTGTGCCGTCTCCCCACATCCTGCCTGGAATCTGAATGTTTGCCTCTTCTCCGTCCTTTCTCCTTTTCTAAATTCCTGTGTTCTCGGCTTTTTCTTTCATAGTCTTTATCCAAACGTTTGTCTGGTTTGGCGAGTGGTTGGACCGATTTTAAGGCATCGCCGGTAGTTGCTTCGTCCTGTGCTGGAGAGCCGTTCTTGAAGGCATTTGGTCCAGTGCTGTGCCTCCTCTTGTCCTTCCTGCAGTCATCCGGTGAGTCTGCAGCATCAGGGGATGACGACTCCCCTTCTCTTCCTTCCTCGTGTTTTTTCTTTTGCTCGTCTTTTACGGTGCCGAGGTTCTCCAAATTCTTCGCGATTGTCTGCTTCTCGTCTTCCCGACTTTCTTGCAGTTCTGCTTCCTTACTGCCCTTTGTGAGCGTGACAGACTGGCGGTTGGCCCTCTCATTGCACTTCTTCTGATAGGCCCTTGGCTGAGCTGCGTCTTTGGACGGCGTGGAGCGCCCGTCACTTGACGACCGGCTTCCGTTGGACGAATGCGATGGAGAGGAGCGGCTGTCGCTGGACGACTGAGAAAGCGTGGAGCGGCTGTCCCTCGAAGACTGAGATGGAGGGGAGCGGCTGTCACTGGACGACTGAGATGGAGGGGAGCGGCCCTCCAGCCGAGCGGCGCGTCTACCTTGGAGTCGGCTGCGAGAGTCCGAGTGAGCGCGGGAGGCGTTTCCGCTTCCTTCTCTGTCCCACTGAGGAGGAGGGGGGATATTGAGGAGTGGAATAGGCAGCTGGTGGAAGTGGCCGACATAGCTGCTGAAATATTTATCGCACCACTCTTTGTACTCCCTGTTCCACTGCAGGTAGCGCTCTCTGTCCAGCTCCAGGCTGCCGCTCCGATTGGCGTGCTGCGCGTACAGGTGTCCAGGAAAACCTCCCGCCGGCGCTCCCGCCTCCCTCTGGTAATGTTCTCCTCCCCTCCTGGAGCTGTAGCTGCTCGAAGCCGATTTCTTACTGTGGTGCCGGCTGTGATGGCTGCTTTTGCGGTGATCTGCAGGCGACATGGGCCTGGAATGGTAACCCACTCGAGGTGAAGATGACGAGGACGGCGTGGGGGAACGTTTGTAACCGTAGCTGTAACAGCGGGAGGAACGAGAGCGGCCGTGGAGGTCTCTGTGGCGGGAGTAAGGCGAGTGGGGCCTGGGGGGGAAAAAGGGATCTGTATCAATATATTGTTATCAGATTCAGATCCAAATCAGTATCAGTCTCTATCATCCAGTATTGGTCGCCCTATCATATCTTTGTGAGTACCAGGAATAAAGCAACACAATATATGTGAGAATCATTTTACGGGAACAAAAATATAGAGTTAACACCAACGAGGCACAAAATACCTCGATCTGCCGTGGGACCTGGACCGGGAACGGGATCTGGACCTGCTGGAAGAGCGAGAGTAGGAGCGAGAAGACTTGAACTTAGAAGACTTGGAATCAGAACGAGAGGAGGAGCGTCTGTGTGAAGATCCTCTGTGAGGTGACCTGAGTGACAAAGGTGGAGGAGGTGGCAAGTGTTTCACATTACTATCGATATTTTATCCTCATACTACAACGGCTAAGTAATCAACTAAAAAAACATAACGGGCAAGTTTCAATAAGGCCTCTTTATAGTTTAATTTGCTGGCAGGATTTAAAGTAAAGACAATTTTCAAAAGGATAAAACAATTGAACAAGGTAAGTCGTGTGAGCAATACAGAAACACACATGGGTGTGCCGTTACCTTTCCTTCTTCTTTCTCTGATGCTGGAACCACTCACTGGGGATGAGGGCAGGGATGGAGGCAGAGGGCAACAGGGCAGGGATGGGGGGCCCCTGGAGGTTTGGGAGGGCCCAGAGGGGAGGAGTAGGTGGGTATCCAGGGGGGTAACTGCCGAGAGGCTGCTGAGCGGCGAGAAATGTGTGGAAATGAGGGGCGGGAAAGAGAGGAGGAGGAGGAGTTGAGGGATATGAAGAGACGCAGGGAGGAAGCTGCTGGGTGTTGGATTCATTCCAGCCTCCAGTGGGACCAAGTGAGGAGGAGGAGGAGCTGCAGGGGGACAGAGGGAGGAAGAGGAAAAGACATCAGACTGGAAACAGTGGGCAGAGTCAAATAGAGACTAGTATCTAAACATGATCCTAGGATCTTCAGTCATAGTATCTTAACTGACCTTTCCCAGAATGTTGATGGCGGCGAGGGTTTTGGGGCCGGAACTGTGGATTCAGGGAACAAACAATTTCATTTGTGTTACTCCAGTTCTCGACATAATAATAATAATACATCAATAACTGGGCTGCTCAGATAAAAAAGGACCAAACGCATGGTGAGGATACGGACAGAAAGGGACGCTGCTTCTCACCTGAGGACGGCGGCTCTAGATTCACACCGACTGTCTGGGGCGGCTCCATTAGTGGAGTAAGGGTCACCTGAGCAGCGACAAACACAGAGTTCATACAGAGAAGCTTTGCTGCATCATGTTAGTACGTGTGTGTGTGTGTGTGTGTGTGTGTGTGTGTGTGTGTGTGTGTGTGTGTGTGTGTGTGTGTGTGTGTGTGTGTGTGCTCACTAGGGGTATCAGCTGTGCTGGAGCATCAGTTGTGTCTTGGGGTGAAACCGGTGCAGACGGGGCGTCAGCAGCCGCTGAGTCATCGCTTGTCTTTTCTTCAGCCTCTCTGAATAAACAACACACACATCACAGTGTTTACCTGTTTTTTTTAATCTCAAATCCATAGGGCCACATTTTGATAGCACAACATTCGATTTCTGTCGACACAGAAGGATGTTCACAATGATTTTAGACTAATGCTACCAAATGTTTATTTTATGCTAAAAAAAACGAGAATATGTTTTCATATTTTCACCCCAAATGTCACTCCTGTGATGAACCCTAGACCAAGGGTTCTCAAACGGGGTTCACCTTGTGTCGTGCTTACCTCACCGTTAGATAGCGGCGTTGTAATACCGTAGAAAATGAAGGCTTCTGTGATATTGTGAATACAATGGAGCATCTTTCTATACAGTTTTCCTGAAATTATATTTATCATATTCTTGTTTTCATTAGCAAATGTCTCTGTTTCTGCTGTTAGACAACGTAACGAGTAAGAAACACATATTTACTCACGGCTCTCAAATACGACACGTTAACCAGAAGTCACTCACGGCATCATTATTTTAGATCTGTGACGTCGTCTGACAAAATTAAACTCAATGACAAGAGCTCTGCTGTGTTTTGTGCCATATGGCCTTTCTTAATGAACGATCACATCACAAAGTTTCTCTTGACTGAACTGCCGTACCCTGGAAAAAAGCCCTGGACCAGCTTACGTCATCATTTAAATCCTTTTACAAACCGAAAGACCCAGCTGGAGTCTGAAAATTCACATACTCTGAAGGCTTTTGGCTTTGGAAAAGCTCTGTTTTGGCCAAAGCAAAAAGCTATTTTGGTCCGTACGAAGGCCTGGGAGAAACCCGAGAAAGATGGGTTTACAAATTTAACCAGCTTAGTGTGGACATACTCCAAGTCTTGAATAATTTATTCTGCTAAATGCAGGGCGACGTGTCATTATCCATCACATCAACCGTGGCTGACAGACCCAATGTGCTATATGAGCAAAATCAGACTTTCACTCTCGGCTCCCAAAACAGATTATTAGGTGTCAGAGAAAAAAATGACAAATTCCATCTGTAATATTTTGTGAAAAATAAATTGCAGTCTATAAACACAAGGGCCATTTGAAGCACTTTGCCTTGTACTCCAGCAGGGGGGGTAACATAAAACATGCTCCTGACCAGCTGCCTGTTCAGTAACTAGTCTTTGGTTGTTTAACTTGAACTGTAAGAAACTAGCAAACTGTGTAGAACGGATGAACCATTCTACAGCATAGATGTTGACATTATGCGTACAATAAGGTTATATATACAGTATATTTGTTGTCTCTGTAAAATGCAACGGCCTTGAATTCAGACAAGCGTTACAATCCTTTCAAATCAATCCAGGGTGATTTTGCAAGAGTGGTTTAAAACAACAGCAAACTCTCCTTTGAGCATCTGCTTTGTCAGAAATCAAACATGAGGGGGATTATGACTTTATAACCAAAACAATATACCACGAGTCACAAGAGGCAGCCGAGCACCACAGTCATTTTATTTGTGTGCGAGTGTTTACTGTGTGTAGGTACTTTTCAGGTTCATCTAGGTGGCTTTGCACAGGCTGGAGGGAAGTGCTGGATGTGGCGGGAGAAGAGGCGGGGTCTGTTGCTGTGGGCGGAGCCACACACACCTGAGACACTGGTGGTGTGTCTGCAGCCTGTGAGCAGTGCAGGAGAGGGTCCTGAAGAAAGAAGACAACAAGACAATATAGATGGATCAGAGTATAGTCGGGCTATTTTTTTTTTTTTAACCTTTAGAAGAGACATACTAATTCACTTTTACAAAGATATCTCCACATGAAGATATAAACAGAACATACATTTAAATACAGAGTGTCGTTTAAAACTTGCAGCATACTGTGAATTTTAACTTTTGTTTGCACAGTGTTGAGAAGATGCCTATTTGAGACTACACAAACATCTCATTGGGAAAAGCAAACAGTAATTATTCTGTTCTCTCCTGAGTCACGCAGGTACAGTGCCGCTCCTATTTCTGCCTCCAGAGATGAAACACATCATTAAAAAAGGTTCACCTGCTGGCTGCTGGTTGACAGGGGAAGCTTCCTAGGTTGGCTCTGCACACTGAGAGGGGGCGGGGTCGGGACAGGGCTCGACGTCTCGGATGGATTTTGGGATTGGGAGGTACCGCACCCTTTTTTCAGACTTTTGGAGTAGCCTTGCTCTTTCTTAAAATTGTCCACAGCCTGTTTTTAGGAAAAACAAAATAGGAAACTGAATCACGTCAGAGCATTTTTATACAATGACACACTTCTGGTCAGACACTTTTAGGATCAAATAAAGAGATGACTCACAAACACACTTTCAAAAAAACATTTACTTCATTATATCCATTCCCCGCCGCACTTAACATCAGTATATTCCATATAAATCTGTCAATTCACCTGTCGCAGGAATTTATTGGCTACCAGGTCGTCGGGGGAGACATCCGGTTGACTACAAGTGGGGCAGACGTGCTCCTCTGAATCCAGTAAAGCATTGCGAATACCTGAGCACCAGATGAAGGCGGTTGAAATGTAAATATCAGACTGAAAAACGACCACAGTACCTGGTTAAAATGTTATGATGGGCATAGTGCATCAGGACGAGAATTACTGGTATACGTTTATATTTGTGTGCTTAGCAGACTCACAATCGTCACAGTAGCTGTTTCCACAGCAGGGTATGACCACAGCGTCACTCAGCATGTCGTGACAGATCAGACAGAGGAGCTCCTCCGATACAGGCTCCTCGTCTTCTTCTGACCCCAGCTGCTCCTGTGGAAGGAACGGAGGCCTCTCCTTCTTGCCGATGGCGTACGCCTCGCTGCGGACAGACAACAGTGGAGACGCTGCAAGTTCACGTTTGCTTTTTATGTATTTCGAGGGCACTTAAGTGACTTAAAGTGTGAGATTGAAAGAAGGCGGACGAGCCCAGACTGGCTGTTAGAATTGAACCTTCATATGTCTTCATAAGTCTTGCTAAGCAAGTATTTATTATTATTATTATTATTATAGCTGTGTTTGTCATAAAAACACTCTTGAACGAGCCTCTCTGGAAAAGTGTATACATTGTATCATCTTTACAGGTTCAATATTATTATACTCATCCACTTTCTTGCCAAGAGCTAGATAAAAAGATTGCTACCACTCTAATTTGTTGTGTCTGTTAAATAAACAGGTTAGCTTAGCTCAGCTCAGCTTAGCGTGGCTGACGTTAACTTGAGAGATCTCTGGGCGAAGCCAGGCAGCACGTTGAGCCTTGTTTTTAGTCTTTATGCCTTTCCCCAAAATGCCAAACCATTCCTTTAAAACGAGACACACAAACATAGACTCTTTGTTCTCACCTGTCTATGGTGGAAACTGCGTAACGGCCAGAGCTGGTCAGCATGGCTCCCTTTGTGTTGGGGTCGTCCACCTCCACCATGAAGGAGCGGGGGATGCCTGTGCTTTTCTTAATTCTCGTGGGGGCTTGGAAGTTTTTATCCTGGTCCACACACACAACAAAAACACACAAATAACGCACACTGGATAGCATAAATGATCATTTTCTTCTCAGAGAAACAACCAGCCTCTGAGGGTTCTGCTCTTACCCCGCTGACGGGACAGTTCCTGATGTGGTGTCCATTAGTTCCACAGCGATAACAGGTGTAGTTTGCAGGAAGAACAGGACAAAACTTCTTGTTGTAACTAGAGAGAGAGAGAGAGAGACGATGAGACGTGGACAGATGAAGAAAATGAGTAAAGGAGACATGAAGGAGATTTGAAATGATTAAAAGGCGACTCACTTCATGGTGCCGTAGGAGGACTGATTCATCATAACTTTGATCTTATCCTCCTCTGACCCATCCACATCAGCCAGGTTAGCCATCTGCATGCACACACACACACACACAAAGTCGTCAAACAGGAGGATCGGTGTTTAATTAAAACTGACTCACGTGATCCAGGATAGATATGCACAATAATAAAACTAATTTAAAGAGAAAAGAAGAGAGTATACCTTTGAGAAAAACGGCAAGGCTCTTGAAGAACTCTGGTCATCCATCTGCTGGAATTAAACACATAATCAGTTTCGCTGATTCACGACGAGAGCCTCCAGGCTTCAAGTCTTGGGAGAAGATTGATAGCTCCGCGTTCACATCGATTGGAAAAGAAACACTCAAGAAAAGGCTCAAAGTTTGGCTCCGAAACATTACCACCCGTCCTGCTAATCTTGATGCTTTACCTGCGGTACCGTTGGTGATTTCATGTCAGTTACTGCTGGAAGTTATAGCTTCACTTTTAATAACCGTTATAGATTTTTTTTTTTTTGTATATAATTACACCAGCATCGAGCAGTGATTTTCATACAGAGTGGATAATACATATCTGTACTCATCCCAGGATTACCGCCTCAGCACCTGCTGCCACTTCTCATCTCTCTAAACTTGGAGAAGCCAACAATATAACGCTGCCTAGGAATTTTCACCTGCAGGACATCATTTCATAGAATAAAAAAAAACATCTTCTCCTTCTAATGTCCACCTGAGTACCTCTCATCAGCTGAAATAATGTATTGTTTTTGCGCACCTCTTGGTTTGTTGCTGGAATAGATTGCAAATAGTAAAACCAAACAAAAAGCAAAATCAACGTGTGACAGACTTAGAAATAATAAAACTTAGAAATGAACGTCACAAATAAAAGCACATACAGTAAACTCAAGTATTGTAATTATTGATCTTTAAAGTCAATCAATGAACACATGTCTCAACTAAAAACAATATTTAAAAAAAACTTTATAAAAAGACAAACATTCACACACCAACATATATTCAAGAACATAATATGAACTTCATTTTGCCACTTAAAAAGTCAATGTGCTGGAGTAGAGACTGACTTTACTGTATTATATTATAACGGCAGTAGGACAGATCCTCCTGTCTGGTTTTATTAAAGCTCAGCCGAATCTAATAAAAGACGGCATCAAGTTGCCGAAAGATCTAGTGTTTTTTAAGCTTGATCCATAACGGGGACTAAAAGTCAAGACCTCTCTTCCTATGCTGCTTAGATTTGAACTTTTCCTTTAATACAAATCTTTTTTTAGTGCAACTGCAATAATTATTTGCTGGAGTACAAATTTTGGTTCGCCCAATGCAATTGTTTATATATTTATTTGTGTCTTTCTTGCTAAATTAAAATGTGAACACAAGAGTTTAACGTTCAATTGGAAAAGTCTAATGATGACAGATAACTGAAGTGGCATAGCGTGTATAAATGGCATTCTCTCTCGTGAAGTCAAACATAATCAATACATCAGACGGCTTCGTACAAACAACTTTATTGGCAGAAAAACACAAAAGAAAAAAGTTAGTGCAGTACGATAGACTCAAAGCACCAAGAAGAGTGGAAGGCACTTCTACTGAGAAACCAGAGAGAAATCAGGTCAGTGAGCACTAGTTCAAGTTAAAGCTTTTGAGATGTGTCCCAGTTAGTTTACAGGATCATAAACAGAACCGACACTGCATGAAGTAACAACCACTTGGTTTTCTGAAGATTTAAGAGTCGTTTATTCGCTCCTGAAACAGTGAACCCAGCCTGAATCACAAAACCTTTTTACTTTGTCATATGGGAGAGGACACTTTTTAGTTCCAAAAGTCCAAATGCTTCCAAGACATTTATTTATTTTACTGTATTTGAAGAGTTTGTTTGGTGTTGATGATACATTTCCCAGCATCTGGTTCACTTCAAAGTACTCTGTAGATCTATTTTAAATATATTTAAAAATAGAATCCATTAAGAAAGCTTTTAAAAACATATTTCATAAATATTCAGTAAAATATAAGTGTAAATTCATAAACTGAATTGTATATATATGTATATATTCCATATTAAATCAGACACTGACGGCACAGTGTTGTGTATTACATCCCTTTTCAACACAGAATGCTTTGCGCTGGTTTCACTGAAAAAAGGTTGAGAACCACTGCTATAGATTATCCGGACACTAGATTATTCATTTTGATTCTTTTGTGGTTGATGAGACCGGAATGTAATCCAATATGCTAAATAAAATAAAACAGCCTTTAACTTTAACTACACAGCTATCGAACAAAGCTACAAATATATACGTCTCCGAATGTTTTCAGAGAACGAGGAAGCAAACGGCAGCTCATGGAGAAGGGGCTACTGGGTGATGACGGCTCTCAGCGCATAAAATAACAGTTGGGTTATCAGCAGTGAATAGCCGGCCAGCGTGATAACGTCTGACCCGCCCGAGCGGCTGCCATCACACCCACAGACCGTTACCGGTGATCTTCTGGTGACCCAGCAGCCCGTTAAATTGACAGCTGAGGGCCTTTATGAGGAGAGAATACATACACATGTATGTTCCTTCGTGGTTAATAATACAGCACTGGGTATTTGTAAACTTCACCTGTTTTCACTATTATAAAATGTTAAAATTAGAGCTGCAGCTCCCTGTAAATTAAATTCTGAGGAGGTGCACTACTTCCTTTTTGCAACAGGAACTTAGATTGCAATAGAGGAAATAGAGGCGTTCAGTGATTCAGATTGACGTTTAATTTGTTTGAACCAATCCCACCAAAGCACACACTGAACTAATGTTAAAGCACCGGTAACGGGTCGCGATAACAACATGTGTGTGTTTAGTGGAGCAGAGGGATTTGGTTTGGTTACGTACTGCTTTGTAGGCTCCAAAGGCTTGGTGGGTCTGGACATCGGATCGCTCACTGAAACACAAAGAGACACCAATTCTTCATTCTTACCTTTCACAATAAAAGCCATAGAGATATTATTCTTTCACGTTCTGTGTCAACATATTCATGACAACAAAAGAAACTGTTTACATTTTTTTATTAAAGTGTGATTTAATCGCCCGAAAAAGGAAGCTCTTGTAGCTTAGATGGAAAATATGATATTAATTTGGTTATGGAAACTTCCACTGTTCCTCCGATAGTTTTATCACATTGTCTGCTCAGTGCCGATGACAAATTATGACTCGAGGCCAGACACTTGAACCTGATGTTTACTGTTGGTGCTTTAACCCGAATCAAGGCAGCATCTAAACCTCAACATTTGGCCTTATTAACGGTACAATAACACAAACACTCCACCCGACAATAATATGCCATTTCTAATAACTTTCAGTTGTTTTGTGTTCACAGTGAATCTTCCCTTTAGTTGAGTTGAACATTTGACGTTAAGTTTAATATAAAAAGCCTTTCAAAAAGGACCCAAACGTTTGGAAGCTGAGGGTCAGCCAGTCTGCTCGTGCAGGTGGAGAATTGATTTGCTGCATTTGATCTTGTGGGCGGCGCTACAGCGCTCTTCAGCCCTCATTCCTCTCCACCCGTCCGCATGGTGCTGACGAGGCTAACTACATGACCGCCGGCCGGTTCCAGGGAGGTCTTTTTCCTGCCTCCCATGCATAAAACACACACCACTGCTGGTTGTCCTCTCTAAGCCCAACTAATATCTGGGTAATCCCCCTAAACGTCACCATGGAGTTCCACTTCTACACTTTTCCTGCAAGCTCATTCTAGCAGGGAAGATTTTTTTTTCCGAATGTAATCAACTGACGACCATCAACTGAAGGAATCAGGCTTCTGTATCGATACATCATGATGTTTATAGCATTGCTTTCTTCATCATGATCCTCTACGTTGCTGCTGTACATAAAAACTCAACAAGGTCCGCTCCTAGATTATGTTAACCTGCCATCTAGTTTTTATAAAAGAGCTTAGGATCGGCATTTATTGTCAAATATATGATATAGGCCTTTAAAGTCAAATATGTCCATTTTAGACAATCATTTAATTATTTATAAATGTTACTATTATTGAGGCTGAATGGGACTCATTGTCATCTTTTGATTTACCAAAACACAACTGTGCAGTATTTACCCTCATAGTATATCAAAGTGATCCATTGTTACAATGCAACACTTACGGTAGACTTGTAGGAGGAGGCATCGGCGTACAGACTTTAGCGGGAACATCGACACGAGTAACAGGTGAATTCAGCTACAGTATGTGCCAAACCAAAAGAAACGCACTTACATGTGGCGGGTCTTGCTTGAGCTCGACTTCGCTCCGATGACTGGGATTCTCCGGACGATGACGGAGGAGCCTTTGGGGATCGAACATTCCTCATCTTTGTACTCTGAGAGGGAGCGATGGAGAAAGTGAGAGTTCAAAGTCTTCAGGATCAGCTTAATATTAATCATAAGAAAAATATCTCTCCTCTTCAGGGTCTTGAGTACCGTCTTTCACTACTAGTCTGGGACTGTAATGAGTTTATTTCTTTAGTCTTGACGATTGATGGTTATTTTCTCTCTGTCAATTGATCTGCTCGTTATGTTCTTGATTCATGAATTGATCTTTATAGTGAAAAATATAGATTGTAATTATCAAGAGTTCAAAGTGATGTCTTCAGTCAGCTTGTTTTGTCTGACAAAATACTAAAGACATTCAGCAAGAGTGGAACTAGTAAACTATTGGCATTTTTGTATTTAAAATAAACAATTGCTGATTTAGTTTCTATTGATGGACTAATCCGGTTTTAGAAGACACACACACACACACACACACACACACACACACACACACACACAGCAGGTAGATCATTTTCTTCAGAAAATGGACAAATTGTGCTTTTCGGTGGAAACACTACTTTGGGAATCTGCAGAATTTGATATGATCATTTGTATCTGATTAATAAGTTTGAGCTCTTTTTCCCTCTTTGGCCTTTTACATTTAGTGACTATATTGACCTATAATGTATCACTTTGCTTATATCCCTGAAGATTGTCACGTGTCTGTCCGCCTGTGTGTCTGTCTGTCAGGCTGGACTTTAATCTTATGGTCATGACTAGACTGTGCTCTTACCCTACCTGTGCTATTTTTAACCCCACGCCTCTCTCCGGAGACGTTTACATGCCACTCCCCGGCGTATCCACCACCACCAGGCCGTTTAAAGTCAGGAATTTGGGCCTTTCGGACACCTTTTGACCCTTTCCCCGTCCCGTCCCCCCGCGTCAAGCCGAAAGAGGTGACGTAAGGCAACTGTCAAACACGGACCACGTGTTTTTCTTTCTTTCTTTCACCCCCCTAAAGTTGCAACTGTCAGCATAAACACTCTCTTCCGCGTTAACTTGACCGTTACCTTCTTTGCTCTGCGCGTTGATGATCTGCAGGTCGCAGTCCCCGGCTCGCAGCTTCTCCCTGCCCATGATCTGCCGCTTCAGGTCCTTCAGGGTGACGTTCAGGCGGTCGAAAACAACCGTGTCGTAGTTGAGTTTGGAGGAGAATTTGTAGTGGACATGAGTCATGCTGATACAGTAACCCCCCACCCCCCAAAAAAACACACACAAACAAAACTCGCCCCTAAGCTGGCAGGAAGCCGACCGTTAGCACGCCTGTGTGGTTTGTTGTTATGGGAGCACGAAGTCGGCTAACGTTAACTAGCTGGCGGTTAGCAGCCGGCTGCGCGAGCGTCACTCCTCCGTAGCTTACCGAGCTAGTACGTGACTTAACAACTTGCCGGATAAAAGTGCCGTTACACCGGATGACATTTCTCGGCACGTGGCGGAACAGCAGCGGCGACTCAAATCAAAGCGCCCTTCGTCTAATTTAAACTTTTTCTTAATTTTTGTATCCCTGCCGACGCCGCTTATCAAGCCGAAAGTGTTCGCTGACAGAAACCACCAGCTGTTTCCACGGTGAGCAACGGCTCGTCAGCAGCACAGTGCACGCGCCGTCTGATGCTGCGTTCACGTGATTTCCCCCACGCGCACACTCCCACTTGTTCAAGAGCCGAAGTTGTTAATGTGATGTTGCAAAAAAACGCATTGATCCCGAATAATATCCTGCATCGATTTATAGGGATTGTATAGGTATGAAAAATGAAGGGTTATAATGAAAGGTTTCCTAAAATACAGAAAATAAGCACAACATTATCATTTAGCCTGTAAAGCATGTCGAACAATAATATACAGCCTAGTCGTGAGGAAACAATGCATAGTCGACATTTTCACAACTGTTTATTCAAGCATTTCCGTTTTACATGTCTAAAATAACACGTGTCTATCTTTACGCTGATCCAATTTAGGATTTAGACATTTACAAATTTCCTCCCGACACCTGAAGCCAGCATCTTGCCTCCGCGCGCAGTGCGGTGCCCCTGCACCTGTTTGGTCTCAGGGGACAGCAGGCCGGAAGGCTCAAAAAGCAAACGAGAGTTACACCCGATGAAGATGGAAATAATAAGTGCCTTCAATAGTTCACTTCTCATGCTAAATATTTGACGTCGTGCTTTCTAAACCGCATTGGAGTCCCAAGCGGCAGTCACGCTAAAAGGCCGCCACGCTCACTGTGATTCAGAACCACACAAGAAGAAACATAGGCCTACTATTTATTTATTTTTCAAATCACAAAATGATATATTTTTTTGAATGCACATCATTTTTTAATTAAACTAAATTGTGAACTGCAGTTATGTCATGTGTGTAGCCTAAATTATCCTCTAGATGGAGACAGAGGATCATTTATGATGTGTGTGTGTGTGTGTGTGTGTGTGTGTGTGTGTGTGTGTGTGTGTGTGTGTGTGTGTGTGTGTGTGTGTGTGTGTGTGTGTGTGTGTGTGTGTCTGTGTGTGTGTGTTAGCTGTACTGCAGTGTGCTGTCAGGCTGAAGGGTTCATATCTGGCCACGTTCGGTCCCACAGCAATAATAAAACACACTTAACTATCCTCGACTGAAATAAAGAGCCGTGTTAATTGACTGTAGATTAAATGCAAACCTCTCTTCTCCAATCAGGTTCCTTTGCAGAGGATGAGGATGCCATTGAGCTTTTGCATCACAGTCCGTGTGTGTGAGCGTGTGCGTGTGCATGTGCGTGTGTGTGATCACAGCGGCCTCAAACTAATGCTCAAAATCATTATGAAAATTATTCATATCAGCAAAATGCATTCTTAATTATTTCTGTTGATCTCCTGGCATTAAAAAATAAATAAAATTACATTGAATTTTTCACCTCGAGGACTGTTATAAAGCAATGACTTACCATTTTGTGAAATATGCTTTTTTGTGTGTGACTTTCTTGCAGAGAAAAATGTAATTGACACCACTTTGTAAATATGAAGCTAAAGCACAAACACTGGAAACAGGGGGAAGCCAGCTAGCTGTGTAAACGCAACAAATTCCAGGTACTCCAAAGCTCACGAATGAACATTCAATATTCATCGTTTAATCTGCGCTTTAAAAAAGTGAAGTGTAAACATTTTAAATTTGCCGTTTCACAGGCAGTAATCAGACTACTTCTTGGCTGTTGCCAGGCAACCAACAGAGACTCCAGGAAGTTACTGTTCCCAACCAAGAGAGCCTCCGAAATCACTCCCCGTTCCCACACAGGCATTACAGTGTGTGTGTCCTCTCCGCTATGTTGGGCTCTAGAGGTGCTATAGGTGGATCTCATTACCTCGAGACAGAGACAGATATGAGATCTTCTCATCTGACTCAACCAAATAACCGACGATTTCATTTCATCTAGTCAAAACTGGACTGAAACTCTGACTTGAATATATTTCAATAAATTAAAACATCACTTCAAAGAGACATACAGTCGATGCTGTAGCTTTGCCACAGAGTCTGAAGGTGGAACGGCAGCAATGTAGGAGTGCGGCCTACGCACAACTTGAGGGTGTAGGGGGCGAGGAGCTTAGGAGGCAAGGAAGCAGGAATCTTCTCTGACATGAGGCAAGCAGCGAAGCTAGAAGACAGCGGTTTACTGAGAACCACAAGCCGATTGGTTGGATTCAGATGAATGGAAGGAAAGAGAGGAGTGAGAGAAGTGAGAGGAGTGAGAGGAGTGTTTGAGGAAGTGTTTTGCACTCGGTGCTCTCTCTCTCTCTCTCTCTCTCTCTCTCTCTCTCTCTCTCTCTCTCTCTCTCTCTCTCTCTCCTGTCTGCTCTGCTCAGAGGAGGGATTTGCCCTATCTTCCCTGGCTTAGCACACACCATTGTGAAAGCAGTGGGAGGATGGAGAGATGCAGGAGGAGAGAGAGAGAGAGAGAGAGAGAGAGAGAGAGGATGAAAGGGAAACAGCTGCTGCCTTTAAACTGATGTTCTTCTTATCGTGATATGATGCAGGACATGTTCTGTGACTCAGCCATCAAAGAGCAGCTTGGAAACAATTATATCTTCGGCTTTATATGTACGTGTGTGTGTGTGTGTGTGTGTGCGTGAAGTCTCGATGGCCTAATGACGTGGTTAAAGGTGAGCATATAATAAATGATATGATCAGTGTTCTTGTGTTCGTGTGGAGGCCTGTTTCCTGAGGAAGAAAACAAATAGATGACGTCTTCGGGAAAAAACTAAAAACAGGACTTGTAAAACGAGGAATGAAATGCACAACAGAGTTGCAACTAATTACTAGTTTTTGAAGAGATTTTACTTTCTCATTCATGGAGGCTAGTTGCACTGGTTTTGATCACGTGTGCAAAGGTAGTAAGTACAGTTGTTCTACAAGTGTCACAATAACCACTTGCACATGATCAAAACTGATCGTTTTCTTTACAACTTCTAAACATTCGTTCCATCTTTGAGCCGTAAATATCTACGACATAGTGTTATGTATGAGGAGGTCCAATGTGTTGATCTGTGTTTACTGATCTACAGCAGGTGTTTAAATGTTTCGGGTGAGTTGTGATGAGCTCATGCACTCATGTCACTAAAGATGAAGGCTGGTGTGTTCCATGTTGTGGCTGGAAAGTGAGAGAAAAAGAGTTATTGGGACCAAACTCAATGGATGACTGACTCCTCTTTCCTTGTCGTTCTTCATCCCTCCTCCTCTCCTTCCCTTGCTCCTTATCCTGATGCCACACTCCCCTGGTCCTCTCCACCTGACGCTCTCTCTCTCCTCCTCGTCTTTCTGCTTGAGCAGCGTTCACAGCTCCGAGGCCTCTTTTTTTTCACACTGCAGATGGCCATAGTGTTACTCCACTCAAGGCAAACACACACACACACACACACACGCACACACATTTTGTGACAATGGTTCAGAGAGCCCTTCTCTCCGTTTGCCCTTCTCAGTAGCAGAAGTGTCTCTTGTCCTCAAAAACTCTGCTCGCAGACAATTTGTCGACCCAGTCACTGATCTGATGTTTGTGTCTCCGAGACCGCACTGTGAGGCGAGCGGCAGCAACAGACGGACGTCATGTGATGTGGGAAAAGCAGCACATATTGTGTGGTTGTGGCAGAAACCCGTCAATCATGAGGAAGTCACTCCCTAAAGCATACCATGTTTCTTTTGGTCTATTTGACTCTAAATGGAGCATCATTTACTAAATGAACATCATGTTGTATTAAGAAGATTTGAAACTAGAGATTTAAAACATAAACTCATTTTAGATGAATGGATGGATGGATAGATATAGATATAGATACGGAGACTGTGGCTCAGTGGTTACCATGCCTGTCTTTCAATTAGAGGGTTGATGGTTCGAGCCCCGGCTCCGCTAAGCCCTGTTGTTGCGTCCTTGAGCAAGACACTTAACCCCTAATTGTTCCTGTGTCTACAATGTATAGAGCAAAAATGTAATATAAAAGCGTCAACTAAATGAAATGTGATAGATATATTGATAGATAGATATATTAATATATAAATAGATAGATAGAGATAATTAGGACATCAAAGCTGGCAGCAACTCTCCTTCAGAGCCTCATTCAGTGACAAACAGCTGTTCTTGCAACATCCAAAGGGGCACACACACACACACACACACACAAACCTGTAGTTGTGGGTACCACTGGAAGCTCACTGTAAGTGTCTTTGAAGCTTGAATTAGAGGTAATCTTGTATTGGACTGCATGGAATCTAAACGTTCTTGATATTTTGTCCTCAGTAAGCCATCAACTCACCGCAATGACCTTCAGCAGTCAGAACAAATCTTTTTCACAAATTCCTGCTTTATTTTTAGAGCACATGGAGGTAAGACATTACTGTCTGCTACAGCGCTATAACATAATCTGATGTGGGATTCCTGCTGGGAAATGCTCAGTGTCTTTTTATGGGCTATTAGCACAAGGGGCCATTTTCCCTCATTGGGCCAATGGAGCCGAAGAAAGCAATTACTACAGTACCATCCTGCTGGATCGGAGGGTGGGCTTTCAAAACAGAAAGATGTGAAGAAATGTGAGGAAACGACTAAGAGGATCAGCCGTGAGAGCCAGGGTGAAAAGGGGGGAAGGAGGGAAAATGAAACGTGGGCGACGGTCACAATATCTCTATGCAGCAGAAGAGATGAGCGGCAGGAGAGATCGGGCGACAAAACGGAACATAAAGGCAGTTAAGAGGAACAAAAGCAGAGTGGCAGCCAATCCCAGCGCGGCCGAGACTCTCCCGTAATCCCGTCATCCACTCTAATCTCTATGACGACCACGCGGAGCTCCATCGGTGACGTCACAGTCATGAATATTCAGATGAATCTGAGCTCTCCGCCGAATCCCTCTGTCTCACATCGCATCCTCACACACTGCACGCAAACACACACATGTATGTACACGGCATTGTATTCTGGAGAGGAACAGATTAGTATAAAGACACGCACACACACATGCAAAATGTAAGGGCGAGTAACATCGGCCCAAATACAGAAATGTTGAAAGAGGAAAACAGTATCTTCGCAACTTCTCGTCAACGGTTGCATAGCAACACATTTTCATCCCAATTCGTCAAATTGGTCAGTGCTGCTAAGATTTTAACTATGACCACGTGTACGCTTGTTGCATAGTTTCTTTCTTTTTTTTTACAGTGTGAAACATTTAGGGGGATTAATTAGCAGAAATTAAATATATGAAGTTATAAACTATGTTTTCATTCGTTTATAATGACCTGAAACTAAGACTCGTTATGTTTTATTTATCTTAGAAACAGCCATTTATATCTACACATATCTACTTCCAGGGAGTCCGCCATCTTGCACCGCCATGTTTCTACGGCAGCTCAGAATGGACAAACCCAACACCGGCTCTATAGTTTGTGTTTTCTCATTACTTAAAGGTGGATTGCTACCGAAACTCTGTATTAAATGTATTGATCAGCGGCGACGTTGCTGGTGCTTTTAATTGGTACGTGTTAATATTTTGGTGTATTTTAATATCTCTCTCTGCCGGACTTTGTGTATTATTCATGTGCAAAGATTTGCTCTTCTCAGATCGTTTAATTGGAATAATTTTGGAGGTCTGAGGAGGAATGACGTCTGAATGTGTTTGCTAATGCAGGTTTCTCTTCTGACTCTCTGGATGATCCGCTTGCAACGTCTTCGATTAATCTTGCGACCACTTTAGGTGTCACCGCGCTTTAGAGGACGCCCTCTGAAGGCTTGTGCGTGCCAGTGGTGAGCTCACGAAATGCAATCTATTGTTTTTTTCGTGTACAGCGACACAAATTCTTATCTTTTTGAAAATTATAAAGTATGTCAGCTGCTCTAACTGTTGCTTTGTGGATGCATTTCATTTGTGTGTCCTTGAACAACGCTCCTAATTGACTTTCCATTGCCGTTGTTTTCAATTTGTGTCTCTGTACACGAACCCAAAGATTGCATTTTCATGAACTGCCACGATACTGGGCTGCTTGTACCGATCACATGAGCTCTCCCAAATCAATGGATCGATAACGCCTGCAACGCTCTCTGGGGACAGACGGAGGTCGCCTGACCCGTGGATTTAACCAATGGAAAACCCACTTATTTGTAGACCTCTGCTCGAAAATTGCATACCCAAAACTAAAAAGGGTGTAATTCTGCAACCACTAGGGCTATTTGAATAAAGGTACACATGTGAGATGTTGTTCAGAGGTGTAAATATCAGTCTATATGTTATTGATTAAGAGTAAATGAAGATGACACACAGCAAAAAATGAAAAGGTTTCAGGTCCGCCTAGAAAAAAAGGATGATTATTTCTTTGAAATGATGCAGCTGTAAGGTCCAACTCTAACCCAAATCATAGCTCAATATGTGAACATTCTCTAACCCAAATCATAGCTCAATATGTGAACATTCTATAACCTAAATCATACACAATATGAGAGAGGGTATAGAACAGAGAACATTCAGGCGAGGTCTCCAACATTTGCATTGGGGCACATTTGCGCACATTTGTGACATTTGAATTTTGAATGTACCAAACCATATATTTCACTTGTATATTGCTTATGGTGTTCAATACATCCAAATACAGCAGTTTGGGGCTTTTTTCTTCATAAAACAAGCTATGATTTACAGTTTTATAAAACAATCGCTCTGTAATAGTTTTTTTATACTGCACATGAATGTTCTCGCATCCTCTTTGAATCCCACCCAAAGCGACAAACACAACAAACCCCATAAAATACACACATGTGCTCACATAGTCGGCAAACTGTCCCTCTTTATCATCTTCAAACACCTCAAATCTGGCACATCCTCCAGTCTCCTCATTAACTTGTTCTCTCTCCTCGTCCTCCCGCCCTCTTTCTCTCTCTTCCGTCACCCTGGCATCTGCGTGGAGATAAGCCGGGGAGTCATCTATCGGACAGCTGATTCAGAACGGTCGACACAGCACAGCTGACACGCATCGAGTGCGTCTGCACGCGTGTGCAGGTTTAGGGAGGAATTGTGTATTTTTCTCGTTGGCGCTGTGCAGATTTGTGTTTTAGGTTTTTGAAAAACAAAAAGGTCACATGCACAACATTCAAACACAAAATGAACTCACCACAGGCACTTTGAAAAGGTGACTCTTTATTTTCTACTCATTATACTGTATATAATATTCCTTCTCTCTAGATATAGGTAATCATATTTATATCATGTAAGTAAAAGTGTGCTTTTGTTCACAGCATGTGTCCGTGTCAGACCGCTGTTAGTTGGAGGTTTACATTATAAAGTATACAGTGAAACTGGCTGGCAGCTATGTGTGTGTGTGTGTGTGTGTGTGTGAGCTGTGATAGTTATACAGTCGGTGTACCTGTGTATAGAAAGACGAATGTGAGTGCCAGCATGTTTCTGCATGCATGTGTGTGTGTGTGTGTGTGTGTGTGTGTGTGTGTGTGTGTTTTTAGAGGACTAAGTATCTCATGATAGGGCTCAGAGGTATGGAGCAGGATAAAAAGCTGCCCATTGACACAGATTTAAAACAGTTGATCACCTACAACCTTTCAACATTTCACCCATCGTCACGCTCTTTACGTGTTTTAAAAATTAGGACCCACATCTCCGGGGGATGCTGTGTGTTGCTGCTGCATCAGCTGTTTGTCTTTAGGCGTTCCCGTTTTTCACTTCCATCACTTCTAGCCGTGCTTCCATTCACATTCTGAAGTATCGCGTTAGAAAAGCTGTATAGAAACTTGAGAAGTAAAAGATTTTACGCTTGATTGATGTGATTTTTGAGTTGATGCCTTAAATTCTGACAAAGCTTTCGCATTTTTCTCACATGGGAGACGTTTGCCTTTCTGCCAGGAATGGTTCATTTCAACTCAAACCGTGATCTTTTCCTAAACTTAACCAAGTAGGGTTGTTGCCTTTAGGTCAGCTCGTTTTCTTTCAGGGTTTTCAACCTCTACTTCTTCTTCTACTGTGTTTTCTGGTAGGTTACAGCCATAAGCAGCAAATAGCGCCAAATTCTGACTAAACTACGCTGAGTGTTCCAATTTGCATGCTTTTATTTTTTTCAACAGTTTGCATAACATTTTCTTGGCGATTGAATGGAAACACGGTTACTGATGATTCCCAGAGTCGCTCCCCTGAACACACAGATTAACAGCTGGTTTCTTTTTTAATCTCCTCATCTCCATCTGAATACTTTCAGCCCAAAGCAAACTGCTGCAACATACTCTCCCTGAAAAAAATGCCACGTCAATAAACACGATAACAACAAAATATTAAGCCTTGTTTTTACTGATATTCTGGATGTTTTTGTGTGGTGCTTCTCTGAAGGGACTGCTCCATCTTGACAAACTCACATCAACCAAGAAATAAAAAGTTAAAATGTCATAACTCCCTCTCTTCTCCTGAGTTTGCATTTGTTTTCTAACAGTCCTCTGGTCAGTTTAAAGTGGACAAAGTCAGGTTTCAGTCGTTTTCCGCTTCAACAGTTTGGATTCTTTCGTATCAAATTCAGAAATAACGAGACAGAGTCCACAGGCTCTAAAACATGGCTCAGTAGAAGGCGATGGGCAATTTAGTTTCTTTGGGGCATGGCTCTCTCAGATGAGAGTTTGACTCATATAAAAATCTGTAGTAATCCAATATCACACAGACATTGAAGGAATTGGTGTGAAAATCTATCGTGACTCTGTTGGGAATATCAATAAAAACTGTCTCAACGAGAACCACTTCATCTTTTCCTTTTTTTTTTTGTTGGACGAGACCGACTCGCGATTTCACTGGAAACTCCCAAACACGCGTTCAAGAGGAAGAAAACTTTAACATGTACCGTTGCTATACTGCTCATAAGCAATTCATGCAAGAGGGAGCCTGAATGCACCTGATGCGGAGCGAAACTCTCGAGGCCTGCTTAAACATCCTGCCATTTTTGGGCCTTTCATCCACGGTCGGTCAACCGTGCCGGCCTCGGATATGTTCTGCATGTAAACAACACTGTCTGAACCAGGGGGGCTCGAGGCAAAACCGTAAAAAGCAGATTTTAATCGCTCTGTACTTCCTGTCAAAATAATATGTGTAAAATGCAAGACAGGTACGAAATCTCTCTAGCTAAAGGGCTAAAGCCGGGCACAACAACAACAACAAAAAACAGGAAGCGGGCCGTCTGGAAAAGGGGCTTAATAGGCACCGAGGCCAGAATAATTCATGAAATCATGGCTGCTGTTGGGATTATAGATTCTGTGTTGGAAACCAACAACGTACCGGTGCAGAGTCTCTCTCTGTGTTGTCCCACATTAACAACAGTTAGGTCTAATTGGCAGTACAAGTGGGACGACCTCTCTGTCGTCTGAAAGAAGAAACGCTTTCATGCAAGAGCTCCTATAGACAAATCCTCAGCAACACAACGGTTTCACACGACGCGCTAGACCCTTTTTTTTCTTCTTTTTTTCCGGCTGATTTCTGGGAAGTTTGAGATCTCGAAGGAACAGCGGGCTTCACCAGGTTGTGCTGATTCAAGACCAGCTGTCATTAGGGACTCGATAGATTATTGTCTATCCCGCTGAGCCCCCTCTGCCGATCCTGAATCAGCCTCACAGACAGAGACGACGAGGCTGATCTGAACAGCAGGGGCGTCAAAGTAAAACAGCCCAGTCGGACCGCTGAAATAAACGAAAAAATGACTTCCCTCTTAGACCTGTAACAGAAACTCATCATCAATGAATTACACGCCAGAAACCACTGACTCCGAAACAGTCCTTTGTATCTTGTATGGCTGCGTCTGCTGAGGAATGATCGGGGCAGTTAGCTCTAAAACTGATCCCAGTGCAACCGTTAAAGGTCGTGGGAATGCAGAGGAGGTTATACTGGAAGCCCCATGGCTGATCTGGGAGCTGTCTGAAGGCAGGACAGGCAGGCACTGGGTGCATGGGTGAGGAGAGGCTAACTGCACACACACACACACACACGCGCACACACACACACACTCACATGAATACTAACACACACACAAACATGCAGGCACATAACTCCACCCGTAAGCCCTCCTCACACAGTAACCTTGTTTGTGTTTGTGTGTGTGTGTGTGTGTGTGTGTGTGTGTGGTAGCAAGTGCAACGTGTAGAGTGCTTATAGCATGTGTTTGTCTATTCCATTAAATTCACATTTCTCAAACAGTTCTTCTGGTCCTCCGTGTTTGATTGGCTGGCTCAGTGTACTTGTAGTTCCATTGAGGAGCGACACATCAGCGACAGAAACAGTTTGTTGTTGGTTTTTTTTCCTCCCAAAGAAACACTTACAATGATTTTTTTTTCTTTTTTTCAAACACGACACAGTGATTTCTTTTCTTTTTAACAGGACACACTTTTTCCCCCACACCGCACTGGCCGAAGCTGTGAGTGTGTGCTGTGTGAGTGTGTGTTTCTGTGCGTAAATGGTTGTCTGCGTATATGTTTGGGACCTTTATGGAGTGTGTCTGTTGTTTCTATACTTCTGAGGACCTTTATCCCACACATAAAACCATCTAAAATGAGGATGTTTTTCTTTTAATTCAAATTTATTTTAGGTTGGGCTATGTTTCAGTTTGTTTAACATCATAATTTGCGGTTAATACGGTACATCTCATTTATTTTAGCTTGAGAAACCTGCGTGATATCATTATTTAATCACAATATGTGCTCCAAAGTGCCCACGTTTCTCTTTACTTTAAGGACCAGGACTTATTTTCGGAGGACCATGGTTAAAAGTGAAGAAGGTAAGATGTAATTAAATTGTTGGCCGTCTAAACAGGTGTTTCAGAACAAATAGGAATGCAGACAACGAGGCAACCAATTCATCAAATCAAAAACACTTGTTGAACTTTGGTTCATATCTATGTCATTTTTGAGGTTGTGGTTGACTCATGTTACAGTGCCTTACATTGTAAACTGTCTCTATTATTATGCCCGTCAATCTTAACAAAAACAAATACTTCTAAGCTTCATAAAAGTATCTGTTTTTTCACAGACTGCTGTATTGGATTGCATTGTTTTCCTCCTGCAACAGAGCTTTATCCTGCACTGCGTTGGGCAAATAAGTCCTCAAAAGTATAGCAACTTCCCTTTGAATGCATGTATGTATGTATATATATATGTGTGTGTGGGTGTGTGTGTGTGTGTGTGTGCGTGTGTGTGTATTGCACTTTCAGTGTTGAGTGTCCCGCTGATAAAACTGTAAAGTCGACCTCCGGCACCAGCGAGGTGAGGTGAGGTTCGTGTCCACGAGAGATCGTCCGAGCGCTCCACTGTCTCTTCCTCCGCCTCCTGTCAGAGGCTTTCCCATGTGATCGAAACAACACAATCTCACAAACCACATCAAAGTAGAAAATGAAACTAGAATAATATAATATTACAAAGACTACGACCCCTGCTTCCCAACGCTGCTCCCTTTTCGATCAACCCTCCCCTCCCCCCCATTAATAGATATAATAACTATAATATGTGACAGAGTTTGTCATCCTCTGCACAGTGGCACCTTTAGAGTAGAATAATGTTTTTCTTTTTTTTTTTTTTTTACTAATAATACAATTATTTGTTGTTGATATCAGAGTATCAAAGCTGTATGGCGGTAGGAAGAGATAGACAGAGGTGAGGTTTCAAACGGCGCCCTGTTCCCCATCGGAGTAAACATCGTTAAACACAGCGCGGGCTTTCTGGGCCCGCGCGTAAGGCGTCTTAAATGTAGCAGAATCCCTACGGAGGACAGAGATCAGGGCGCCATTTGAGACTCGATTAGAGATAGGGCGAATGTAAGCACTGGAAGCGGATGGATATGGCATGCATGGTTTGAAAGGTCAATGCTGACATGGCTCATGGATGCGGTTCTGAACTCTGACCCCCCCCGACAGACCCTCAGGATCCGAGGGGCCGGATGTGCTGAGCTACGTAGCTACTACTGCTGAGTCAGTATACTGCAGTAAATCCTATGCAAAAAGAAATACATGAATAAAAGAGTACTTGGAGCAGTGATCTAAAGCTAACCTGGAGGCCATGATATACTGGAAACATCTTGAGTAATATTTGGCACTAAGTATGATTAACAATATTTTGCTAATATATGTTTCATCCTTAAGCTAACTCAAATAATTCTACCTCTGCTTAAGGCAATATTCTTAATCTCTAATTACTTCATAAAGTTACCCATCTAACCTAAAGTTAGCCCAAAAAGAAGCAGCTAAAGGCTAACCTGTAGGCCGACTAACACGAGTAGAGTACAGTTTCTCTACCTCCGCTTCTCTTTTGCATGAAGCGTGTCATATCCTTCGTTAGCTATTCAGCTGGTTGTTCGTGTGCAAATGTACTTTGCCTTTCCTTCCGCATAACACCCTTAAAACGACGCCGCTGCAGCGCTGAGCATAAAAAGCCCTTGTGTGCTCCTGTCCTTTAAAAATTAAAAGCCCTTGCTTGGAGAAAAGCTTTTTTTTTTTTTTTTTTTAACCTTTCACAGCCCATGACAACTGCTGATGTTGTAGTTAGCTTGCAAAATTAATATTTACACGTGGAGGACAGCAAGAGCAAGTCCGCGGTGATGCACGTTTGTCCCTTTAAGCTCCCTTTATGGCGTAAAAAAGACAGCGGATAAAACAGCAGCGTCATAAATTAAACAGTATGACTGAGATTTAAAACATCGTTTATTTTCAGGGTAATAACTCTCAAAGTAGTGGTGTGACGTTTCAGCGTGGTGATGTTTCATGGTTAGTTTATACAAAACAGTGCAATGGTGGCTTAGGGAGGTAAAGAAGGAAACAAAAATGCATTTTTTTTTACTCTTCCTCTTTCAGTTTCACGCTCACCTTTTTTTTTTACTTACAGCCCCAGAAAAAGTGTGAGAAAAATGCGGTTCACATTTACACTAGTTACTCGTGCTCTCTCTCCCTGCAGCTCTTTCTCTCTGTTTTATGGCTATTTCGTCTCCTCCCCTTGTATCTCTGTATGTGTGTGTGCTCAGGTGTTGTCCAGTGATGGGATAAATGGTTTAACGCGACCTCAGACGACACTATCTGTAATACAGCGTCGCAAAGAATGCCTTTTTTGGGGGTCTTTGCGTTCCAAAGGCCTGCTAAGTCTTTGCCAACATTTACATCGGACAGCGGCCGCGACAGATCACCGATTGTTGGAAATCGATCCGGTGGAGAACCGACTGTGTGTGATGCAACCAGTCAAGAAAAAGAGAAACGCTTTAAGATTTTTCAAAAGCAAAGCTAAAGCCGGATATTGTGTATTTAGGTTACTGCAACAAGTGTTCCAGTTTGTCTCCACGGGGAGTTTTCCAGTTAAAAAAATATGTATACAACATTCTATATTTTCATCTCTCCTCTTAATCTCACGCTTCAATAAACAGCGGCGAGAAGAGAAGGCCGGAGAGTGCACCGACTTTGTATTCAGTGTTTTTTTTACATGTAAATACATCTGAGAGAAAGAGATGAACGTACGCGTATTGATATTTGTCACAGAACAAAAAATGTACAGGTGTTAGGAATATGATAAGAGCATGACTGTCACAGCCAGGAGACATGTGTGTGTTTGCGTTGGTGCAGATGTGTGCGGTGTGTGTGTGGAGATAAAGAGGAGGAGAGGCTGTGAGTGACAGCTGAATGGATGGGGCGCAAATCCTTTGAATAATACATGACACTTCTGCCAATTCCATCTATTTATCTTTAAATATATTTTCAGCAGATCCTCCATTAGAGCAGAGAGAGGTGTACTTTAGGCTGAAGGGAGCATTTTCTCACCGTCTATTTCTGCAGCTGAAATATTTGACAATTGTTCTGGCATGAAGAGACAACTTTTTATTAAACTCATCTGAAATATAGATTCACCAAGAGGTAGTGGGCAAACAAATCAAAAGAAAATAAATAAAAAAAACTCCATTTGTTTGTTTAATGTCTTTTTGGCTCTGCCTTAAAGCATATTCACAGCTCAGCGGTCTCCTCTCCGCACCCTGAGCCGACAACCTCCACAAACCCTAGCTAGTCTACGAGCGACACTGACGGAAGACAGGACCTAAAAGAGAAGGAGAGGGTGAGAGGAGGTGTGCAGAGGGTGGCAGTGAGGTGAGTTATGGGGCTACACAGAAAAATGTGGAAGGTGAAAGGTGACGAGTGAAGGCGGACAGACAGACAAATATCTGATCACCTCTTTCAGGTGAAAAAAATAAATCAAGACGTGACTTGTGTGGCTGAAAACAGGGGTAAAAGGAAGCACCAATGATCTATGTTACCATCTAAAAGAGATTAATTTTGTCGAGTCACACCTTTCCCCCCCTCTCCTCTAACAGCTGATCTGTAGTCAGCGTACCCCTCATCAAAAACCACTATGCTGGTTTGAACAACTGACCTGGGATCAGAGAGATGGGGGTAAATGTTACCAAGAATGAGCTCAACTCAGTTTCAGTTCAGTCGGTTAGGAAGAGAGCTTTTCCATCAATCAATATGAAAGGAGTATATATACAATATGTATAAGAAAATAATAACTAGTGCCACAAATGTGCCGCCATAAATAGACAAACTGCATCTTCGATTTATATTTTTGAATCCAGCTGAACTGAAAATGAATCGTTCCCGATCCTGAGGTGTTAACGTCCGCGCTTTTTTAAAATCGCAATCAGAGAGACAGCTCGGAGCTCTGAGGCTGTTCCCTGCACTAATCCAACTGCTACCCCAAAAGGTCGGGAGGACAGAGGTCAAAAGGTCAAAGATCACACAGAGTCTCTCACCTCTTTCCCCTTCTCCTTTAGTTCACATTATTTAAAATTTTTAGGAGAAGTTGCCCCAAACATCAAACCACTTACGATATGCTTTTTGATCTTCGGGTCAATCCCGTTTCTCCCCTCCCTCCCCTCCCTCCCCCACTCGGAAAAAAAGCCAGAAAGTCAATTTATGATCATAACACTCATGGACATAAATTGAATGTGCCTTCATATGTAAGGAGTCACAGGTATAACTACAGTGATATGTGGTAAAGTGGAGTCGGGAACAACTTCTCCATCAAAACCGACCCTGCTACACACACTGAAACTCTCACAGGGCTCAGGATTCACAGTTCAAAAGGCTAAAAGTTCACAGTTCACAGTCATAGTTTATCAAACCCCGTTCCCACCCCCGTAACCCTGTGCGTCCCCTGCTTAAGCTTTGCACTCCCCCTTGTATTTCACGTCATCCTTCTCTTTGAATACTCTGATTGGGCGATATCTTGCAGCCGGGCACCTCTCAGACGGGCGTGGTCCTGCGGTTGGGGTCCTTGCTGTAGTCTTTAGTGAGCGTGCTGCTCTGGAGGAAATCCCTCTCCGAGTTGAGCAGCCCGCTCATGCCGCTCCCGGGTTTGGTGCCGGCGTTGCCCGGCTCGCGCGGGTTCAGCGTGTACATGGGCATCTCGGAGGCGGCGGGCCCCGTGTAGCCGCCCTTCCCCAGCGGTGAGGCGTCGCGGCTCGGGGCCTCGGAGGAGCGCACGCTGGAGCGGCGCCGGAAGCGGTAGCGGTAGGAAGGGATGCGGCTGAAGGCGGACTTTTTGATGAGCTCGGTGCGGGACTTGGCCCGCTGCTTGCGGTGCTTCTCGATGAACATGTGCACGGCCAGCACGCCCACCATCTCCGCCATGATGAAGGAGAGGGCGCCGAAGTAGAAGGACCAGCCGTAGGAGTAGGACTTCTTGCTGTCGCTCTGACCCGGGTCGCCCGAGTTGGCTGAGATATAGACAATAATTCCTATGATGTTACTGAGACCTGGAAGGGAAGAGAAAAACATTAAGAGAGGGAAGTGTGATCTCCTCACCCAGGCAAACAGAACGGAGTCACAGGAGTATCATAATAAAGACTACATCTGAGTATAAAGAGAAATCAATAAAATACTAAATAAGTAAATCAATGAGGGAAGATGAGGACAAGAAAATAAAAGCATTTTAAATCCCCCCCCCCCCATTCATTTGCTCATTCATTTATTTCTGTCTGTATTTATATATTTGTAAAATATATATATTTACAAATGTCTGCATATAAACTACAATTTCTTTCAGAATTTTCTCATTTTAATTTGTATATATTATAATGTATTTATTCTCATTTAACTCCTCCTATGACTCATCCAGACAAACAAGAGACAAAGATCCGCCTCTAAAAGGAAACAAATAACTAATTCACAGTTAATGCAGAAGAATAAACAAACACACATGTCTGTCGCCGTGCTAGCAGCTAGCAGGGCGAGAGCTAAACGTCAACATCTGCATAGCAACACACTGACAACGCTAACGCAACGATTTTTGGAAAGTACAATGTTCACGATAATGAACATCTTGTTTCAGCATTTTTCGCATTTATTTTTGGCATTTGGTCACAAACCAGAGCGTTGGACAACTTCAAACGTTGCTTTATGGAAAGCTAAGGGATCCAAAGTTATCCCTATTCATCCAGAGGGGGACTTGAACGTAGCCTAAAAAAACTATTTCAGTCTGAACCAAAGTGGAGGACCAACCGACACAGCCAAAGACACAATAAAGTGCATCAGAGAAAGCCATTGCACACAGCTGGGCTCTCCTATTCCATATCATTAGTCCAGAATACAGTGCTCATGCAGTGTGGTGGGACGCACAGAATGGGGACAATTAGCCGGCTGTAATTAACCAGAATCAGCCCCACACTATTGTGGTAAATAATTACCAATTTGAATCCATGAATTTACTACAAAAGCCAATGGGACCCTACACGTCCCACTGAACAGCAATCACTGCACGGCCCTTTGTGTGTGTCAGGGGCAAGAGCACAAGTGTGTGTGTTTAAGTGTCAGCACCCGTGTGATAGATTATGTGCGAGCTTGTATGTGTGTTGACACGCTCACGCCCTCGCAGTGCATCACAGCGGCATCACGGTATTCTCGCTGATTGATTAATCAGCTGCTGCGTCCGATTTCCACACTCGCACGAGCACTTGTGTGTGCTTTGGATGCCTGACGGGCTCCTTCTGCAAATATTTGAGTGCTGCACCTCCTCTGTTTAGAGTGGCTTCGCAGTAACAACACGCACTGATTGACACACACATGCACAAACATTCAGTAGCCCCCATTGCTGTTGTCTCAAAAGCAGCGTCCTTGTATTTAAAATTAGAATTATAGAAATTCCTGGAGATCAGACGTGTGTGAATCGGGTCAGGGGTATTTTAAGTCTGGCTGGTTTATGCAGCTAAGATGGCTGCTATATTGTGTTTAACTGTGTTGTCATGGAGATGAGTATCAGTATGCTTACATATCACAGCCGGCTGCAGCAAAGTCTGCGGTCGCAATTTTAGGTGTACTGGAGGAGATTACAGAGGGCTCGTTATTTATTCCTTTAAGTCTGGGATTGTATCAATAATTCAAATGTAAAATGATAAAAGCACCATTTTTCTGGATACTCCTTTTTTATTTATTTATTGCGTGTTCGGTAAAGAGCAATCAGTTGAAACAGATCTGCTCCTTTCAATCTGATTTAAACCCCAAGAACCTATTTTTCTCCTGTGAGGAAATCGAGTCACAAAAAAATCAGGACCCACCAGGGATAAAAACAACAACAATACAGGCAGAAAACTCAATATGAAACATTTCATCGTCGACATTAGCAAAGGAAATAAAAATCAATACAACGTACATATAAAACCTGTACGTTGTATTGATAAAAAGGGTAAAACTCGGTCTAAAAAGTGACAATTCTTGATCAATAACCAATTGAGACGCAATATAATCAATATTTAAAAGATGTGTCCTTCAGTGAGGAACAACACCTCATGCTCTAAATACAGAGACCTATACGTTATGTCCACTAGTGCGCTGATGACCGACACGATACACACATTGCAGTTCTCACAAAAAGACGCAGACTGACCTGCAGAGACGAAGAAGATTCCTGCACTGAGGATCACGTTGTGTCGGCTCCGGTAAAACTCACTGGCGGCCACGCAGAGACCGCCCAGGAACAGCAGGCCCACGCTCATGATGGGGAAGATACTGGAGGCACGCACAGCACCTGTTAGAGAGCACACACACACACACACACACACACACACACACACACACACACACACACACACACACACACGAAGAAGTGAGGAAGCACGGTTATTACCGAAAGGTACAAAACAATATAGCTCTGCCATTTTGAAATTTTGCCATATTCCTCATGCCTCCTTATTTATGTTCTCTGCTCACGTGAAAAAACGCTCAGTAGCTTTGGCCTTTATGTCTTCATGTTTGACAATCATTTTTGTGTGTTTTACGGAACTTTATTTATCAGCATGCACGATTTTAAGAATAGCATCAAGGGTCATTTGAGCCCTGACTATACTACCCGTTTGTTTTTAAGTCTGTGGTCTATTTTATGTGAAATGTTTTCATGCCCAAAACTGACAGCGGGTTTGAAAAGTATGTATAAAACATGTTTATCAAAGCCAGAAGCTGGAGTTACAAATTTTAAACGCTTGAAGGAACGCTTCTGGCAGGAAAAGCAACTAAATCGAATCAAAAAATTTAAACATTTCATCAAAAACACCACATTCCACATGTTTCATATTTGCACAAACCAGATCCTGTAAAAAATATCTGCGAATCACTGATTGACTCGTCATAAACCCCGGTATGTCCTGCAGGCTGCAGAACACAGAGCATCGACAGGAGAGGACAGGAGAGGTTGTAAAAATAGAAATAGTTCAATGTTGTTTGGCACGTGGAGCCTCAATTATTTATTCCCAGTATTAGTTACACTTGTGGGCACTTGGAGACATGATGTAAAGATCTACCTCCCAACCCTTTCTATATAAAGTCAACGTGTTGCCTGTAATGATCGGCCTCGAGTCCCATTTCGTAGTAAATCTGCTGGTTTGCTTTACTGTCAAAATGTCAGAAATTCCTACACGGATGGATGTGAACACTCAAAGCTGAAAGCCAGAACACGAACGTCAGAGCCGTCGTTTAATTTAAAATCCACTGAGCTGGAGGGCAGAGCTAAAACAACCAGAAATGTTTCACTTTGCATACACACGCACACGCACACGCACACGCAGACACGTGGGCCAGTGTGCAGCTACATGCTTGACTGAGTCTGAATCCAGAACATGTTAAAGCATTCAGAGGCCTCGCTGCAGAGAGAGGCAGAGCGATGGATGTGGAGGGAGAAGATGGACAACAACAACAAAAAAACCAAGACAGATGGAGAGTCGCACTGACACATATGCACGGCGAAAAAATAACGAATAGCGGAGATGATGAAAATGGAAGCGAGGCTGCAGGAGGAGAGGAATATTTGTCAGAAGCCCATATGTGTACATGACGTGATAACATATTGAAGGATATCTGCAAACAGCTTGTCGGTGCAGAGCCGAGCGTCCATGTGTTGGACAGCTGACGCGCGCCCATACATCACAGGTGTGTTGTTAAAAAGATGAACATAAATCATCCAATAAGTAGCGTGTTTGCGTTTTCTGAATTCCTTTTTTTTTTTCGCGTTCCAAAAACGTTCCCAGCGTTGACTGACAGCTGCGGTGACCAGTGGTGTTGTGCGTCAGGAGCGCATAAGCCCCGCCCCCTGTGGCCCACACCCCTGGGCTGTATGAAATGCCGGTCACTAGGTCCCCGCTCCCCGCTCCCCATTGGCTGGCCAGCGCTGAGGCCTGCGATCTAATTGGCCGCCTCTGGGGATGTTGCTCTGTGTTCAGTGGAGCGATGAAAAAAGAAGCACAGGCTGAGTCCATTTTCCCTTTTTTTCTCCCTCTTGTTGTTGTTGTTAGCGTTTTCTCTCTCCGTCCATCTTTACTCCGTGTTTGCTGTGGGAGAAAGAACAGAAAGAGCCCCCTCCTCTCCAAACCACCCTCTCTCTACCTCTGTGGCTGCATCCTCTGCAAATGTGATCCCTCCTTTCTCCTTTGCCATTTTCTCATCATGGCGGTGCTTTAAAAAAAATAATATATATATGTATATATGTATGTGCTGATAAAACTGTGGCACCTCTCCATTAAGCACATTCTTCTACATTCAAGATCAAAAGCGGACTTTTTGCAACATGCAGCCCAAAATCAAAACCCTTTTTTTACAAGATTCTTGTCATAAAACAAGCCGGCTGGAACCGTAAAAGACAACATTCCTACTGAGCTGTTTACATTTGTTTACTGTTAGCATTCCCGTTCGCACGCCGCCGTGCATGCTCCGATTAATGTAACCAGTGGTCGACTTATTCAAGTGTGCAAAAACCAGCCTCTGTCTTTCATCCCTTCAACCACATTGTTGAAAAGGTCGGCGTTGTGATATTTGCACAGATCCAGAAAGCTGTTGAAATCAGAGTCTTCCATGATGTCTCAGAGAAGATGTGTTTCTCCTTCCCAGCAGGGATGTGGGCTTTTTGTTTTGTCTCTGCAAGCGGTGAGCTAGCTGGTTTGTGGACAAGCCATATAGTGGAATACTAGTCATTGAGATATACGTTATAGTGTCAGTTTAATGCTCTTTTTCTATTGCCCAGATCTGCTCAACCTCAAGGTCGGGACCTTGTGTGGACTCACAATAAAACAATGTTGTGCGTTGTGTCTCATGGCCTTTACGCGACGGGGGCGTGACCAATAAACGACAAATGCTCGTCTGCGAGTGCTTTATGTTCGGGGCTTTTATTCTGGTGGATCTGGTCTGTGCGGCCTTTGTCCAGGTTGAAAGGAGCAGCAACGTTGGCCGTCTTGGTTTGGACTGTGGAGCCTCCGTGTTGTCGGTTCAAACATTTAGGCACAACTCATGCCGTATGAAAAAATACATGGAAAACATATATTTACGTGCAAATGAATCGCATGAAAAAAACGCCCCCGGTGTCTGAAGGCTTGGAGATGACTATTTCCTGAAACACTGAGTTGCACTCCAGTGCTTGTAGAGTTTGGTACGTTATCAAAATAGTGGATGGAACGAACAAGATTGACCGATTCTTAGCAAAAAGACACAGAATAATTGATCCCTTTGTATTCAGCAGATTCATATAAATCTTGGCCTGACAGTGACACCAGATAAAAAGGCCGTTAATAGGTTTGACTGATTAATTCATGTTTAAAAATGTATCATCATCAAACTCACGTAGGAGGTATTCAGCAGCATCTGCTTCGTAGTCCGCGTCCTCTGGGAAGTGATCAATCTTCTTACACACACCTCTGAATGTTCCTGCGGAGGAGAAACACAAACGAGTTCAGTTCAGGTCTTTATTGTTCAACATGAGATAATATTAGTTTTACGTTCTACATGACTGGGTTTCAACTCATTTGGAATATAATAAACCATGCAGAAAAGGGGGAAGTCAAGTCAATGAATCTATCGCAGAATGTATTTCCTGACTTAATCCACCCGTCAATGAGATGCTAGGGGACAAAACCAGTGATGTATTTACTCTGTAATGGGAAGCTGCATCTTTAAACAGGGTGTTGCTGCCATGATTCCATGATGGTGATCCAGGCGTGATCTGAAGTCTAGATTAAAAGCTTTTTCTTTGTTTTTGTGCTGCGTTTATTGTCAGTAAATCAAAAAGAGCATCAGTTAAAGGCCTAAAATGTGAATGTTGTCTGGTGTTGTGACAGCAGCAGCCACTAGCAGGGTTGCCCTCGACCAAATAGATACTGTGGCCGGTTAATAACACTCTTGTGTCGTCTGATCGCGTTGATGTAATCGGCAGACGGCATGAAAAAAGGACAAATCGACTAAAGAAATCTTAGTCGACTGAGAACAAAACGACCGATCAGCTCTTTGCCACTCGTCTCTGTTGGTTATCAGTCTCAAAGCAAACACATTAATGTGCAGTCGCTTGAAATGAATCAGTCATTCTGTTTCTGATTAAACGATTAATCATTTATTCAGTCGTGAAAATGTCCGATAAAATAGCGATAGAAAAACACGCAGCGTGATTGCTTTCGTCGATCAATAATCGCTCATCTTCTGGTGGGATTTTACTGCATCCGATCTCATTTTCAGGAAAGTGAACATGCATTACATGCTGCTGTGCACGGACATGAATATACATCAAAAGCACAAGAAGAGAGAGAGAGAGAGAGAGAGAGAGAGAGAGAGAAAGAGAGAGAGAGAGAGAGAGAGAGAGAGAGAGAGAGAGAGAGAGAGAGAGGACAGATGAGGCAGGACGGAGCTGTAGCCTTCAGGGTATGTGAGGGAAGGCACCAATGAAAAGCCTTATCACACACACACACACACACACACACACACATGCACACACACACACACACACACACACACACACACACACACACACACACACACACACACACACACACACACACACACACACACTCACCGCTCTGAATACAAAAGCACACACAGCCACTAAAATACAGACATCACGTGTACACACACATCAACCGAGCTCATTATACTGATACATGAACACTATCAATCATGCATGTAAGTAAAAGCCTTCTTGTTTATATCAGTGTAAGTCAGTGTGTGTGTGTGTGTGTGTGTGTGTGTGTGTGTGTGTGTGTGTGTGTGTGTGTTGTATTGACTAGGATGCAGTCTCCTACGAGCGTGTCGGGCAAAGAGTGACTCATCCTCCTTTGTAAAAGTCCTCCACGCACGCACACACACACACCCCTCTGTGTGTGTGTGTGTGTGTGTGTGTGTGTGTGTGTGTATGTGTGTGTACACTGCATGTAGCTTCGTTCCCACCCATCATTCAATCCCATTCACACATGGTCAACACCACAGGGGATGTGAGAGAGAGAGAGACCGGGGAGAGGAGGGGGAGGGCTGAAGTGGGATGAAGGGGAAGAGGAGAGAAAGCGAGATGAAGGAGGATGAAGAGAGAGAGGAAGTGCCGGTTGAAAGAGGTTTGGTGGTAAAACGGCACGGGAGGATCGGAGAGAAACGGGAGGATAGAGGCTGGCGACGAAACAACGGACGACTCAACCCTAATTGCTTATTTGCATATGAAGAGGTTCTTTCCAGCACCCACACTCAGAAAATCATTCATAAATTGATTCATCCAGCTCACGCAGTCAGAGATAGCGATAACCTCCGACTGACGCGCTGATTAACAAGAAAGGCGTTTATCGTGATTTCATAAAGTAATAATGTGTAAAAACTTGCATTGGAATCAAAGTCTGTTTTGCCACATTGATGGATGCACCGCGAGTTCAGCAAATACACACAAGACAAGTCACGTTTCCTCACTTAACATTCACATTCATTTATACATTTCACATTGTTTTGAGCAACATTTAGTTTTTGTTTGTTCCCACAAAGCACCTTCAGAGCTGCAATGATGGATGGAAAAGGAATCGGCAACTGTTTTTAATTTGATTAATCCAGTTTTCACAATTTTCTATAATTTAGTGGACCAAAACGAATAATCTATATAACCGATTAACCTATAATGGATAAACCACAAAGATAATATAAATAGACCAAAACCAACAATGTGCTAGTTTAAAAAAATATAGATTTTCTGTCTGTGGCTCTCAGCCCAAAATCCATTGGTTCCATTGAAGATGTACATTTTAAAGTATATAATGTAATTTAGGGTTAAAGTTCCTTTTTTTTAATGGAATCTAACCTTTTAACATCGTAAAATATCGTAAAAATATACATTTATTTTTACAATTAACACTTGGCACACAATTTAAACCACACTTTGGTGTTACATTTTTACCTCTTTACCTAAAATGTCATTAAACGTTCTTTCTTTTTACAAAATGAACCAAAACACCGACAGCGAGGAATAAATATGAAACTAAATTGATTGCGATTACCAAAAAAACGCATTCTCAAATCCTCAAACCGAGGATTAAGACTCATTTGGTGCAAAGAGAGTGTTTACGGCATGACGGAGATTGTGGGTATTGAGTCAAAATAAACTACAGAGACAAATTGTTGCGCTGGCAACAATAAACATGGGTTCATCGTAATGAAAAAACATGTTCACCGATGTAGAGTTTGGACAGTAATGGAGCTCGATGACAGAGGAATAAGACTATAGCTAAAGACGGACACGACTTCTTAGTCGGATCAATTCACTGTTGGACTTTTGGGGGATCTGTGCTGCTCTCTGTGCTTTCTAGTGAGGCCTGGTTGACTGAGTCACAGAAGGTTCCTTCAGCTGCTGCTCTTGAACGCATCACGGTGTGAAGCGTCGTCAATCAGAGCTCCTCGTGACGAGACATTTATCAAACCTCCTGATGGATAGAGCACCAAACGGCCTCACGCAATGAAGTGATACGCCCCACACACACACACACACACACACACACACACACACACACACACACACACACACACACACACACACAGACATAGAGGATGGGGAGGCAGGGACAGAGAGATATACGGCTGCTTTTATTTCTCTCTTAGTGGCCGAGAATCTAAATCACACCTGAACACACACACACAAACACACACACACACACACACACACACACACACACACACACACACACACACACACACACAATATGAAAAGACATCTTGGCCAAACAGCAGAAAATGACGAATGACTGGACACATCTGTTCGCATCATCTCCCAAATTTTTTAAAAGTCGGTCAGTGGCGTCTGCAATTTTGTATAACATAGTCCATGCCAGCCAAAATTGCAAAACTAATGTTCAAATTTAATAAAAAAATCCTTGACTCCAGCTGTGGAGAATGGTTAATAATAAGACTTCATGTCCCGATCATTTTGATATTTTTAAAAACTCGCTGTCAGTTCATTCGTCCTCACAACCTGAATATTTGTTCACAGGAAAACAAACACATTGCACCGGTTTCTTCATCATAACTAATCTGAACCCATTGCAAGTGTTAAATATGTGTTTAGAGCGAGCATCCAGCAGCTAGAGAGCAGCTGGGCTCAATGTTTTGACGACTGAGTGACAGTTCAAGGAGCGAGGGATACGATTGTGAGCCACATGAGAAAAACGGTGAAACGGTGAAAACGTTTTTCTGTTCTGTGCTTCTGAAACATGGCGGCCGTGTCCGTATGTAGAGATAAACGGATCATTAAAAGGTAATAAATACACAATCATTCTTATTTTCAGGTTAACATACACATATGAAAACGTACTTAACAATATTATATTACATTTCTGCTTATGTAACCCCCTGAATGCACTGTTCTTTCAAAATAAGGCTATTAAGTATTGCACCAAAGACGATTTGTAAAATACAAGCATGCCGGTTTCTGAGGCCCCGATTATGTATTAGAGGTGCTGCTTCCAAGATACCTGCACTTGTTGTTCCTGCATTACCATGAACGCACACGCTGTGGTTTATTTTGACTGAATCTGCACAAACACAGTTCTGCCGCCATGAATATTCACCAGAGCGCCGAGTGTGTGTGTTAGTCCACGGCGGAAGATTGTCCCAAACAAATGCTCCGTTTACTGCGGTTTGAGTATTGTTTTATACGAACCAGAGCTGTTTGGGGACTTTATGTAGCCTTAAAATGAAAGTATATACATGTGACCTTGTGACTTTGAAAGATTTACTAACATGTTGGTGTCGGTCTTTCATAAGGACTTCTTTTGACGGGCCAGTTTGGCACCATGGTTGTCTAGCATGTCCATTTTGATGCAGAATCATGCCTAAAAAAATGATTTAAATAACAGATGCAATGGATTGTCCAGCTTTGACTGAGGTATGCGCCTGACAGCGGTGGATCAATCAAAATGAAATTTAAGAACGAGGCCAATAAAAGCACCAGGAAGCAGAATATAAATCTGGATCAACAGAACAGATGCAGGTACTGCCAGTCTCTTCAAATACATTGTCACCACTCAGCTTCAGCAACCTAGCATGAGTGTGTGTGTGTGAGTGTGTGTGTGTGTGTGTACTTGCGTCATATATTTCTCAGCCCACAAAGACGTTGTGTAGAGCTACTTCCGAATGCTGTATCAGTGAGTGAGTCAGTAGCTGTCGCACAGACTTGTGTCAAGTGTCATCACCAGCCTATGATCTCATCGAAACCGCGCACACACAACACACACACACACACACACACACACACACACACACACACACACACAGGGCCAAACAATGTCTTGTAGATGAGCAACAGTTTAACAATAAACATCATACAGACTGGCTTGTAAAGATGGAGACATTTCCTTTTTATTAATTAAAAAGCTGCCAAAAACCGACGCACTAAAGCAAACTAGATTAGAGTACATTACTCTATTTAACATGTCTTTCCTGCGTAGTTTTGTCTAACCTTAAACCTTCTTCCTTTGACATCTGCTTACTCAACATCATCATTTCTCTTTGGAACAAATGTTAATTCAGATTGGTTATGCTGCAAACCTCCACTTCAATCATATTAGCACTCCTGCTGTGGACAAAGACAGAGAAAGACCTCTAACCTGTCAGCTAAAGTAAAATAACTATTCTTTGGTTCAACGCATTGCACAGAAGCTCCTACTTGAAAACATGACATTCATCAAACGGACCCCCAACTCAATATACAAACACGATAATCTGCATCACAACACATTTATGAGAGCCGTGTCTGTTTCTGCAAACATAACAGGCTCATAACATAACAGCTGATCAAAACCAGGATCACGCCTCATAACCGCAATACTCCATGTCCATGTAAACACACTGCGTGATGGCGGACTGATAGCAGCCTTTTAATTAATAGCCCTTATTAAGATGCAACAGCAGTAGTAGATATTGACAAGTTGTTCACCGCAGCAGAGGTTACTGCATTAAAGCCTCCAGACTTCACCGCCTCAGTGAAGGACAAAGACCGGCTCCTTCACTATCACACAGAAACCTTTTAGGGAAATTATATCAGCGGCCGTCCGGCTGTAGTCATTCCCAATATTATTTTAGCCTGATCAGATGTTAATAAAGTATGTTTTATTAAGCTGTTCAGTGTGTTTTAAAGGGTTGGATCTCTTTCTGTTTATATAAATAATGAAATAAGTAAAGAGGACATTTCACCCCTTCTTCTCATTATCACAGCGCTTCCCAACAAGAGAACACAGTTTAATTATATGCAGACGATTCTCATCCTCTCTTTAAAGCTTTAAGGTGAACTTACAATGTCTCTTAGACGGATGTCTTTCCCTATACATGTAAACCTGGAATATGGACATTAATATCTCTAATAAGCTAATTAAAAAAACTCAAACAAGACAAACTATTGGGATCTGCTCCTACGATCCAGAGTTAGCAGAATAAACACCGTCAAGATGAAACATTAGGAAAAAAAAAGGTCTTTGGGGAAGAAGTTGGACTTTGATTTTGCAACAGCATGGAGGAAACAGCTTGGAGATTATTTTTCTAATAAACCCATAAGAGGTCTGGGCTCAGTAGGACACATTTCTGGGGACTTGCCTAATTCCTATCTACACTTATTTTCTGTTCGTGTCAGTTCAAATATGCTCATTTAAATGCTTTAAAATGACAAGCGATCACACACATTAGTGCTCTAGACCATTTCATGCTCATTTAAGTTGACCAAATATATTAAGAATAACAGTTTCCAGAGCTGGGTATCATTTAAAAAGTGTGCCAGCACCAGCACCAGCACCCTAACAGGGATGCCGCTCCACCCCCACCATCCCCGTAGGTTTGGATCTCCAAAAGACTGACTGCACATGTGGGGGGTCAGATTGGCTCTTTCTTCGACCCGCCATTATGCATGTGTGCTGAATGTGACAAAGTTCCTTTTTTCATTTTTCAGTCTAATTAACAGCAAACTAATGAGCACACATACCCACACACACCCCCCCCCCCCACCCCCCCACACACACACACACACACTGGGAGCATCTATCAGGAGACATTTGCCTCACAAAGGTCAACGTGGCCTGAGGGCAGCTGCGACCACAGTCGCAGCAAAGCATTATGGGACGCGGAGCCAAACGGGGATGGGAGTCCAGTATGTGCGTGATTGTCTGCCCGTGTGTGTCCCGGTGACTCATGTGGTTTAATTCCTCCTACTGGGCCCAGTGTACTGCTGCTGTCACTTCGGTCGACACACATGCACATGCACACTCCCTTTGTGTGCTATCGTTAGTACGTCTTAAAACCTTGACGTCAAAGATTGTATTATATATAATCATAGTATATATATATATATATATAGACACACAGAAACACGCACACACATCTTAATGGTATGCATGAAAACAGTAGTAGAGCAAGTCCAAGAGCCAACAGACGAGAGGAAGAGCAGAAACACTTTCCATCCCGCTGCCTCCTGACTAACTGCTGGCTGTTCTGCAGAGTGCCGAGCTTCAGACACACTTGTATTATTTAGCTTTACCCAACATCTCACTTCCTCGTTTTGCACCTCCATGCTTCTTTTTCACTCTCCTCCCTCTCTCCTTGTCTCCCTGCTGTCTCCAGCTTCCTCTCTGCTGCTTCCTTCACTAATGCCAACACAACTGCACTGTCTGAAGGTAAATATGCTTTCATGTAAATGTTGGTATTACTGGTGGGGAGATTAAACTCTCATCAGAATATATATATATTTTTTTAAATTTTTTAATTTAAGTATCATATATATATATATATCTAGATATACATATATATGTGTATACATATTACGTATATATATATATATATATATATATATATATATATATATATATATATATATATATATATATATACATATATACATACATACATACATAGTCAAGACTGAAGTATCATAATATATCATATACATATTTTTATTGTTATATGCACAGTTAACAGACAGTTACATACACTGAAAAATGTAGTAGTTTAAGGCTACTATATATATATATATATATATATATATATATATATATATAAGCCTTAATACATTTTAATGTAATTCTGTGTGGAAGGAGGACCTATCAAAGTAAGTTGTTCATTGTATGGAGTAAATGTCTGTTAACTGTGCTTATGACAATACAAATATATATATATATATATATAGATATATATATATATATATATATATAAATGTATATAATATATTATGATACTTCAGTTAAAACATAAAAAAGTTAAGTTCATGACGTGTTAACGCCTGCTAGTGTGGGCTAGCTAGCTGCTACCATGTGGGATGTCTTGATTAATCAATTGAGGAGTTTTAATAAAGTTTGGGTAAGCATTGGCTTATTGGAAGGAATCCCATAATAACCTTTCAACATATTGTACATATTGTAATTCAAGCGATCTGAGAGAAAAATCTCCTCTCTGCTCTGTTTTCAGACTTTAGCCAATCACAGGTCAGTTCAGAGAGAGGGCTCTCCTATTGGCTGTTCTACAAGTACAGACGCTCGTGCACGTCCTGACGGTGAAAACCCGATTCACCGGCGTAAAGTCCTGCAGGAAAAGTTGCTATTCCAGTATTGCAATAGATTCAGTATTTTTTAAATATAATAGCAAGTATTTTTGTTTTGCCTTTTCCAGATATATACTGCTATACCAAGCATACAACTATTCATTATTTATTTTAAAACATTGGATTTATAAATTAGTTGTTCGACATGGCATCCATTTTATTCCCTTTCTTTCTTTTTCTTGAAATTTTGCATCTGTTGTTGACATTGCATTTAAAACTATTCAATAAATTCCAGGACAGCTATAAAACATATTCATAACCACATTTGTTGAACCTTTAAAATGCCACAACAGAAAGTCCATCCAGGTTAAACTCTTTGAACAATCAATGATACGTTGATGACTTATCACTGAAACCTAATCACACTATATCGTCACATCAAAAGTAGACGATTCTGATCCGATTACAAACTGTATGGCATCAGATAAAACAGAAATATCTTCCTGCTGTGTCGTTCTAGTTCTACTTGTAACGCAGCATGAATACCAAACAGCGAAAACCCTTCATTATAACAAAACAGTGCCTCAAATGAAGGTTAAAAAAGAGACAAACACAAACAACACGGTGCGTCCAGATGCCCCGACGATTGTGACGAGCCGGCCATGAGGTGCCGGCATTTTGTCCTTGATCTAGCTCCCACACACACACACACACACACACACACACACACACACACACTACAGAGTTACAGGTCAAACACAATAAATCACCGTGAACTACAAGACCTGCGCACAAAACAACTGAAGTGACAGAAATCAACCAAAAGACCTCAGCTGTACGCAAAGATTAAGGCTAGTAAAACTATTTTTTATTTTAACAGCTGAGGGGTAGAAATCAGCTGTTTTCAGTCAAATCTGAAATATTTTTACTTTTAATGTAGCTGGAGAACCTTGAGCCTTTTGTGTGGAAAATCTTTAGCAGACATTTCCACATCCGTAAACCATGAGCTATACTATGGGCAAAAAGAGAATTTTACGATGTTGATAACAGAAAAAGCTCTTTTATGTTATGACTTTTCCAAATATTGTTACGAACTGATTCAGTTCATGTATATTATTATTCTCAATACAAAATGTGAGATCCCCAACACTGATATATCCTTAATTATGAGGAAAACATATCTATCTGTAACCACTGTGCAAGTGAAACGTTTGACCTGATGATGACGCTACACTGGTTCATCAAAGTTGTGACGATTCCTCCAGAAGGGAACGTGAATGTGTGCACCGAACATCACCACCAATTTGAACGTCATGGTGGCACTAGAGACATTTTTAAAGAGACCCCCAAAGTCACCAGAGGACATCATTTGGGAACCATAAAATGTCTGGACCAATTTTTTCCTGCAATCCATCGAACAGTTGCGGCGCGATGGAGCGCCTTGTTGCTGCCGCGGCTACAATCTGCTGAAGGTCAGGAGTTGATCGGCCTCATGGTTAAAAGAAACCAGAAAGAACCCGACCTTTCCCTGTCGGTGGGAAACAGACGCAGACAGGGAAGCGTGTCCAGGTTCCTCTCCGGTGTTCAGTAAAGCTTAAACAAAAAGGTGGTTCCAGGCATTGCTGTTGTTATTGTGGTGAGGGCCGGTCTCGTTCCCAGGGGAGCTGACCCTAATCAGATGATGTGGGGTAAGAAACGCTGCACGTGTGTTAGACCGGCCACACACACACACACACACACACATACACGCACACATACACACACACACACACACATTCGTGGATTTAAAGCATTTTGTCAATGAGAAAACAGAGGAGAAGGAGGGAGTGAGCGAGGGAGAGGAAAGGAAGTTGAAAAGCAGAGCAAATTGGACTGCTTGTTTCCTCAGAGCGCCTCTGACAGCTCAGTGTGGGGGACTATGCCTCTCTCTCTCTCTCTCTCTCTGTGTCTCTACCTCTCTCACTCTCTCTGATTACCTCTTTCTAGGCGAAGGAGAGAGGAGGAAAAGGGGAGCGAGAGCAAAAGAGAGGAAGAGGAAGAGGCTAGTTTCCACGGTGATGGCTGATGAAAGAGAACGGGACAGGTTCTGCTTGGTTGCACACCTCTCCTCTTTTTCTCTCTCTCTCCCCCCTTTTCTCACTCTGTTCTTCCTCAAACGCCCATGTTCAATTTTTCTCTCTCCGTCGCCACAACATTTCTCTGCTCCGGTTTCAAATCGTCTCATCATCCCTCCTTTACTCTTCCTCCTTTTCTCTCCTCTCATTACCAAAAAAAACACATCCATTCATTCATTCCCTTCCAATCTCTCTTTCATCTTCCTTTATCTCAGCTCATTCACACAACGCTTGTTTCTCGCGTCCACGGCCACACTGTGTTCTCCAACATCACACGAGCATCTCATTCCCAAAACGACGGACATTAAACACGGCCGCTGTAACGGCCTCAACTCTCTCCGGGGAAATTGTCCGCAAGATTTTGAACCTGGATGGCTGCAGCACTTTGCTCCCAATGAGCAACTAAAAGAAAATGAAAGAATGGAATAAATCAGGCACTGATGTAGGATGAGCTCCAGTTGAAGGAAAAGGGGTTTGCTGTGGTTGAGGTTGGAGCTCTGTGCAGACCACGGTCTTACACGCCACATGTAGAAAACCAATTCTTTGCTCAATTCAGTTTATTTGTATAACCCAAAATCACAAATGTGGCTTTACAATCTGTACATATACGACATCCCTGTCCCAGGACCTCACATCGGATCAGGAAAAACTCTCCTGAAGGTTTCAACAGAGGAGGATCCCTCTCTCCCCGGATGGACAGAAGCAATAGATGTCATGTGACCAGAATGAACAGCGTAGCAGAATGCACCTCGGGGGGCATTGCGGTACTGAAGCAGCGAAGGGCCTTGTTTCCTAAACACCTCCCACACAGCTGGAAGAACACTTCTACCTCTCAAACTGCGTCCACGTTTCCCTCGCTTGCGTCTCTCCGTCTGAGGGATGCACGGAAGAGACGCGAGTGATGGGAAATTAAGAGACTTGGGACGCACCCAATGTTTGCTGCAGTAGTAAGATTTCCCAGCCACCAACTAAAGACACACACAGCTATCTGGAAAAGGGAGTCCACATACATATTGTGCATCCATCCTTTTATTTCTAAACTCTCCATCTATGGCCTTCATTCCTCCCTCCATCTTCCTTCTCTCCTCCCTCCCACAGCCACCTGGGTGATCATTTTTGCCCCCACCTCCGTTTAAAACCCACTTCCTTCTCTCTATTACCTGGTGATCATTCAGATCCCCGGCGTGGTCAAACACTCCCCGGAGATTCACCTGAAACAGAGGCCACGCTCAGCTCATCCATCACTCGCCGCCGCCTCTCCCCGGCTTCATTCATGCACATTCCGGTCTTTCTTCATTCATGCTCTGCCTCCTCTCTCCTCTGCTCATTTCCTGGCTTTCTCATGCTCATTTATCACAGTGGGAAGTTAACACCTCGGTACACCTGCACAGGCACACACTAACACATTCGCTGCATGCAAGAAATCACAACCTGACCACACATACAATCAGGAATAAAGGGCGCGTTAAAGCGCACTACACTTACAGTGACGAGACCCCAAAGACAATATGGCAGAATCACAGGCGTGCATGAGGAAGACGTTTCACTACAACTGCAGGTATGTGGCCTTATGTACATTTTAAGAATGTGATTTGATTCAATATTTTTTGTATGTGTGCTTCTATTTTATTTTAGACCTTTTTTTTGTGATGCTCACATGCAGACATGGACGCAAAAGCAAGAAGACTCACAAGTGGAATAAATAGTCTTTAGCAGGTTCGGTGCACAGGAGTTCAGTCCAAAAACAGACGCAGGTATCCAGAAATGCTATATAGGCAAAAAGGCTGAGTCTAAATATACAGATGCACGGTCTGAATCACACCTGGGACGTGAACTGTGGATGTCTGAGACGAGTAAATGCAGACTGAAAGGGGAGGGGGGGTAACGAGGGACGGGTACGAGGGCGGGAAGTGAAACAAAGGTGATACCAAAATAAAACAGGAAATAATAACTGAAAACTGGGCACAAGGAAAGCAGAACCATAGAGGGTCATGACGAGGTCTGGCAGACTTTACAACGAACTACATCCCCGGTCATGGGAACCAATGCTGCAGTATGGGCTCGACTTATTCTCCCTTTGCTAAAGAAAAAGAAGGTTTGTAGCTTTTTTAAGCCGGGGCAACAAGGTGTAAAAGGGTCGTAAGTCATCATAGTACACAAAGATTCCTGATAACGCCACAGAAAATACACATATTTCACGTTCGGCTCATGAAAGATGTTCGGTGCAAAAAAAGCCGTCTTTATATTTTTCTCTGGTAAAATAGGACAATTCCTTCAGGCTTTTTCTTCCTCTTGTTCCATATTGTCAGTGAAAGAAACTGAAGAAGAAAAAAAAAAGTGCTGCACGCTTTATGCCGCACAGTTCATATGCATGAGCGCTCTATACATTTACTGTAAGAACACTGCAGACATGATGTTCTTCATCTCTCAGCCGCTCACTCTGCGATGGCAGGCGGACCACGAGCCGCATGTACACGAGTCAGAGACATCCATTTCCTGTCACTTTATGAGGTGTTTATGAATTATGAAGCCGTCACAACCGGGGACCCGGAATGAGCATAAGTGTAAAAGATGGGCTGAAGGAGATGAGAGAACTCGCTCACTTTAGTTGCGCGTGCATGCGCGTGTGTGCGCGTGCATCTGTGTGTGTCGCATGTGAGCCCGTGCACGTGTGCGTGCACTGACATTGTGCTGACATTGTGTGTTAACTTGGCGTGCTGCTCCCACAGCTGTGCTCGCTTGGTGGCTTGGGAATATCCTAGAATTTGTCTATTTATTCATACAATTACAAGCATGTATGTGTGTGCGTGTGTGTGAGTGTGTGTGTATGTGTATGTGTGTGTGTGTGTGTAAATGAGACTGTGTGTTCAATAAAGCCTTATACCTTCGCCATCTGGCCCTGTAATAGCCTTCTCTGCCCCCCAGAATGAGATGGTTCTGTCTGGCTGCATCTCTCACACACACACACACACACACACACACACACACACACACACACACACACACACACACACACACACACACACGGATGCTCTTACCAGAGGCAATGCATCTTTTTAACGGTAATTGAAAACAAAGTTTTCCCAGCCTCTATATATGCAGACAATTTCCAGAGGATCAAAGTCAAATAATTGACATTGTATTATTGTGTCAAGACATGATGGAGCATCAGATGGGAAAGCTCTTCATTTATAATGACTTTTGACCCCCACACAGGTGACAGGCAACTCATCCTGTGTCTTGAAGAAATAATCACATATTTGTTTATTGTCTTAAAAAGAGCCAGATGTGAGGATTCATATCATTTTAAGCTGTCCTCCACCAAAGGAGAATACGTTTTTGGGGCTTTCTGCCTTGAAGGGGGACGAGGGGAGGGGGCCACTCGCAGCAAAGGGCCTCGGATCACCTTCAAACTCGGGGCACTGCAGTGAGGACTCAGCCTGCTCTATAAGGCTACCGCTACAGCTCTAATGTTAGCCAGCCACCGAATCACAAGTCACCTGGGTTTGGAGCTATGACACAAGGCAGGACTTATGTCGGCGCTTATGGAGTCTCATCCCAACTATTAAATGTTCATCATCCTGGAGACAAATCCAATCATGTGTTTGGGATTATTGGTGTTCTGGCACGGTGGTCTTGTCGTAGTGGACACAGTGTGATATACTGCTATCAAGCAATCCATAACTATTACAGTAAGACCCGTGTTGCCACATCAGATTGAGAGTTTTCAGCCCAATCACAACTTAAAACCCGACCAGTTCACCTCGTCTAAAACAGTGAAACCATTAGATGTGCAACAGAAAACACGAGCATACACAGCTCCATCCCTAAATCGAATAACCAAAGATCAAATGTTAGATGAACAGCTATCAAAGGGCTCGACTTGAAGGCGGAAAAACCAGCCCCACCGGGCAACAATGACAAAGACGGCCATGGTTTGTAATTTGACCTCTGAAAGAAAAAAAGGCGCCTCCTAAGAATCATATTGTGGCATCTCAGCTTCATTGAAGATTCCACAGGGATGGCAGACAGGTGGAAAGAGATGGAGGACGACATGCAGCCAATAGGTCAAGGCTCCAATCTACGATGCACACACACACATTCACATACACACATTCACATACACACACACACACACATACCAATGTTGCAACCTCAAACTTCTTGCGATGCCCCGCAGACACACGCACCTGTCCCCGCGCCCTCATAAACATGCTGTGATAAATGATGCTTTAACTGCTCAGCAATTAAAGTAAAGTCAAATGAAAAAGGGCCCACTTCTACCTCTTTAAATTGATCTCATCCATCTTATCTTATTTATCTATCTGCTCCAATTATCCCGGCCCCGTCTACCCTTGACTCAGGTTAAGGTTTTGATTTTTATTCAAGCTCAACGAACAGCCACGACACTTTGATTGTAAATCAGATGGCCTCAAGAAGCAGAGAGCTGATCCGTTACTGTAGTCGAGCTGCAGACGATCTAGTGGTGGGACGTGTGTTTTTTTGGGGGGTTTTATGATCTCTCTTTGAATAATTAGTTTAAAAAAAAATGGCACGGATGCAGTAGGAAGAAGCAACAAGCGTCACACCTGTGTGACGGATGTGGACGTGTCCGCCCTTTGTCATGTCAATGGAGTTTAGGTGGAAAACCCAACTTCTCTCCAAAAAAATCCCCCAAAAAATCAAAGAACTCCACACATTAATCTCAATATGCTCACCGGTCACCGTGCCTGTCGGTCAGCATGTCTTACTGGAATTGGGAGTGTTTTCTTAAACCGACAGGTCTCTGTCAGCCGGTTGCCAAATGCACACCAGACCCCGTCTATACGCCTCTATGTGTGTGTGTGTGTGTGTGTGTGTGTGTGTGTGTGTGTGTGTGTGTGTGTGTGTGTGTGTGTGTGTGTGTGTGTGCTTTTGGGCTCCCAAATGACAAGACAAACAAAATGGCTTCAAACGAGCAAATTCCTATAACAACTACTGTGTCTGTGTACGTGTGTGTGTGTGTGTGTGTGTGTGTGTGTGTGTGTGTGTGTGTGTGTGTGTGCAGGAGTCCCAGCAACAGTGTGCAGAGCCAGGTATACTTGTTACTTGTGGTATTCGGTACCTCCAGCTACATGCAGTGTGACGACAACAAGAGCAGATCAACACATATTGTGTCATTTTTTATTTAGGATGCAGAGGAGAGGAAAGGAAAGGAGGTACAGACCCTCAAAAACTGAGTTTCAAGGGATTGTGGCACGCTGCCACACACACACACACACACACTGGGTGCACCAACTGTGGGTGTTAGACAGGAGAGACAGAATGTGTGTTATGTGTGTGGAGAGGCAGAGAAAGAGAAATGCTAACACACACATGGACACACACACACACACGCATGCACACACTCATGCACACACGCGCGCACACACGCACACAGACCGCTATGAGAGAGACAGACAGCCAGTCAGTCAGACTGATCACGTACCTTCCAGACAGCAGGTTCGCCAGAGGCCGGAGTGCGTCATCACCTCCTCGTTCTTGCGGCTCGTGTCGTTGTCGCCGCTGTTCTTGTTCCGGCAGACCCCGCGCGAGTACAGCCAGTAGTCGGTGCCGACGGCGATGGTCATGAGGCTGAAGGCGGCGAACGCGCCCACCGTCGTCACGAGCATCTGGACGCCGCGGTCACACATCAGCATCTTCATATAGGCGGCTCGGGTTTCTCTTAATCTCTGTTGGGTTCACCACCCTTTTTATTTATTTCGCTTGTATCCCGCGAGACTTTGGAGACTCGCAGCGGAATGGCTCAACAGACACTCCAGAAGAAGAAAAAAAGAATGATAATATTAAAGATAAAGATTTTATTGGTGTGGAGGAGTGCGTGGCTACTTGGCTGCCTCGACCGCTGGGTTGACGAGAGGCTCGTGGCAAAGGGCGGGAAGGTGGGAGGGCGGCACGTCACTTTCTCGCGCATCAAAAACCGGTTTTTACCACCACCACCACCACATCACCACCCTCTCTCTCACACACGCGCGCACACACGCGCCCGCGCGCGCGCACACACACACTGGGGGTTTAACGACCACCGGTTGTCCTCGACTGCCCGACACTGCCCTCACTCAGTCAGAGCGGAGGGGAACAGCGATGCCACATTCCGCCTCTCCTTCCTTCCGTGCGTTAGTCCCGGGGGTTAGACGCGCTATCCACCAGTATCCTCCTTCCTTGCTTCCTTGCTTCCTTCCTCTTCTCAACTTCTGCTTTCCCAACACAGCTTCCCCTTATCAATCTGTTAAACCGTTGACAGTCTGCGTGAGAGGGGAGTCCATCTTTTAAAAACAACAACAAAAAGGGGGGTTAGTTTGTTTTCTTGACCGGTGTAGCCGCACAGCATAAGTAAGGAAGGCGGGTTTCTAAAGCATCATTAGGCGGCTCGCCCCTCACTCACCGCTGGGTTTTTTTGTTGGTGAAGGATGTCCTCTTTTTTTCGACAACCTCTCTCACAGCGCCAGAATATGAGGCGGTACAGTGGTGGTGTTTTAAAAAAAAAAAAATTGTATCTTGCTTGGTTTCCTGCTGAATGAATGGACGCTTGAATAAAAATAAAAAAGCCCAAACGTCAGCTATGAAGAAAGCGCGGCCGTGGCCCGAGATCCGTCGTGTGTTTTCCACTCCAGCTGTTGACTCACTGACATGTTTTTTTTTCTCCCTCCCTCCTCGACGTCCAGATCAGCCGCTAATAGGCCAATAAATGCAGGTTTTTCTTCTTCTCCCTCTCACACATCATCTGCAGTGGAGAGACACGCAGCACGGTTTTTATTTTAAATTGAAGTGAGACGGGCTGAAATAGGCACCACGAAAAAAAAAAGAAGAGACCTCGACGGAATTGATGTAATGTCTTCTAGAAAAACCGCCGTCTTCTCTCTCTCTCTCTTGCCCGCCCAAGTGGGACCACAGCCGGGACAGAGCGGTCCGGTTAGACGCCTGCTGATGGAGCCTGCGTGGACCGTTTACACCCGCCTGGGTTTTGCTCCAGAGAAACGTGCCCTGTTGGTACACATGAAAAAAAAAATGACAGCCGTCGCCTCCTCCTCCTCCTCGTCGTCCTCCTCCTCTTCGTCTTCCTCCTCCTCCTCCTCTCGGTCCAACCAACACAAACTAAAACTAACCGCGCGTCTCCTCAAACTCCGCCTGAGGACGCACCGCTCGGCTCGGATTGGGCTCGTGGCTGACAGCGCCCTTCAGGAGCTAATCACGGATCCGTCACTGCTGCAGGTCCCGCCCACCGCCGCAACGCCGTCAGTATAAAGCATGTGGGGGGGAGGGGGGGGGTCCAGTCCAGAGAGGAGAGAATATGTATAGCTCCAGTTGAAGGAGGGCTACTTCTTAAAGTGGGGATCTCTTCAGAGACACATATGTTGCTGTGTCAAAGCAACAGCTTTGGGCAAACTCATTGTAATTCGATATTGTTTCATATCTATATACGTTTTATGGAAATAGTCATGTTAATAATAAGCTCTGTTCTCAAACCACCTGCCTCCAATGTCTTAAATGCGCAGCTTTCAGTGTTTTTTTTTTAAAGCAGTGCAGCACCGCTTGCCGCTTGCCGCGTGCGGCGCCTCTGCCGCGTCTGAGGAGCTGTCCGCGGTGCTGAATGCGCGCAGTGGCGCTGTCCTTGGTGCTAGCGCAGCGTCCCCTCTGTTTCCCTCTGTCCTCCGCCTGCGCGGCGCCAGCAGCCCCTGCACCGCACTGATTAGTTAGAGGAGAGAGAGAAAGAGAGAGAGAGAGAGAGAGAGAGAGAGAGAGAGAGAGAGAGAGAGAGAGAGAGAGATTGGCAAGCGATGCATGAAGAATCGCGCCCGGGAGAGAAGCAGAGATGCCACTTAAAGAGCCACGGACCGTTTTTAATGATTCCACTCCAGCGAGGCTTCCACACAAGGCGGTCTGAGCCTCTTCACAGTTCACTTAACACGCGTGCGCGCGTGCGTGCGTGCGTGCGGCGCACACGCGTGTGCCTGTTTCTGTTCACGTGACTCGGCTGTGCGCAAATGTGCGCACATATGAACATGTGTAAGTGTCACGGTGAGGCAGAGGGAGAGAGAGAGAGAGAGAGAGAGAGAGAGAGAGAGAGAGTTAGTGTGTGTGTGTGTGTGTGTGTGTGTGTGTGTGTGTGTGTGTGTGTGTGTGTGTGTGTGTGTGTGTGTGTGTGTGTGTGTGTGCCTCAGGCGGCTGAACAGATCTGACTGTTTAAAAGCTCATTGTATTGCCTGTTTAAACAGCAATGAATGAAAGCCTCCCTTCCTCACTTCAGTCAAATTCAAGTGAAAGGATGACAAGACTGCAGGGATGAATAAATGCATGTCTCTAATGGTTTTTTGGATATGTTTATTTACTGGTATTTGCAGTTTTTTCCCCTCTTTCTTTCTTTCTTTCTTCCTCTCTGAGCTTGCAGACCAATATTCAATAATCAACAACAGTCAATGAGCATGTGGCTCTGCTTGTTTGTGAAGGTGTCCGAAGACAGACGAGTGATGCTATAGTTCAACAATGACCAATGTTGGTGTTAATCGGCTCCAATGTTTATTTAATAAGAGCCATAACTGACTAACTGACCGGTTTACTGACCGACTAGCAGCTGTAAGGGACTTAAAGACGCAGTGAGTGATAAGCTGACTGACAGGGCGGCCGGCCGTTTAGCTGATGGGATTGGTGGTTGTCGAACAGACTACAAAGTAAACAGAGGAGGAAACAGAAGAATTAAAGCGATCGAAAACAAACCGAGAGAGAGAGAGAGAGAGAGAGAGAGAGAACAGGGACGAGCGAGAGGGAAGAAAAAGGATTACAGTATATAATTAAATAATTGCATGAACAGATCAACAGAGAGAGCAGTGACAGGTCCTATCATCCTTCTCACTAGCTCTGCCAGTGTGTGTGTGTGTGTGTGTGTGTGTGTGTGTGTGTGTGTGTCCGAGGCCCTTGCTGCCTGCGTTATCTCACAAGGAGACTCATTAACATAGAAATGACTTCAGGAAGAGGAGTACAGCGTTTCACCTCTGGTGAGAGACAGGAGGGAGGGAGGGAAGGAGGGAAGGAGGGAGGGAGGAAGCTCAAGGAAGGAGGGAGAAGGAGTGACAACACAGGAGGAGAGGAGGGAGGAAGTAGGGACTGTGGGAGGAAGAACTGCTGGTTGGGGGCAAAGTACTTTAGTTGAGGTTTGGGGGAAGATGGTGGTTTCGGTTACATTTTAAAAGAGAAACAAACATTGTGTCTAGTGCGTTTTACCTTAATCCAACATCTTTCCCTGATGTTAAAGTAATAATAAGTAGTCATAATAATAATAAAAACAACACTCATAATAATGATAGTAAGAATAATAGAAATAGAAAACCCTATTTTGGATTTTCTTTATGCATTTTTCTGCAATAGCCACACGGTGTATGTACATTCGGTATTGTGCTTTCTATAAAGCATTTTGTAGTGTTGGTGGTGGAGTCCGCCATACCGGCAGTGGGTTCAGAATGTCTTCCTAATCCTACCTTTAATTAATCCATCATAACTTCATTTTATTGATATAATCCTCACTGTTTACTGCACATTTCCTACAGCTGCTGCCTCAGATTAAAAGATGGTGGCGGTTATTGTGAGTATTCTGTGTGTGAAAAGAAGACGTTGTGTGTGTGAAAAGACTTTCTGAAAGGCACAGTATTAACTTCTGTCAAAAGCCTGGTTATCATGGGAAATGCAGTTTAAAATCACTGATGTGTCTTTGTGTCTTTGTCTCTCTCTTTGCATGTCTCACTTTCCGTCTTCTCTCAGTCGTCGGCTGTAGGACGAGGAGAGGAGGACGAGGAGAGGAAGATGGGGCGGTTCTTGAAGAGAGGAGGATGAGGAGGAGGACTGCAGGGTTTCTGCTCAGTGAGCTGGAACCTTCTCACGCCTCTGGCCAGTGCTCAGAGACTGGGAGGAAGAGGAGGAGGATGGGGAGGAGGAGGAAAGAGAAGAGGAAGAAATCAAAGGAAATGGGGAAAAAACACAGAGAAATTAGAGAGTGAAAGATAAACTGTTTGGAGGAAGAGCGAGGAGGAGGAAGTGGAAGATGACTGACGACGCAAATACACTGCAAAGTGAATGAGCTGTGTCCATTCACAGGGGGTCATAAGACACACAGGACAGACACACACCTGGTTTTAGCATGAGAGAGTGAGAGAGCAGTTTTCAGTATGCATATGTGAGGATCACAATGTGTGTGTGTGTGTGTGTGTGTGTGTGTGTGTGTGTGTGTGTGTGTGTGTGTGTGTGTGTTCCTGTGTTTTTGTTGTGTTTCACCAGATGGGAAAGGCTTCGGGGCAGAGAGAGGACATATGGTGATGTGGCATGATTCTGGCGTGATGCTTATATGTCAAAACTGTGATTTATGACTTGGACGTCCACAGACACAGCCCCGGGAAAACCTCTCCAAAAAGAGTGTTTGATTACAATTTTATCTCCATTTGAAAAAATAGAAAAAGAAATTGTTGAAGTTGAAGCTTGTACATAACAACGTGTGTTCGTCTCGGACGCTTTGAGGAAGACACAAGGTCAGTGATCATGTGAAAGCGTTTCTAATGTGCGTGCATAATGAAAATGGGTGTAAGGGTGTTTGTATGCGTGTGTGTATGCATGTGTTTGTGTGTGTGTGTTGGACACTGATTAAGCGAAGGACTGACAGTTGGATTGATTGATGGAGTGAGAGAGGAAGTGGAGCGTGAATGAAGGTGCGACACACACACACACACACACACACACACACAGGGTGAAAGAGATGTATCTTAATTGTTAAGGCGCACGTCTTGTGGTGTGAAAGTGTGTCTAATATGTTTGCCTAATGAAAATTGGTGTAGGGCTGCATGAGAGAGAGGGAAAGTAAAAGAGAGGAAGTGCGCGAGAAAGAAAGATAGTGTGAAATAAATCCAATAAGCTCCTCCGTCATGCTCCCCTCTTGAGCGTTTTTAAGATCCACTGAATGAAATAAATAAGAGATTCTTTTGCTTTTGTCAGTTCCCCCTTTTCATCTCTCTCTCTCCCTCTCTCTCTCTCTCTCTCTCTCCAGTGTGCTGCAGTGCCCTGCTGTCGTTCACTTCAGCCTCCATCTTCCCTCCATCCTTTTATTTTGCATCAGCAACAGCAGCTAGCGTTCCTTTGCTGGCTAGCTCGCCACAGTATCAGCGGGGAGAACCCTGGAGCATCGATAACGCATCTAATTGATCGCTGAACCCCAACCCCCAAACTGCAGCCGCCCAATCATAGCTCAGAAACCGTGACCACGCACGGTAGGCCCGCCCAGCTCTGGATGCTCGAGAAGCGTTAGTAAGAGAGAGATGCTGCGGACATAAAGAGGCTGGAGGGTGGTGTCTTTTTGTTGAAAACTGAAATACCTAAAAGTAAAAATGGATTGAACAATGTCTTTATGCTGGATGGACTTATCAGTATTTTACTATATGCGGTAGAACATCTAGTATTAATGTTAAGGCCGAGGAGAGATTATTTTGTCCAGATATAAGTCACACAAAAACTAGCAGAGTTTAGGGAACGGCTAATGTTTCGTTTTGGGCAACCCAAGCTAACGTTACTCAAGATAGCGATGAAGCTTTAGGTCTTTTAAGTAATAACATGTCTGATGATGTCATATCTGCTGCCATCATGTGTGTTCAGAGTGCTGGACACACATGAGTCCTAAAACCAGGACATCAGTTTGCATGTCGGCACTTCTGGCTTCCTTGTCTTTTATATGGGATTTTAATTAAATCCCTGAAATAAGGCCTTTAGTTAACACAAGCTAAAGAGATTTTCATCTGTTTTTTTTCTTCTACAGTTAAAACTACGTCAGTAAATACTTCTCGTGAGTTTTGAAGTGTTTTCCTGTCTTAAAAGAGGCGGTTGCTAAACAAGTGGCTAAACGAGACTACAACAACCCCAAAAGCCAATGTTAAAAATCACCACTGTCTTTTGTTTTTTAAGGAACCAGCGCGGTGCTAACTTTTAAAGGTTGTCCTACAAAAACAAGTCATCTCTGCAGAGCTCTATTTAAGACACGTTGACAAGGTTCCTGGTTTTAAAGCAAGTCAGTCAGCTGGAAACATTGAAAAGTCACCCGGAGACAACTGACCCGTGAAGTTAATGCTAGCTTGATTAGCGAGCTACAGCTAATCACATCTGCTAGCGACAGCTGTCAATTCAGACAGAAAGATGTATGGTCAACGAGATCTGAGAAGCCTTTACTCACCTCTGGGAGGACCCATTGCTTGAGTACAACAAAACATATTTAGTTTGCATGTGCCACATGCATACATATATGTGTGTGTGTGTGTGTGTGTTACTTGAACATGTAATTGTCTTTAGGGAAGGTAACTGTTTGGCAGGAGCGATCTTAAAGTTTGCATTTGTAGAGCTCTTTGTTTGTATTCTCATGTGGAGTGAATGTGTGTCAGGTACCTAGCACTGTGTGTACATGCAGAGTGTGTGTAGGTGTGTACATGCAGAGTGTGTGTAGGTGTGTACATGCAGAGTGTGTGTAGGTGTGTACATGCAGAGTGTGTGTAGGTGTACAGGAGTGCAGCGGCATATCAGCAACCCGCTGTGTTCTTATCTCCTGCTTCTTCTTATTTTCCCATCCTACTATTTCTTGTGAATTGCATCTCTCTCCCTGTGTCTCTCTGGCGTATCCCATACTCTCTGTAGCACCAGATTATATTGATGCTGTCATAATGAGAAGGCTGATCATTATTACAATTATTATTATTATCACAGAGGCAGATGAAGCCAAGCATGGCCTTATGGGATGTACATATAGAGCTGTGTGTGTGTGCGTGTGTGTGTAAATGGGAAACAGTGATGGCAGCCTGCCAATTGATAGTATGCATAATAATAAAGATTTATTCTATCTTTGCTGTCAAGCCTGCACAATGTACAACACATCATTAACAGGTACCCCATTAATCTCTGCGCCTCAAGTAGCACACACACAGATTTACTGTGTCTAATAAACAGGTCACCTACCGAGGCCCTGTCGGAAAATCCAATGACTTTTCTTTTCAGTTTGGTTTCAGTTCAATTTGCTCTGAAAAATAACCGAATAATGAAACAAGGCAGTTGCACCAGCTGTTTTTATTTTTATTAAAATGTAGCCGAGTCATAAGTGTAGTGTTTAAATGAAGATTTCACCACATTAAAAGGAGGCTGCGCCACACAAACTAGTTCTTTGTGAGAGATTTGTATATATATATATATATATATATATATATATATATATATATATATATATATATATATATATATATATATATATATATATATATATATACGGTGCATTTAATACTAGCTATTTTTATTGACAAGTAACCTTTTGGAATATGGTTGACACATTTGACATGAGACTGGATTAAAATGCTGTTTGATTAAGATAAAACAACATACTTCAAATTATAAAATGGGATGGTTGAAACGTGAGCATACTCCTAACTTCTTAAGAGAAGTCTACCTTTCCAAAGCATTGAAAGTTGAGTTTAATATATTGTACTTCCTTGTACTGTTTTGTTACAGCTTGTGACGCTGCAGCGAATTCCTGTTTACATAATTTATAATTTTTTTAATTGGACAGCGCAACCGATTTAAACATACTCAAGTTTATACTACAGGAAGTTCAGACTTTACACAAAAGCTTTACTTTCACTTCACTGAAAGCTGCTGCAACCCTGACACGAGAAGCATCAAAGAAACATTTGACTAGAAATGAGACAATACGTGATCTTTCAACATGATTTATTATCCTACAATTGAACACATCACAATACAAATGTTCTTATCAGTAAACTATCTCACAAAACACATTCTTACTCTTCTTTTGCAGTATCTTAGCTGTTCTCTCAGCATGTAAAAAGTATCTTCAGGTTATCGTTTAACTATATTTGTTGCTTAGCTCGTTAGTCCGGCTGAAATCAAAACAGAAATTATTTCAAGAGGCAAGCGTAAAATTTAAATGGTAATAACAGCTCATCAGATCTCAAGTTTCATGTCAAGAGAAAGAAGGAGAAATATAAAAAGGGGCAAATCAGGGATAATGAGAGGAGAACGATAAAGAACGGATTGGAGACAAGTGGAAGGAGAAGAATAAAACAACGAGAGGAGAATGGGGGAGACGGTGGAGAGGGGTAAAGGTCAAGAGAAAGAAAATGAGGTAAGAAAAAGACAACGAGGAAGCTGAGTGGGAGAGGAGGCAGGAGAGGGTGTGGAGGAAAGGTCAGACGGAAAAAATGAAAATGACAGATGGAAAAGCGTGATCAAAGAAAAGGTCGGAAAGAAAGATGGGAGTGAAGGAAGGAAGACAAGTGGGTACACGTTTAGGCCGCTACGGTTCCACCCTGCAGAACCTACAACTGTGTGAGTGGAGAGGTTATACTGGGTCTAGAAAAAATTATAATGTATATTTCAGTCCTCAGATATTTTTCTGTTTTCTATTGCAACTCATATATATATTTATATATATAAGTTTTGCCCCTAAACACATAAACTTCTGTGTGTATAGATGTAATTATGGAAATGGAAGACTCTTACCCCTAAACATTTGAAAAATATTTATATATATGTACAAATTAAGCAGAACATGGCTCTTGTATAATAATACATAAATAGGTTACAATGTCATGACATACCTTTATCATAAATTAAGTAAACATATACCCTATTAATGGCTAATAAAGTAATAATCACACACCAGTCCACTAATCAACACTTAATATAGAATAAATCCATATCATATGGAACAAGATATGAAAGAGAAAGAGAGAGATCATCACATGCATGCATAGAATATTTCCTTATAGTCCTGATGTGGGATTTTTAACACCATAACATAACCATAACCAGTAGCTTGCTGCTGATCGTGTTCTTAAAACACTGAGAGAAGAGGAGAAGGTTTTTATATACGTGATACAGCAGATACTCAAGAAGCTGTTCTCATTTCATGTTCGCTCTCACAGCCCGTTAGCTTCTGTCTTTACCAAAAAACAAAAAGGGAGCTTTATTACACGATTTAAAGACTTATATTAAAAATTGTACAGCGCTTAACACATCTGAGTTACATGCATGTAAAGGTACACATTCCTTCATTCACTCACACACACAAAGGTAGTCACAGCTGTCTAGTGCTTTTGAATGCTTCAGGGTCTACGACTCCCAACAGCAGATGTTAAGAGTAGGCGTGATTAACATTAGGAGATATTTACACCCTTGACCTGAGCAATACACAGTTCTGAGCTTGAGAAAGGCCAACACACAAATTATGCTTTGTGTCCGCCGTTATACAAGGTTGAGACAAAAGAACGGGACTCGTCAGGGAGGATCCTGTATGCTTCTATATATACAACATATGCATATGTATGCTGTATATAATATACATGAGGGTACTGTTTGTGCTGATTAAAGAAGGGGAAATATTCCAGGCCTGTGTACTGGACCTACAGTATATGTCTTGTGTGCCTCCAGGAGCGAACATTTCAGTCATTGTCCGCCTTGTTACGCTTCACCTAATAATTCCAACCCTCAGTCATGGATTGGACTGTATAGACGTCTGTGTGTATGTGTGTGTGTGTGGGGGTGTGTGTGTGTGGGGGGGTGTGTGTGTACAGTGCACAGAGCTAGATGGCATTATAGCCAATGTAATGTGGTTTGAAGCTGGAAGGCAGATTTGTTGAATTTGAGCTGAATTTGAAATAATTGGCATTATCCAATGAAGCCTTATAAACCACACGCACACACACACACACACACACACACACACACACACACACACACACACACACACACACACACACACACACACTCTTCTAGCATATGGACATTTGTCAGAACATGCGCACACATTTATTCACACAAACAAACAGCGCTAACACGCACACATACGCAGATGGGCGAGGAGAAGGAAGTGCAAAAATAAATAATTGAGAAAAGCAGCATTGCTCTTGTTATTATTGCTGTTTGTGAAATCGCTCGCTCGGGGGTCGTCAAAGCGGCTTCTCATTCGCTGTGCGTGTGTGTGTGTGTGTGTGTGCATCAGCATGTGTGTGTTCGCTCCACTAGTGTCTGCCGCATCGCCAACCCGGTGACACCACGTCACACGAGGCTCCCAGTGAGGCCTTGTCAGAAGTAGGGATGAGAGCCAAAAACGGAAAATAAATAAATAAACAGGAGAGGCAACGCAGGGAATGGGGGCAGAGGGCGAGAAAAAAAAGGAGGACGAGAAGGACGAAAAAATTTGACAGGCTGTGAAGTTTGCTCATTAGGCATATTCCTCTGCGATGGCCCAGTGTGAGACGCTCAGCCGGAGTGTGTGTGTGTGTGTGTCAGCACTCGCACAGTGCAACTCATGCCGGTGCACGGGCCGCTTGAGACAGGCAACAACGGTCAAGACACCAACTGAAGTGAGACACAGCGCTACTCGTGGTGCATTTTAAAAGTCTAGTTAAACGGCTGCAGAAGATACGACTGATGCTATGGATGCAGTTTTGTTCGCTATCAATTTTACTCCTATACATTTTTTTTTTTTTTTTACAAAGGGACATTGAAATATATGAAACGGCAAACATCACAACGTGCTGACAAAAACAAATCATTAGTAAATTCCGTCGCTCAATATTATGAGAGAAAAAAAACAAGACTAAAAATTAGGGAAATAATTACTGTGTCATATGCTCCCACATATTCAAGACAATGCTCCTTTTAAACATTACTCATGACTGGCAGATGTTTTAACTGCACCGGGCAAATCAAGAGACCGAGCCTGCTGCTCGCATCCACTCAGATGTGTTCAACACGTCGCGTCACATTCAGGGATTAGCTACTCTCATTACATGGGTTGGTTTGCGATGCCACAATGATGGAGTTAAACTGGTGGAGCCACACTAGAGAACAAATCACAAGACTTTGATTGAGACAGGTGAGCTGGGTGAGAACCAAATTGTATTGTGAATATAATTGTGGCATAAGATCAAGAAGAGGGAGCATATGTTAAGCTGGAAAGCAAGACTGGTGTGGTGTGAATCTATCATTGTAATGGGATTGTGTATCAAACTGGTCAATTGGAGTCATTTGGAATTTATTTCCCCATAAATCTAGATTCTATTTTGTCCTGTATAAAAAGCACATTTCGACATTTAGGGTATTATTAATACAATACTTCAAAAAAATCTTTGGTATCCAGTCTACTGTGCAGGTTTGCTGTTGCGATACCGTTCTCGTGCTGAAGTATTGGACCCCAGTGTGGCCGACAAGGAATGCAGACATTCACAGAACGTGGACGAAACGAGTTGACTTCTACTGTTAGTTTGCCTTCTTATCTGCTCTAAAAACTAACTCTCTACCAGTCCATCAGTGGGATCAAGCGTGCGTTAATTCCCTGGAGCCACGTATTCGGGGTTAGTGTAGGAGAAGCCGAGGAAGTCGTCCTGGTCCAGGTTCATAATGACGAGCTTGTCGGTCGGGGTCAGGTCCACCGGCATTTTGGTGAACTCCTTGTCAAAGTTACAGGTGTCCCGACGATTCTTCTGCAGGTGGAGTTTATGAGGTTGTGAAGGAGACACAGGGATGATGCAAGAACACATGGGATGGATTGGAAAGAAGAAGGAAAAGCATTAGTGTTCGATACATATAGTCCAATATCATCTGCATAAAAGCGCACGTCGTCAGCGGGAGGAACAGCAAGCCTGTCTCTGAATGTACCCAAATCCCCCTCAGAGGTGCTGGCTCCAGACTTTATGCTAAGCTAAGCTAATCAGCCGCTGGCTATAGCTTCATATTTATCGTACAGACAATCTTCTTACGTAACTATCGTCAAGAAACTTCACAAAATTTGTCAAACCATTCTATTAATAAGACAACTGGCTTTTTGAAGTCTTGACGTTATTTGGGGCTACTTAGATTTTCTTTTGCTGATTAAAAATAATAATGTAATGCGACTGTAAATGTCTTGCTCGTCATATATCCAGTAATCCATCACAACCCCCAAACATGTCAGCAAATTTGTAATAAACATGATAAACAAATACAAAAAAACAACCTTAAAGTAATTATAGTCAGGCAATCAATGCACACAAATATTTTTTTGGTCTGTATCACTCCATTGTTACTGTTGATTCAATCTTTTCTTAAAATTAAAACCTGAATCTGTAGATTTTTTATGTTACTTCCCTTTATTTCTCACCTAAATATCCAAACTCTCCTGCTCCGTCTCACCAGCCAATGTCTTCTTTCTTTTTAAAAACATTATTTCTATAATGCCAGGATATTTTACAGCTCCCCTTGTCCTCTGTGACAGGTACAAGACTACAGAAGACATACCACACCTGACAAGAAAAAGATGTCGGCACAGTTGCCTGGATGTGCTAAGCAACGGAGGGAATCTACACAAAAAAATGGAGTTTCAACACTGAGAAATAGGATAGTGGTGTATTTTATCTGTCTGTTTGGCTGCTGCTGGCTTGTGGGTTTACATAGAAAATAACAGGAACAAACACAGCGCACGATTCTTGTAGTCAGGTCACAAACTGGATGTGATAACGTGATAATGGCTCGTTAATGTTAACATGCTACAAGTAGAACGTATGTGAATGATGACAGATGAAAGGAAGATAAAACATAGATACATGGATATGTAACAGAGTACCTTGAATAAAGTGTTTACCTTACGCTGCCTTTCCAATTTTTTTCCTTCCGGTTCAAACGCATTTTAATTATTTCTTCCCATTTAGTGCTAGTAGTGTTTTTAAATGATATTTAAGACCATTCGACAGCTATGCTGCAGCGACCGGACAGTTTTATAGTACACATCCATCAGCCATATGTGACTTGGAGGTCAAATATAATATATATATATATATATATATATATATATATATATATATATATATATATATATATATATATATATATATATATAAAAAAACATAATGGCTTGAAATCACAAATAAGGATATTTTTTCTAACTTTGTAGTGCCAAAGCAATCGCACTTCCACTTTAAAGCGGAAAAATGACGCAATGCGGAAGCGGCCTATAGTTCAAAGGGTAAAATACAAAGACGTTAAATATATTCACGGATATAGTGGGAGAGTGAGGAGGAGAAGAAGAAGGTGCAGAAGGAGCGCCCACGCTAAGATAGGAGGGATGAGAGAAAAATGCTAAGTGACATATATGAAGACCACAAAGAGAGACCGGAGTACAGGCAACCACAGCTGTGACTTTGTGATGGAGGTGAGGGGAATCTGTGTGTGTGTGTGTGTGTGTGTGTGTGTGGTACTGGAGGGTTTCTCCAGGGCAGGGCATCGTTAAAGCTCGGCTCAGTTGGTGGATGGACAGAGGAAAGGGAAAAGAGCGAGCTGGCTGTTAAACATGGAGGAGTGCATGTTAGCGAGCGGGGGAGGGGAAAGTTAGACGGCTGCCAATTTGATTCACTGACATACTCGCACTGTTTACCAGTTCACTCTTATTGGAGCTGCCCATGCTCGCTGCACCCACTGCGCTCCGAGGCTCTGTGCATGAGAGCAAACACCAAAGGAAAGATGGTGTTCACTCACACACTCATATCACTGCTTGCCATGTATGGCCTGTAGGATGTTCTCACAGGGAGAGAGGAGAAGCATTGGCTGTGTGTGTTTGTGAAGTATTATGTGTGTGTTGTTTTTGCTAAAATCAGTGGAGCAGGATTGTTTAGGGGCCTCCAGATACTTCATGTACAAAGCATGTAAAGATTGCGATACCTGTCAATTAATTCAGAGTGTGTGTGTGTGTGTGTGTGTGTGTGTGTGTGTGTGTGCAGTACCAGTAAAGGTAATTTTGTGGACATTATACCCAATTATGTTTGAATTGTCTTTACCTTTAATTTTTTTTAACAGAATGATTAAAAAAAAACAATATTGCAAAAACATCCGGATGAAAATCAGGCTATTAATTTGGAAAGCAAACATTCTGAACTCACAGAAGCAAGTGAACTGACCACATCTTTTTTAAAGCGCATTACATTGTGGTGCCACAAAATTCCCCACAGAAACAATGCCAATGAAAAGTCAGTTAGGATCCCTTGTCTTAAAGGACAGACATTCCACAGGAGGGCAGGGCCAATAACAGGAAGTTATTTTAACACATACCGTGACATGTTCTTCAAAATCATTGTTTCCTAAACCTACGTTTTGTGGATTACAGGCATGGAGTGAAGTGAAGGCACTAAGACAACAACAAACCCAAGAAATGATGCAACGAAGACGAACAGACAAGGAGCAGAAGAACTCAGACTGACTACTGGGGGAAACAGGTGAGCAGGAGGTGCGGCGCCTGCAGGGCCGATGACGGACAGGTGAAACTAATCGGGGCGGGACAGACAAAACAGGAAACACTAAACATGAATGATATGAAAGACACGAAGGGAGTACGGCTGATTGTGACAAAACTAAGGCGCGCCCTTGCAGAAAGAGACTAAACAGATTATTCATCATGTAATGTGGGACAAAATGATGAAGTCATTAAATAGAAGCAGTACATTTTTCATCAAAATCCAGTAAAAACAATATATAATCGCAGACAGATTGATAGAATCACGACGGCAAAGTGGGATAAAGCAGCAGCGAGAGAGAGAGAGAGAGAGAGAGGAACAGAAATAAAAGCTTGGCACATAAATATTCACATCACTGAGCAAGTATAGCGGTCACAGAGAAAACCACACAAGGGGCCATCTCAGAAAATCCATGAGCATAAATACATCCACAAAGTCAAGAGACTGAGCCTCCAACGGCATGAACGTTTGACAAACACAAACAGGCGAAGCCACAGTCCAACTCACAGAACGAGGGAGCGGACGGAAAGAGGTGAAGAGAGGAAGAGGCGGCACTAAAGAGGAGGAGAACCCGGCTTATGCTGATTATGATGTCGGTCCAACACTTCTCTGAAGGTAGAAAGTCAATACAAGCTTTCTGCGGTTTAACAAGAGCGAGGCAGAGGAAGGTGGGGTCAGAAACAACGAGAGAGAGACAGAGACAGAGAGAGAGAGAGCGACAGGAACCACAAACCAACGTTGCTTCTCCTACCTTCATCTGCCAGCTCTCCCGTCGCCTGAGAGGAGCTCCCTCCATCCACAGGGACACACCAGCCACAGCTGGCCCAGATCCACCACACGTTCCTGGGCACGACATCCACCAGAACGCCCTGGTCTCAAGAGAGGCCCGGTGCAGCGCTCAGAGGGCCTGGTGTCATTTACATTACGAATGATCAGATGTGTAGTTTCTTTTATTTATTTATTTCATTTAACCTCGTCAATTTCACAGTTAGCAGGCCTACAACCCTGATGTGCACACACACATCTTCAAAATTCATTTATTTTTAATTGTAGTTGAGATCTCAATGTTTCCAAAGATACCAAATGTAATTTTGGAGAGTGCAGTGTTTTAATTTGATGGAACGGCGTGGCCATAAAAAACATGCAGATTGGGTTTGAATATTTCATTAAGTTTAAACATATTAACTGAGAGGATAATGTTTATAGACATTATACATGGTGAATGTTAAAAAGGCGGACACTGTATATTAAAAATACTCTGGGCTCAATAATAAATGTAACTGTTATTTACATTGAAATAAGACCCACATGAAGATGTGTGGAATTAATTAAATTAAATAACCTACTGGCTCTCCTCTGCGGGATGCAGTAACGCTGTTTCACCAGCAGGTGAGGATGCTAATCTGCAGCTTTAGCTTCAGTCATTTAGCACACGATGTAATGTGTCCACCAACTGCATATTGTAGATACATATACTTTTACAACATTCATGTTTAAAACAAGTCAGTTGGGAAGATTAAAACATTAGCTGGAGACTTTTTTAATCAACCCATGGAGCCAACATTTGCTCAGCTAGCGACCGAGCTAGCTTGTGGAATCCGTGAGCCAAGGTTGAATTTCAGCTAAACGTCGGCGGTCGCTGGCTTGAAATGAGAAACCTGCTTTTATTTAACTCCATCTGAAATCAGAGGACCCATCAGACGTGTTTCCATTTAATTGTCGGGCAAATTTCAAGTGTAGAAGAAGTAGAGGCGGGGTCTTTAGGATTTAGCTTCACGTCAGCTCGTATTGGCCATGTTTAATGCTGTCCAAATAATAAGACGAGCATGTGCGCGCTATAATATAGAAAAAGACGACGAAAAGCAGCATCAGCTGACCAGTTACGTGGGTTGAATGTCAAGTTACGTGGGTTAAATGTCAAGTTACGTGGGTTAAATGTCCGCAGAGACATTTCCAGAACTCTTTTAGCGTTAGCTAAAGACTAAAACCACCTCGAGCTAGCGAAAGCTTTCACTCAATCACGGACGTTTTATTGACTTTTTATTGAATACAATACCTCAAAATGCATGTAAAAATACATGAATGGACACACGAAGATAACTAAAACGTTTAACTGGTAAATTTATCGCCGTTTAGTGGGGGGCGGGGCTTAGCAAACGTCAGTTAAAATCACCATCAACACAACACTGCAGGCTGGTATCCATCGCTGTGGCTTGAATACAGCATAGTGGTCCTGCTTATGATTTCATTTTCACATCCTGAAGGAACATTCGAGGAAATCCTGCTCATGCGTGTCGCCGACGCTGATCTATACGTACCGTCAAGCTAAATGTCATCAATCAACTCATCACGACTGGAACTAGAAACACACGCAGTGATGTGCATGCACGTGTTTATGCTTCCCAAACCGTGTAAATCCTGTGTAGCCTACGCTGCCAATGACCGTGCATGCAGTTATTTACCAAAAATACACATATAAACTCTCACACACACACACAGCTGCCAGCCATGTAGGCCAGCTCATAATGTGTTCCATCTCAACACGCTTCAATTGCGGTTAATGCTGTGAGGCAGAGAGACGGAGATACGGAGAGAGAAAGCGATGCAGCAAAGGACAGGGGGTGAGATAAATATCAGTGGCCCTTGGTATAGATGTATAGATAGAACGCTTGGAATATACAGCCGCATCAGGGCAAAACACAATTGTTTTTTCCAAGTCGCTGTGTTCCAGAGGCAGCGGTTTTAATACAGAAACACGACTCTCTGAGTCTTTAATTTAGTCTTTGCCTCTTTACGCCTCCCTTCCCACCCTCTCCTTCCCTCTTCTGCCTCCCTCCTTCTCTCTCTCTCTCTCTCTCTCCATCTCTTTTCAGTAACGAGAGGATTAGCGGGAGACGAGCCTATGTCAGCTGAGGATGCGGAGGAGAGCGGGAGGCACAGAGGAAAGGGGAGGTGAAGAGGAGAGGAGGGTGAATGAAAGGCGGTATCGAACGCTGACCTGTTTTGGGCTGATAAGCGCAGGCTGCTTTGTGCTGAAGCCACTGGCTTTAATTTGGGGGCCGCAACATTTGGAATTAATTATCACACACACTCCAGCACTGCTGCAGCTTACTGTGTACATGGCTATTACATCCACTCCAATAAAAACTTTATACAGCTTATGTGCTGGAACTTGCTGTTACACAGGACTTCGTATTGCTGTTGTGAGACATTTGCATAAAATACAGCTGCAGTCAACGAAGAGGAAACTGCACGGGCAACAGAGCAACAGGAACACAAAGAACAGCGTGGACAACGTGTGTGCTACACGTTGACGTTGAAAGCGTTAACCGGGGGAAGGTTAAAGTGAAACTGACTCGTTTATTAATCACTAATCTGATGGTTTAATACTGTATCTGGATCCCGGACGTCCTTTTTTGCTCGCCTGCTTATCAGCCGGATAACTAGCGAACGGCGACCTCGTCACTAAACAGGAACAAGTATTATCTGCTCAAGGAAATGAAAAGGAGACACCTACTTCAGTGTGACATTAAAGTGAAGTATTCCAGACCAATTTTAGTCTCCATGTAATCTGATAACTGAAGCCGGGCCGAGAACAAATAACTCAACGTAAAAACACACATTTCAGTGTTTACTAGTGTTTGTTTACGGCTAATAAGAATGGTTTAGAGGTGTTGGTTCATGCTGATTAAAGCAAACCCTCTACTTTAGCTTCATAGAGTCACATCAACCTCCTCAAAAAGAACATGACCATAGCATTTTGAACCTCGCTTGCTTTCACCGTTCTCGCGGTCACAGATAGAAACATTCCCCGTGTGGATCATCGGTGTCTTGAAGACACTATTTTGCCATTGTTTCTGTGACATTGCAGGCCACTATCTCCATAAAGATCCAGTATCCCCTATTAGATGTAAATGCGCGGCTAGTCAGAGCAGCGGCTCGACGACAGCGGATCGCGAGCGGCTTTAAAAGGCGGCTGAGTGGCTCAGCACGGCTCTAGTATGTAGGCCGTGTTCTGCATGTTATTTCCTTGAAGTCATCAGACCAACGCTCCCCCATCAGGGAAAGACTCTTATGATAAGTGGCAGCCATGAAATATGCACAGCCTGTCGTAGCCACCTGCCCCGCTTCACAGAGCCTCACTTTGCCTCGTCCTCCCTCATGGAAACGGCTTCCCTCTCTGTCTTTGACCCTCCATCACTCTAACCTCTTTCCTCCTTTTCCCCCCCAAAAACACTCAATGAACAATCAATCACATCAACACAAAAACAGCAACCATTCCCTTAAATATCTTTAAATCCTTTATTATATGCCTGTTTTTCCTGGAAAACAAACAAACAAACAAAAAATGTTGGCACATGGAAAGCATCGTGAGAAGATTTCTTTTTCCCCTCTTTCCTTTTTTTTTGTTTTGTATATGTATTATTTTCTCATAATGCACACACAACAGTAGCTTTGGATCCCACCAGTGAAGCAATGCAGACACAAAACATGAATCACCCTAATATGTCAAGTGTGTATAAATCTTATAATAAAAAGGTAAAACAAAAGCATATTTTTTTTTCATGCAGAGTTAATTTTGTTTCTCCTTCAGCAGGAAGGAATCGAAAGAACAGCAAGACTTCTCTCGTCCTTTACAATACTGACCACATGGTGTAAATATCAACATTTGACACAGTTATATATGTTTATGTATAAGTATTGATAGCTAACTGTTATAATACAGGAGACACTGACTGTAATAAATACCGACAATGGATGTACGACACAGATGATGAACACACTTAGCTGCATGTCGTTAAGTCATAAAAACACAACAGCTGCATTTTCTTTCAAACTCATAATTTTAGACGAAATATGAAAGTGCTAAAGCTGCCCTTCATGCTGAACTCATCAGCGGTTTACAGTTCATGACTGGAGATAACAAGCAGGACCAGCTTCATCCAGGTGTCAGGTAAAACAGTGATGGTCAGTCTCATCAATTAACCCAATGCAAATGTCAAATTACTTCACAGAACGGGTCTCATTGCACCAAAAGGCACAATGCAAACATGCGTTACAGCCTCGTAATGCACGTTATGTGCATGTGTGGTGTTATGCACACTATGTTATGTGTGAAACATATTTAGACCGGCAAAGAGGCAGCTAAAGGAGACCTGGATGAGCTTTCCTTGTCCCCGTTATCATCTGGCCCGCTCGGCAGGAAGCACCAACTCTCCAGTGTCCAGCCAAAAGAATATCTCTTCTCATTGCACATACAATTTTTCACCATGCAATGGACATGTTTTCCAAATGTCTTCAGCCACTTCCACACAATGTTAGCTGCATTTTTTATTTTTGTATTATTTTGCATGTGAATGCATGACAGTCCTAACCTGAGCCCTCTGAACGCCTCCCCTGTCAACACGATTATTGCTAGCTAAGGAAAACAAGACACACACACACACACACACACGCACACACACAAACACACTCCTGCTTCAGGAGGCTGAGCTTTAACCCGCGTCCTCAGTTGCTGCGCACGCAGGTGGCTACTTGAGAAACACCAATCATAGCGAGTTGATCCTTAAATCCTTTCCCACGCAACCAAAGGCTCTCCATCAGAAGTCGAGCTGCATGACATATTGGTCCGCTGTGTGAAATCCAGCTAGTGGCCTTTTTTTTTTTTTTTTTTGCTGTACAGACGTCAATGACTTTAAACACAAGACGTGAGTTTATTCTCTGTAGTATTACCACTCTCAAATACGGAAGCCCATTTCCGCCAATAAAAAAAAAAGATTCTGAGATAGAAAGTCGAAATTACAAGATAAGAAAGTCGAAATTATGAGATAAAAAAGTAATAATTATGAGATAGAAAGTCGAAATGATGAGATAGTAAGTGTGCATGCGCTTCAGTGGCGCTGGCTTTTTATTTTTTTTACCACATGTAAGAAAAAAAGAAAGGAAAAAAGGAGAATAATTTCGACTTTCTATCTCATAATTTCGGCTTTCTATCTCTTTTTTTCTTTTACTGCCGGAAATGGGCTTTCATACTCATATACTGAAACCTAATGTTAGCATTTTTTATTGTTTCAATTTAAATATCATGCATCTCTCTTTCTATTCTTCTCTATTGGAAGTAAAGCGGATCACACCAACACTGCTTTATTTGGAGGGAGTGCAGACGTTCACCATACAAACAAATGTAAACTCAAGGCCAATGCAAGACGCTGGGAGGGCAGGCATCGACACACACGTGCAAACGTGCGTTTTCACCCAGTGCTCGTTCGCTTACACACACACACACACACATCTCACACACACGTGCATACGCAGACGCTGTAAACAAATGCCCAGGTATCTGAATCATGCTTTTGTGAAACTAACCGCTACCGCTAGTCTCATTTCATTGCTTATATACTAGATCACAGAAACTGAGAGTATAAGTAATAGTAGTATCTATTTAACTGACTTAAAGCCTGTGTAAAGACTCCATTTCCCAACAGCATTTTTACCATCATGATCCCCATTGCTGAACAGCAAATAAGACACCAAGAAAATCTGATATTTGTGGTCTTTTGTGGAACAAATCTTCCACCGCGTGAAATCATACACCAAATTCATCTTTTGAGAAGCATGACAGCAGAGGGGTGCAGAGATAAGATGGTAAAAACGCTGCTGGGAGTCACAGTCCCGGGCTTTTATTGATATAGAAACTCATGCACAAGTATGTGAAGCATTCCAGTTCTAGCTAAGATAAGGACCAATGTACAGACACTATTATTACTGCACGTTAATAGAAAGCAAACCAGAAGTACAGGCCGAACTCAGAATGCACAGGAATGAGTAAAAAAAAAAAAAAGTTAAATCACAATTTGCACCAAAAGAAAAAGGAATAAAATGGAATACTGCAGCTATGTTACATGGGAAATCTGCTGTTGTGCATTTTCATGTGGATTTATGACTTGACTACTAATGTGGAGTCGGGTTGTAAATCTACTGCGTTCATGACATTTTTGTTCCTCAGGTTTAAGTTTGGATTTCAAGGGTCCCCCTTTTATTTCTTATCTTTATTATTGTGAACGAAACACAAACACTTTGTTCACACTGTGAGCAACACAAGTTGATTCTTGTTTCCCCAAAAACAAACTCGTCACATCCTGACCACGTAGAAGCAGCATCTGTTCAAATCCAAATTATCTCCATGTCTCAGTCTAAATCATCAATTTCTGGGCTGCACGAGCATGCATTGAGCTACATGCATTGAGCTGCATGCATTGAGCTACATGCATTGAGCTACATGCATTGAGCTACATGCATTGAGCTACATGCATTGAGCTGCATGCATTGAGCTACATGCATTTAGCTACATGCATTGAGCTACATGCATTGAGCTGCATGCATTGAGCTACATGCATTGAGCTGCATGCATTGAGCTGCATGCATTGAGCTGCATGCATTGAGCTACATGCATTGAGCTGCATGCATTGAGCTGCATGCATTGAGCTGCATGCATTCAGGCCGTTGTGTCAGAAGGAGCCAGCACATCATCAGGGTTGCAGCAGTGTGAACAACAAATGTGTGTGTTATTGTGTATACGGTGTGTCTGTGCATCAGTATAAGTCATGGCTTCTTGCTTCCTGTAAGATTACAAATCATTTCCAGAATATTTAAAGTTGATATGTGTGTGTGTGTGTGTGCATGTGTGTGTGTGAGGGATTCAGGGCAAACAGGGTTGATACCAGGGTGGGGTAAAAATGATTATGTACGTGTCGGTGTGCGTGCATGAGCTGAAATCAAGCCTGCTCGGCGGCAGTGGTGGTGACGGCATCAGCTCCTGGGAACTCTGGGTTGATAAAGGAGAAGCCCTGGAAATCGTCCTGGTCCAGGTTCTGAATCACTTCCTCATCGGGAGGCGTCAGCACCGGCGGGTGGCGTGTGAAAAAACGGTCAAAGTTCTCGGCATCCCGTCCGCACTGTTGAGGAGGGTGGGGAGGGATGGAGTGCAAGGGGAGGGGAAAGGGGGAGGATGGAGAGGAATGGATGGATTGGGGGGGGAGGAGGGAACAAAAGAAGGGCAATGGTGGGTTGAACCAGGGTGTGAGATGACAATACCTGAACATGGTTTCAAATATCAGAACAAGGTGCTAGCGGCGTCACACGCTTTCCCCGCCTTTTTCAAATATTTGAAACATATTCAACTCCAATTTTAAAAACAGAAAAAAAGGCCACTGAAGTCTCAAACGTCCCGTGGAAGTGCACTACACTGGAGCTTTTTGGCAACGAGCATTTAACTCAACAAGCATCTATTGCACCTTGTGGTTTTTTTTTTGTTCTTCAAAATTAAAACAATTGGCTTCAGTCTACATTCTGCATGTAACTGTTATTTTGGCTGTAAGCTAATCGCCAAAAACAACATTTCCTTGGTACTTGAACTCGATTTTGGGGTTGGATTTAATTTGAATTCATGAATAGTCGAATAAGGAAAGGCTCAGACGCATGTGATGATAACGGTGTAATTGTGGGTTAATTATATGCTGCAGCTGTGAAGACATCTGAAATCTGATAAACCAAATCAGACAACCTAGTATAATAAAAAAAAATAAAAAATTACATCTGCTATTTAGAAATATTCTTATAGAGAGTATACATTTAGTAATAGTCAAAGATAAATGATCACTATCTAATCAAACTCTTGAAGTGCTTGTAGAAGTGACATTATTATTATTATTATTATTATTATACAAGTATTGTGCGATTCACATTGGGAAGAATTTACTTTAATAATTTACTTTAAGAAGCAATTTGAAAAAAAAAGAAGAAGTCATTGTTCATTTCAGTCCACTTCATTTCCTCGCCCGGACCACTGGGAACCCAAAAAGAGTTTATATACCCACGAGATGTGCGTCCGTCTAAGTACATAAAACAAGTTATTAACTTGAAAACTATATTTTCCCGACAGTACGCCTCACGGGGCCGAGTCATTCCTTTTTTTTTTTGTGCTGCTCTCCTCCATCTCCATCACTGTGCGGAGCTTTAATTAACACAACAAGGATTCTGTGTCTTCTGACAACATCACCCAGAGGAAAACTACAAACTCATTAAATCTCTATAGCTTGCAAAAAAAAAAAAAAAAAAACGAAATGAAATTAAGCCAGATTGTTTATGGTTTGGGGAAATATGCGAAATGAGAAATACACCAGGGTCAAATTGTATTTGCAGCTAATTACTTGCGTTTGTTTTAACCTGCGTGGGGAACCAGGTGGGAACATTAGGGAAATGAAATAAGTGGCACAAAGTTGAGAAGCATCAATTCGCTACACAACAGTATGGTGAGCGCCGGTGATTTTATTGTGTGTGTGTGTGTGTGTGTGTGTGTGTGTGCACTCCGGCACAGGTTTCGTTTGAGACCGAGACCCAGAGCATGCAAACAAACAGAAACAAACGTGAGGAAACCCGTGAACACGGAGAGGACAAATAAAAATGTGCAGAGGACAGATGGGCGGATGCGTGGCAGATGGACGGATGGAGCGTTCGGGTGAAGGACGGACCGATGGGTCGACGACAGATTGCTCGATGGACAGACAGATGCACGACGGTCATTTACGACGACTTATCCGTCTGTTCGTCAATCGCACGTTTAAAAGCTCGTCTGATCGACCAATCGGAACGGCCGCCTCTCCAAAAAAGGCGTTCGGAGTGTGACTCTTCAACTTCTTCAACCATTCATATTGTTGTTGTTTTTTAAAGCGCCAGACGTCCTTCATAAACAACCGTCTGGAGACAAACGGCATCGCAGAGCAGAAGAGATGCGGAGCACCTCTTTCAAACAATACACACACATGGCGCACCAAAAAGATCAAAGAACAACCTTCAGAAGCTAAACTGAACTGTAAACTTTTATGCGGGGTAAACACACACACACAAACACACCAAAACCTTTATTTGTTCTCAGAAGGAAGAAGAAAGACAGGAAGAGAGAGAGAGATGGGAAGCGACAGCGCAGACAGGTGAAAGATGTTAGAAGGGCGATCAAACGGAGAGAGAGAGAGGAGGCCGATACAGACGGAGAGAAGAGAGAAGAAGAGATCAGACAACATATGTTAGTAGTCACATCAGAGGACTCTGCAGGAAAACACACCTCCAGTGTGAAAGCAGGTCCAAATGGTGACCTCTAACACACACACACGCACACACACACACACACACACACACACACACACGCACGCACACACAACCCCAGCGGGCCAAGACAGCTGCATGAAAAAAAGCTCAACTCAGGAAAACTCTTCAGCAGCAGTGTGGCCTACGGCTATGTGTGTGTGTGTGTGTGTGTGTGTGTGTGTGTGTGTGTGTGTGTGTGAGAGATGACATCATTCTCACTAGTTATGATCAAACTAAATTTGTTGTAGAAGAAGCAAGTAAAAAAAACAAAAAAAAACACAGCAAAGGAGAAACACAAGCACACTGTTGTTTCAGGTCACTGTCTGTACGTTCCCTTGTTCCCTTGTTGCCTTGTTCCCTTGAGGGTTACTCTAAACTCAATCTGACCCGCAGACTGTATTTAGGAAGTGGATGTAGTCGCCATGACGTCACCCATTGGTTTCTGGACTGCCGTTATGAAGCCTTGAGTTCAGCCGTGTACGTCTCTGGTAGCGGCAGCGAACCTGTCAATCACCTTGTAGCCCCGCCCTAAAGCAAACCTCACTCTAAATGACCATCATTTACTAAATGAACATCATGCTGTATTGAAGAAGACTTGAAACTAGAGATTGAGACATAAACTCATGTTTACAATGTTTACTGAGGGAATAAATCAAGAGAAGTCCTTTTCTATACACTTCAATCTGACTTATTTTTGTCAAACCGAGAAGTCGCCCCCTGCTGGTCAGTAGAGAGAATGCAACTTTTAAGGCACTTTCTCACCAAATGATTTTAACCCAACAGACAAAACCATTCGACCGATCTTCACCAACACGGTTGTTCCCGCCGTCGCCGGCGTGCTCCTCATTCCAGCATCTTCACCATCAGCGTCTTCCTCATCCCTGCACCTTTCACTCTTTCATCCTCCTCCTCTCATCAACGTCCGCGGTTTTATTTTCATCACCGCACATTCAACCCAAAGCCCGTCCTGACTTACCTGCGTGCACCGTCCCATACAGAGGAGGAGGAGGAGGAGGAGGAAGAGACAGAAACAATCACATCGGAAGTGAAAAGACGAGTAAAGGAACAGAAGGAGGAGAGAGAAAGGTGTTGAAGGCTCTGAGGAATATAACCACCAACAGGAATTACACTCCCGGTTTCTAGCCATGTAATTAGCCCCAGGACTCAAAGGGGTTTGCAGCTCCTTAGTCGGGGTCAAGGCGGGGTCAAGGCAGGGTCAAGGCGGGGTCAGACTTACTGCTCTGGGTTTGAATGGCGGCTGCACTTCCTTGTTCTCCAGTTTCTCCCAGTCCATGTAGCGGAAGAAGCTGTGCTCCCTGATGTCTCGCTCGCCCTCCGGAGCACAGCCGAGCCGCTTCGCTGGATGCTTCGTCATCAGCTGGACAGACGGAGAGGAAACAATTACTGGATGTCCCTCCTTTCCTTTCCTTTCCTTTCCTCCCTCCATCCATCTAACCTTCCACAGCTTCACAACCTCTTCCTCTCCTTAGGACTGGGCTCTTCTGTCACGATATAGCATGTTTTCTGGTGTATCAATAAATAAATAGAATGTATGAAAAGAACAACAATATAGAAAAGCCTATTTCTGTATACTCCTCCATCTTTCCTTCACCTCCTCACCTGGAAGGTAATAGTTACCCACCTGTCTGGATACAGACTTCTCACGAGTCTCAAACCACAAACTAACTCTAACGCTAACTGTAACACTCAAGCAGCCACTTAGCAGTAATTTATTAGCTTGCAGGAATATCACAGAATAAAAATGTTTAGCGAACAGACAGACGACATGACTGATTGTTACATTTCAATCAGCTAAACTGTAGACATAATCAAATTTCCCCCCTGGCATCATTAAACTTTCATCTCATTTATTCCTGCCTCTCTTCCTCAGTGTTTCTGTCCATGATTGGCTCTCTTTTCTTTCATCTCTGTTTATAAATAAACGTCATTACTATTATTTTCTCTGTCTTCAGCTTCAATTTCTGTCTTTCCCTTCTGTTAAGCGTCCTTCAAACCATCTCTCACCTGAGTCGTCTCTCTCTCTCTCTCTCTCTCTCTCTCTCTCTCTCTGAGAATCAAACACAAGCCACCAAACCACCGCCTGCAGATAAATGAATAACTGTTGCTGCTTTTTTTTCCTCCCCTGTTACCACAGAAGCTTTCCAGAGGCATAATTACGGACCGTTTACTGTGTCTGTCCACAGAAAACCTTAAGAAAAGAATCCAGGCTAGTGACGTCAGTGTGTGTGTGTGTGTGTGTGTGTGTGTGTGTGTGTGTGTGTGTGTGTCTCCCTCAGGAGGAGCAGTCATAACTCATTACATTAGAACTAAAATAACATTTTCCACGGGTCAGTCAACCTCACACGCACGCACGCACGTATGGGCACACACACACACACACACACACCTAAATTAACAGGCATGCAGAAAGTCAACAGTTGAGTAAAGAATATGTTAATATTTTATAAAAAACATCTCTTTTTGCTGGACTGTGGCCTCAGAGAGTTGATGTTCTTTACTTACTGACCGACATTGTTGAAATGGTGATAGTGGAAACAGTTCCAAGGCGACACTGAAAACCACACCTGAGCTGCACAGAGTTGAGATCTTTTTTTGAATTTAGTCTATAAAACAAACCAGTTGCTTTTGGGGCAGACATCCCAGCTACAGCAGCTTCTTCCCTCTGAAGAGAGTCTCGGTGGATCTGCAGCCGTTGTCCCCGTGTGCATGGAGTGAGACACAACGGCACACGGCGGCCCACGGAGCAGCCGGACCGAAACAGGTCACCGACTGCAGGAATTACTGGCATATGCGAAACCGCCGTGGTTTACTCGCTCCGGTCGCTCAATATAAACGGCGCTCCGCTCACCCATCTGGTGAAACCCAGTTCCTATGCGATCGTGGCATTTCTTTGCTCGTCCCTGCAGGCCGGCAGTAGAGCAAACAATGTCACATTTCAGTGACGGGTAATTTCAGCATTTTTCTAAAATAACCAAATGTGCGCCGGCGCGTAGAAATGGTCTCTTGCTATGAAATAGGGTTTGTCGACTGCGAAGGAAGCTGCTAGGTGGAGCGGAGAGCTTCTGTGTTGATGCAGATCAGACGCAACGGTGGGTCACATTTTTGGCATAAAAATGATGATAACAGATTATATCACGTCATCTGTTTGTGGAACGTACAAAGTATTTCCCTTTGAGCTGATTAAATACTTGAAGCCGTCATAAAACAGCAGGAATACATGTAAGTCATCTGCCGTTTCTGATCTGAAGGTCATGCAAGGTCAACGCATGCGAGGATGGGAGTAAATGAGCGGACGTCCGCTGACCTGCCTGACCTTTGACCTGTCGAAGGCGTCGAGACCTTTTCACACGTCCTTTCCTCCGGATGATCAATATGCTGCGTGTTCACCTTTCATGCACTTGTGCTCTGACTTCATACCGACGAAGACGGCGTTTGAAGTGAGAACTTGCTTCTTGCATCGCAGAACACAATAGGGAAAAGACTGTGTGTGTGTGTGTGTGTGTGTGTGTGTGTGTGTGTGTGTGTGTGTGTGCCTTTGGATGTGTAAGGACATCCTTGCACAATTACTCTTTGCTGTAGAATCATGTGGTTGAAGACACCATGGGCCTAACACTACAGAATATACTGCAGTAGCAGCTGTGTGTGTGTGTGTGTGTGTGTGTGGCCCATTGCTGGCTATGAAATATGGATGCTGGTCAGGGTGGAAGCAGGGGAGTGGAAATGTCTCTGATCACATGTGCTCAACACACACTAACACACACACGCTAACCACAAGCGCTGAGCTCAGTGCTGAAGGAAACATGCTCCTTCAACACACGGATAAGAAGTACGTTGTTACTCGCACAATATACCCGACTACACACTCACTGTTATTGCTACTTATAGGCTCGATGTTTGCGGTCGCACGCAGAGTTCTGACTTCAATTTCACACCGAAATGCAACATTTATGTTGGATTTCAGCAGCTGAAACGGAGCGAAATAAAATGAAAAATACTCTTTTTTTTGTGAGAATTAAACTAAACTAACTCTGACTGAAAGTCTGTCAACAGGTTATTTAAGCTTCAGTTTGACATAACCTCTCTCTCTCTCTCTCTCTCTCTTTCTCTCTCTTTCTCTCTCTCTCTTTCTGGCTGCAGAGGACTGAAAAACTATACTTAAAAAACTGTACTTTGCAGGATCGCTTTTTTTCTTCCTTTTTCAAAATGGAAATGTCTTGTAGCATTTGAAAAGGAAAGCTTCATGTAGTATTCACATGTACACACACACACACACACACACACACACACACACACACACACACACACACACACACACACACACAGAGTTAACCCAGGCGATGCTGGGAGGGCGCAGTGGGAGCTGTTGGGGTGGAGGGAGGCGAGCTTTCATGCTCCACTGAAGATCCACTGTTGTAGCTCTACAACCCAGTTATCATCACTAATACATTACACAGCATGTGTGTGTGTGTGTGTGTGTGTGCATCTTAGTGAACATATTTCTCATCAATGTGTCTTTGCGTTTAAATGTAGTGAAAGGACGTCATGCCGACACAGACGTGTGTGTCTTGGTTCAAGCTTGCGCTGTGTGTTGATGGTAATACGTGTGTGCGTGCGTCTTTGTAGGTTATTCCAAAGCGTGTGTAAAGATGGAGCTTCGGAAACAATTAGGAGAGAGGTTTCTTTTCTTCTGTCTTTCTTCCTTCCGCCTCTTAAATAACAACAATAAAACATTTAAAAAACGCAAGTGTTTACTTAGTTGATGAACAAAAGTTACAAGTTAACTAATCGCGTGCTTGTGTGTGTGGTGGTTCAACAGAGAAGACCCACTCCTTTTATAGCGGCAATCAGCTCACACACACACACACACACACACACACACACACACACACACACACACACACACACACACACACAGGGAAGTGTCAGGGCATCATTTGGTACTGGACGGTCTTTTCTGAAAGTTTCCACAGTCAACTGAGCACACAGCACAGACTAAGGCTATTAGGAATATATATATATATATGTGTGTGTGTGTGTGTGTGTGTGTGTGTGTGTGTGTGTGTGTGTGTGTGTGTGTGTGTGAGATAGAGAGGATGTACAATGAAAAAAGCAAAACGGTGGCTTAACAATGAACACCGCAGAGAGAGAAGGACAGGAAACTAGAGCGTTAGGACAGACAGTGAGCGAGAGAGAGAGAGAAAGAGAGAGAGAGAGAGAGAGAGAGAGAGAGAGAGAGAGAGAGAGAGAGAGAGAGAGAGAGAGAGATGGAAGCAGGGCAGATAGCGAGAGCGGACAATGTTGTTTCACTCCAAATAAATGTTCCTCACAATGGTTGTAATTATGCAGATAATTGTGATGTCCCTCTCTTACTCCTCTCTCTCTCCTTCCTGTCCTTAAACAAATGTAATACCCTCTGTGTGTGTGTGTGTGTGTGTGTGTGTGTGTGTGTGTGTGTGTGTGTGTGTGTGTGTGTGTGTGTGTGTGTGAGAAAGAGTTTTGAGAAGAGAGATTTTGTGAGGAGGTAACAAGGTTGAGCTTGCGAGACAGACAAGGACTTGTGTTGTGCAGAGAGAGTGTGTGTGTGTGTGTGTGTGTGTGTGTGTGTGTGTGTGCACACTCACCCCTTTACAGATAGCGACTGCCTCCTTGGACATTGACTTGGGATAGGAGACGTGATGCTCCATAATGGACTGAAATAACTCGTCCTCGTCTTCACCGTCAAATGGAGGCTGGAGAGGAGATGAGGGGAGGACAGTTGAGGGAGAAAGAGAAGAAAGGGGTGAAGAGGAGGAGAGGAGATGAGGAAAGGTAAAGGGAGGAGAGCAGGGAGGGCGAGGGAAGAGGGGAGGAAAGGAGGAAAAGCAGAGGGCAGGCAGGACAAACAGAGGACATTTTAATTGAATCATTAAAAGCTTTTTTTTGGGGGGTCTGAACTCCTCAGAATCAAAACACCACAGGCCTTTAACACTCACACATTCACAATATGCACTCCAAATGAGATATCCAGGATTGGAAAATGTCACATCTACTCTAACAATTATTAATGCCGCGAGAGGAAAACTCATCAAGGGGTATAATTTAATAGCTAACCTTTCATTACACCGTGTCAAATTTTAAAGGCTACGATCACGAGTGTTTGTTTCTTTGTCACGTTCAGTCATGAATACAAATGCTGTTGATAAAGGACTTTTACTTTACATATTCATGCAGTCTCAAAAGATGGTTTTATTTCTACTGGGTTCAGTAATTCTATTAATCAACACACACACACACACACACACACTGACCTGTCCAGCCAGCATCTCATAGAGCAATACTCCAAAGGCCCACCAGTCCACAGATTTCCCATAAGGTTGGTAGGCTATGATCTGAAATATAAGAGACAAGGAAGGGCAGTGTGTGAGAACAATGCGTGTTAAATACAAGCTGGAATCCTCTCACACACACACACACACACACTCTACCTCAGGAGCGATGTAGTCCGGTGTTCCACAGAAGGTCTTGGTGGTGATGCCATCGTTCATATTTTCTTTACACATGCCAAAATCTGCTATCTTAATGTGACCCTCGCAGTCCAGCATCACGTTGTCCAGCTTCAGGTCTCTGCAGGAGAGGAAACGCAACGTCATCATCTCAACATATGCTTTTAACCCAAAGGTTTTCTTCGTCCTCTGCAGTCTTTCTTGTTCAATTTAGTGTTTTAGAGTTTAATACGGAAGCTACATTTGCATGAAACCAGATGACCCATTATGATTTGCAGCCGAGGGGACGGCATCTCGGCATGATGTGACAAACAGCAGGAAGCGGTTAATTGTAGTTGAAGTCTAAAAGGTCAAAACTTTGCTTCTGCGGCTCCTGAGAGAGTCACTTAGTCAGAACATCTGATTGATGATTGAATCTGATATCCTGTCTGAATAATAAGGATTAAAAGCCTTTACACAGAGACAGGTGTGATGAATAAACGACCGGAAAATGCAAAATTCTTGCCTTTTGAATCAAAGCTATTAATATTAAAAGACAGTTGCAGGACAGTTGCAGAAAAAAAGGTTAAAATAGATTTTGAGCATGTGATTCGTCTGTCTGAGGTAAACTGTTGTACCTTTATTTTGAAAGGTCAGAACGGAAGGAGTCGATCAGCTGCATTTGTCGAGGTTGAAAGTGAGAAATAAAGTTTGCCGTCTCTGTCGTTGTACACTATGAATTCTGAATATGTTCGTTCCACATGATTGGTCGATGCTTTTATTCACTGAGTAAGAAAATAGTTCCATAAAAAAATTACGTTGTTTTAGATTTTCTGTTGTGCCGTTTATTGTGCCTAATATAAGTATTAGGGACAAAAACGACAGCAAAACAATATATTGACTTCCCTTCAGTTGTGCATTGCTGATATTAAAGCAAATACTTACGAATATGGTTGTTTATTATCATTATTTTTAATCTCTTTACTCAGATTGTGCTGAAATAAACCTTGCAAAAACAATGTTGTCAAACATTTTATAGAAAACTGCAGTACTTCCGTGATTATCACACAAATTGGTGACAAAGGGTCTGCTTTTCAAACTTTAATACTATTTACAAAGTAATACATTCTCTCATAAACTGAAAAAAAACTTCCACAATAAATCTGTTAATCTATACACACTACTGTATACAAGTATATGTTGTGTGGTGGAGGTTACCTGTAGATGATGCCCTTTAGATGTAGGTAGAACAGACCAATGGCAATCTCCGCTGCATAGAATCTACACACACACACACACACACACACACACACACACAGAGACTCTTTCTAATTACTCTTTTTGTTTCTGAGGGAAAGGACAGGAGGAGAGCGGACGGATAAAATGCGTGCGTGATTGTGTCTGCATCAAAAGGTCAGCGCTGTCTCTCGGAGGCCAGAGAGCAGCTGATAAGATCAACAGGAGGAGTCCGGACACACGGACCTTAGCAGGCAACTGTGTTTGCAGGAAGTTAAAATACGACAGAATACAAAAGGTTCAAAGCACCATCATCATCATCCTCATCATCCTCATCGCCCACGGAGCCGAATACCCTGACTATTGTCTGATAAATAAATTAAACAGAGCCGAACAAGTCGATGGTCCTGAGATAAAAGAGTTCCTCCAGCAGTCTAAACCTTCTGCCAGAGGGAAGGAGCTCTAATTCCCCATGAAGCAGATGAAGGGCAAACTCCTCCACGGCTCTCGCCCCGACAGCCCGCTCGTCAAATATGTCAGCCCGCTGGTTTGACTTGACACCGGTGATCTCGCCAGCCACCTTCATTATATTCTGCAGTTCTCGGGAGGTATTCTACCACCACACACTGGAGAAACTCGCAGCAGCCGCTGGATTACTTTCATTTCTTTTGAAGTCCTTCGGAGCGGCGACGTGCATCGGGGGCGAACAACACATTTCACCCGGAGGCCCCGCGGGGTTGCTCATCCATCAAACCGCTGATGGCTTATTCAATATGATTTAAAAGCGCACTGCCAAACTGTGAAACACCTCATAAGCGTGGGATTAAGATTGTGTGTTGTGATGGCATAAGAATGTATCCGTGTGTGTGTGTGTGTGTGTGTGTCCGTACTCACACAGCATGGGGCTCTTTGAACTTGCCGACCTGCTGAATCTGGTACATGAGATCTCCTCCGTTTATGTACTCCATGACAAAATACAAACGGTCCTACGGAGAGAGAGAGAGAGAGAGAGAGAGAGAGAGAGAGAGAGAGAGAGAGAGAGAGAGAGAGGTCAAAACGTACATGTTTCAGGGAAATGGGAGGCTTCAGGGCAAAAGTAAGATACCGCATGAGAGAAAGGCATCGCTCAGAGGTAGATAGAGAGTGATGGGTCAAACAACAGAAGATTAAAGGTGAAGTACAGAAAGAAAGAAGATGACATTCTTTGGTAGTGTAAATAGAGGGTCAAAAGATGGAGGAAGAGGAAGATGAATCGAGGAAGAGGCGATTGGGTTGTCGTCCAGGCAGTCCTCCACTGAGGGAACATCAATTTAAGAGCTAATTCTCCTCCATTATCCGCAGAAATTGCCAATAAGGTACAGTATGTGAGGGATTTGTGCATTTGTGTGTGTTGTGTGTGAGTGTGTGAGTGTGTACTTGCTGCAGGACAAGCCTTATGAACAGGGGTTTGTGCAATAGGGGCTCCTTGTGTGTATGTGTGGTAAAAATGTATTTATGTGTGTGTTTGTGTGCGCACGCGCTACACAGCATATGCAGTATGGATGTGTGTATGCATGCATGTTATAATTGCCTTTATGTGTGTGTGTGTGTGTCGGCCAGGTCAACCCTATTTGTCCAGCCTTTAACCGCAACCTCCAACACATTTCACAACACGTAGAATGAAAACATGTACAAACGAGTATGTTTGTGTCGCATGTGAATGTGAATGACTTGTTATATGACCGGGGAGCTATATTTACTCCTCTGTTGACTCATCTTTAGTGTAATATGGATTATACGTCAGAAGATGAGCGGGAATCAAACATGAATCCGGCGGGACACCTCGGCTGCGGCTCCCTTCAGATACGATGTAATGTGAAGGTGTGGGGGCCGGCGGACGGAGTCGGCTTGGACAGAATGTAAAATTGACAGTCACTGTGTGTGTGTGTGTGTGTGTGTGTGTGTGTGCAACCAACCAAGCAAACATTTTCCCATTAAACAGAAGTTCATAGAGAGCCTGAAGCAGCAGCAAAAAAACTGTTAAGTGCAGCAGATAACCCTCACAGAATGTTGTTTTTACCCGTGTGTGTGTGTGTGTGTGTGTGTGTGTGTGTGTGTTTTTGTACGGATTAAACAAACGGGATGTTTATGTGTCAGTTAGCAAGCGTCAGAGGTGCAAGTAGGTAGACTTTGTTATCTTCCGTTGGAGCGAGGCTAGCCTTTTGCAGTCTTTATGCTAAGCTAAACTAACCATTTGGTGGCCTTGGACTCAAGTGTTGAGATAGTTACTCAGAAAAAGTAACTAGTTACACATTACTAGTTACTTCTGAAAATTGTAACTAGATTACTTTACTAGTTACTGCATTTGAAAAGTAACTTCACGACTAGTTACTTTACTTTCCATTTTTTTAAGCAAATGTCCAAATTAACTGCAAAGATACATGGACAAACATCATGGCCCTTTCATCACTTTATTTTCAATAATAATGTATTATTATGAATTAATATAATTTCCAATCATAATAATCGTGCGAGTCACACGACACTTCCTGCATGAACAATATACCGTAAACGTCGGGTTACGAGCCGCTACTACCTTCGGTCAGAGTCCCCGTTAGCTCCCCGCTGTAGCCGGCTGGGGCTCATGCTAGCGCTCTGTCACTTCCCCGCTAACTTCCACTAGTTCTCCGTTAACTTCCGCTAGCTCCCCGAAAACCACCGAAGGTAGCGGGACCAGGCTCGACACCCGACTTGGGCAGAGGGGTCGCGGGCAGTAGCAGCAGCAGCGCTAGCTAGCAGCTTGTTGCTATTGCTCATGCAGGAAGTGTCGTGTGACTCGCGGTCCACTAAAAGAGAACTTTTCGGACTGGTAAAAATGGCTTTTGTTTGTAATAAGACATGAATATATATACGTGTACACCTGTTCACATACCATGCTCTGGAAAGTGGAGTGCAGCTGTGTCAGGAACGGGGGTTTTCCCGCCAACGCGAGCACCCTCTTCTCCACCATGGTGCATTCCACGTCATCGTCCTGGATCACAACGTCCTTCTTCAGGATCTTTATGGCGTACAGCTCCTCTGTCGTTTTACGCTCCGCCAGCATCACCTGGAGAGAGGAGAGGAGGAAGGGGAAAGGAGAGGGCAGAGAGGATGGATAGGAAACACAAGGAAGAATAAAGTCATCAATATTCAAAAAAATCCTTGTGGCACACGGCTCCCGTCAGGCCTTTATAGTAACATCACCTTGGAAGAAAGAGGGCGAGGGAGGGAGGGAGATGTGGGAGGCAGAGAAAGGGGGAGAGATAGAGGAGGTAAGGTAAAGGGCAGGGATAAAGGAGTGGAGGGATAAAGAGACGCTGTTTTGGGTTAGACGGTCAAAGTAGGAATAAAAAGAGTGAGGACAGGAGGGAAGGAGAGAGGAAACTGATTCATCATCTTTCAAGACGTCATCTGAGGAGGGAACAAAAGAAAAGAAAGGTTGGACAGAGGGGAAAGGAGGTGATAAAAGGCTCTATAACAGTGTGACTGCATGTCGCTCTGGACGAGAAAGGCCTGATCAAATCGGTCAAACTGTGAGGTAAATGCCGGGTGAATCCACATCAACTTGCATCATCCCTCATTTAAAAAACTAAACAAACTTTACACATATGGAGCTCGCAGAGTTTTATCTGACAGGATATTTTATTTTGCATCATTCCACCCGGTTGAGAAATGAAGCGTTCGCTGAACCCCTCGCCCAACAACGAGCGTCCAATTATAGCTCTGCAACCGCTATTTAAGACATGTATCCACACGACAGGCCTGTTGAGCTTGGGATATGTCTGGTGCCCTTCCTCTTCCTCTTCCTCTTCAGAGAGGTAGAAGCAGAATGGAGCTGCGTCATTAAATTGTGCGATTCTGGACTGAAATCTTTGCTTGTCGATTGAAAATGTTGATCACGCAGGGTGCAGATTATTTTGGGCCTTCTGTGCGATTCTTTTATGCTGTTCAGCGTCTCTGTGCCCTTCACGAACATCCGGGAGAAGAAAAAGTAGAAAAGAAAGAGTAAGAAGAGGGGAAGAAGAGGGTCATACTTGTTTTTCTTTAGGTCACTCTCTGCAGGGGGCGGATGCAGGATTAAACCAACGGTGGAAGAGATTGAAGGAGGAAGTGAAGGACACACACACACACACACACACACACACACACACACACACGCACACACACACACTTCAAACTTCAATGCACTTTGCTCGTTTCATTTGCAGAAAGTGAATACAACTTTAGAGTGGCCGCTTGTGCGCATGCTAACGGCAGCATGCTAATGCCGGCATGCTAAAGGCAGCATGCTAACGCCGGCATGCTAACAAGCTTATGTTAGAGCTGCTAAATTTGATATTCAGAGTGACAAAATGGAAAATATGCATTTTTACAAGTAAAAAAAAAATGTGATGTGGTTAAAAAGATAATTCATGAATAAAATTCCAAGAAATTGTTCAAATTCATCATGTGTGGATCAGTGGTTTAAATGATAAAATGGTAACTTGAAGACCACATAAAAGTTGAGCTGGCTTTATTTGTTTGGATATTATTATGTCATTGTTTTGTATGTGTTTTATTGCCAGTCAAAATGTCTCCAGTAAAGCTAGCACACAGAGCATGCCCATTCAACGCTCTTGTCCTTTGACATAAATGCAGATGTGGAATAAACCTGCTGCTGCCACCAGCCTGTCCAGCTCCATGAGCTTTATTACATCAGAGGTCACATGTTCACAGTTAGCTGCCGGCACCACGTCGAGAGACAATACAAATCCCCCCAATCTCATATTTTACACAATTTTAAGCAAGTATCTGCTGAAGTGGACTATGGTAAATTGGACTAACAAGTGGACTATGGTAAAGTGGACTGTAGTAAAGTGGACTAACAAGAGGACTATGGTAAAGTGGACTATGGTAAAGTGGACTAACAAGAGGACTATGGTAAAGTGGACTATGGTAAAGTGGACTAACAAGAGGACGATGGTAAAGTGGACTAACAAGAGGACTACGGTAAAGTGGACTATGGTAAAGTGGACTATGGTAAAGTGGACTAACAAGAGGACGATGGTAAAGTGGACTAACAAGAGGACTACGGTAAAGTGGACTATGGTAAAGTGGACTAACAAGAGGACTATGGTAAAGTGGACTAACAAGTGGACTATGGTAAAGTGGACTAACAAGAGGACTACGGTAAAGTGGACTATGGTAAAGTGGACTAACAAGAGGACTATGGTAAAGTGGACTAACAAGTGGACTATGGTAAAGTGGACTAACAAGAGGACTATGGTAAAGTGGACTATGGTAAAGTGGACTAACAAGAGGACTATGGTAAAGTGGACTAACAAGAGGACTACGGTAAAGTGGACTATGGTAAAGTGGACTAACAAGAGGACTACGGTAAAGTGGACTATGGTAAAGTGGACTAACAAGAGGACTACGGTAAAGTGGACTATGGTAAAGTGGACTAACAAGAGGACTATGGTAAAGTGGACTAACAAGAGGACTATGGTAAAGTGGACTATGGTAAAGTGGACTAACAAGTGGACTATGGTAAAGTGGACTATGGTAAAGTGGACTAACAAGAGGACTATGGTAAAGTGGACTAACAAGAGGACTATGGTAAAGTGGACTATGGTAAAGTGGACTAACAAGAGGACTATGGTAAAGTGGACTATGGTAAAGTGCACTAACAAGTGGACTATGGTAAAGTGAAATAACAAGTGGACTAACAAGTGGACTATGGTAAAGTGAAATAACAAGTGGACTAACAAGTGGACTATGGTAAAGTGAAATAACAAGTGGACTAACAAGTGGACTATGGTAAAGTGAAATAACAAGTGAACTAACAAGTGGACTATGGTAAAGTGAAAGTTAGATAGATATGGATCTATTTATTTCTGTTAAGTGGTTTTATATATAATCTGTGGCTGCTGATTCTTGTGCAGGCCGGCAAGACAGATGCCTCTGCTTTGCTGTGTGTATGTGTGTGTGTGTGTGTGTGTGTGTGTGTGTGTGTGTGTGTCTGTGTACACCTGTGTGTACTCTGCAGTTTAAACGTCTTGTAGCCAAGGTCAGACTCAGGCTGCTCACAGTCTCTCAAACAGAGAAGTAAACCTTTCCCCTTTCATCACCATTTCTTCCCCGTTGTTCCTCGCCGTCATTCATACTTCCCTACTTCCTTTGCTCTTGCCTCTGCCGTCCTCATATATTCTTTCCTGACGAACCCCAGAGCTGCTGCAAATAGCAGGCACAATGTAGGTCAAGTCTCAGCTCGCAGGTCATCTCATGAAAGTTGCAGCAGGCTTGTGACCAGGTCATCAAAGTTCAACTCTCTGGATGGAAATCTGCACGGTGGAATTATGTGAGCTGTTGAAGACGTCTGTGCTGTGTGGGCACGGCAAACCTTAAAAGCTTGAGGAAGATGTTCAACCATTTGGGAGATGTATGTATTCACTTTGGCGTGGTGAGGTAAATGAAAAGAAATAGACATCAGTCTGTTCAATATAAAGGCTGCAGCCACTTTTATGTTAGCTTAGCATAACGACGGATTAAACAAGGCATAATGATCTGATTAGTGACCTTTAGAGGTGCTGGTTATGTCTTTATGTGAAGCTGAGATAACCGACTGCTGGCTGTCATCTTACTGTAAACTGACAGATATAAAACAAGGGTACTTCCCAAAATATTGAATTATTTCTTTAAAATTGGTTCTGACACTAACTCTTTCAAGAAATGACAGCACACGACAATAACAGAAAAAGGTTTTACTAGCTAGCGAACATGCTAGGTGCAAGCTAACAAGGAACTTTTTCGTTCCTATTTTGGTTACCTCAAAGCAAAAAGTTTGAGAAGCAGGAAATTGTAACTTGAGATAAATTCATTCTGAAACTAGTCGACTGACTCCATGGCCTTCCTCTTCCTATCACTCTCAAACTAATAAAAGTGCGTTAACATTTTATCTTGAAAGAAGGCGGAGAACAGTCAAGAAGAATGTGCAAGAGAAACGGCTGAGCTTCACATTACATGACGAGCATGCTGGTGTTTGTAGTTCCCACAAGGCTAATTGAGTTTTGGGACCCCAACAAAGGATCTTTCATCCAAATCGTATTTCATAGAAGAAGAAAAAAAAACGTTTTGCATAAAACACAGGTCGACCCTCGTGAATTTTGCAACTGCTCAAATGCTCAAAAAGTTAAGCTGAGTTTGATTGATTTATTAATGTGTTTAATGTACCGTTCCTCTGGGGACGCAAGATAGACGAGCATCTGTGTGAAGGAGGAGACGCCATGTGAGCCGACGTACTCCATACGTCTGGAGAACAGAACCGCTTCCCGCTCACCGCCTCGCCGTCTATTGAATGTCAGCGCAACGATGTAAACGGGGAACATATCACACTCATTATTATTTCCAAGTACAGAGCAATAAGAGTGACCTTATACATCCACCTCATCATTTTTTTTCCCCGTTGAGATCTGAAACTTAGCAGCTTTATACCACATAAATATTCAGGTATGATAATGTGGAGAGGTTATTGGGTTTGGGATGCTACAGGGAGTGCAGCGCAGACGGACAAAGACACACTCAGCGGGTCACTTTATTAGGCACACCTGTTCAACTGCTCGTTAACACAAATACCTAATCAGCCAATCACATGTGCTAAACATGTGCTGAAGCACTAGAATGGGGAAGAAAGGGGATTTAACATATATTGTATTGAATATTTATTAAATAACACTTTTTAGAAGGGTTTGTGAATGGATGCTAATTTTATCTATTTTTTTTACCTCACGTACCCCCATTTGAGAACCACTGCAATGGAGCACCTTTGGGATCGCATCATGGATGTGCAGCCGTGATGCGATCATGTCAATATGGAGAACAATCCCTGAGGAATGTTACCAACACCTTGTTGAATCTATGCTACGAAGAATTAAGACAGTTCTGAAGGCAAAAGGGGTGTCCAGCCCGCTACTAGCATGGTGTACCTAATAAAGTGGCCGGTGTGTGTGTGATTAAATGTAAATGTACATTACAATCTTCAGCTTTAAAGTTTAGATATCTATTGAAGTTGGATCTATGCTGGTGGTATCCAGCTGTAAGGGTGTGTGTGTGTGTGTGTGTGTGTGTGTGTGTGTGTTTGTCTGTGTGTGTGTGTATGCGTGGGCTCGTCCCATATGGCGGCAGTGTGACTCTATGTAAATACAAACGGTATAAAGTTGAAAACGGAGAGGAAGGGCACCATCTGGCCCAAAGCTCATTCTACAACAGCACAAGGACGAGGACGACACGAAACCACGGGGTTTCATCGGAAATCAAAAAGATGCACAAGACACAAGGCAACAACGGGAGCTTTATTGTTTTTTGTCGCCATAATTACAAGCTGCTCATGGCGACGAGCTGGAGTCGTTTTCCGCCACACCTCTTCCACGTGATTTCAGGCAGTTTCCTGACGCGTTTAGCTTGTCATGAGCTCATCGAGGCTCAGTGTCTTATTCAAGGTCGTGTTGGTCTCAGTGTCATTCACAAGCTGGCTCCTCTACGACGAGTTGGGGCTTTTGTCACTATTGGCGACGCCCTTTTATCCAAGAAACTTGTTCAGGGTCATTTGACAGAACAGCAGTCCTCGGGATATCAACTGTCAAATGTCGTAAATGATGCCACGGTGTTTTCTCTGCCGACCTTGCGGAGTGACTTTACCCGTGGAAAACAAATGAATCCACACTCTGCTGCACGTCACTGCACGGCGCTCTGTTGCATGACAGCGGGCTGTGCTGCGCCTCTCTGAACCGCCATGTAACGTGTAGTCTTTGCTACACAGTCTGTCTGAGGAGGGGCTTCTTCAGGTCGCCAGTGTGCTCAAGTTAACAAATACATGCCATGTTTTTTTCTGCTTTTTGGGTTCCTAAATGAAATCCGGCTTTTTGGCGTTTCATTTGTGGGTTTATTAGAATTTCGTAGAGGCATCAAAGTCTGGGGTTTTGTTCCTGCCATGAGGCCACGTGGATTAAAGCACCGGAAAGTTTCTATTCTGAACTGAAATTGAATATTTAAGAATAAATAAGCAAAGTTAAGTTCTGGGAGAAGAAGAAAAAAAACAAACACCCTTGGGCCTCGATTCAGACAGAGACGTTGCTCCATTACTGTGTCGGTGCTTGAATTTTATTTATTTATTTCTTAACACTGGATCTACAATTTCTATACTTGTATTAGCCCAGTCCAGTGGACCCCAACATCCTGTATGTAATATAAATGTGTCCAGTGTTTGGTCATTGAAAATGTGTTCTGATTTATGTTCTTCATTTGAAAAAATTATGAATCGTATCATTTTTCTTTTGATCCCACGGACCCCAAACACCACACGAGAGGTCAACGGTAACATGACCAGCTGATCCCAGCGTTGTGCAGGAGAACTCATTTGTGCCACAATCAAAATGAAAAAGCTGTGTTTCATGATAAAACTGGTCAGGTTTTTGCTAAAATGCAGGGGTAATAGACGGGAGTTTAAAGGTCAAAGCAACGGAGTCGGAGCACTTCCTCGTTGCTGAAACGTACAAAAGACAACAAAAATATCTTGACAATTTGAATTAAATGATATGAGCAGCGCTGCTCACGGGGCAAAGACCTGGCTTCAATTCACACGATAATATAATACCACAGAATAAATAGAGCTTTGTGCGCTTATTTCTGCACGTATGCATGTTTGTGTGTGTGTGTGTGTGTGTGTGTGTATAGAGATGTGACACCACAGTGACGTCCATGTGATCCTGTGTGTGTGTGTGTGTGTGTGTGTGTTACTACCACACTGCTAGCATGTCCACAGAGAAGCGTTTGCAGCAGTATTGTGATGCAGATGTCCTCAGACACTGAGGCAGAAAGAGCAGCTCTGACGGTACCAGCCTCCCACACACACACACACACACTCAGGAACCATTAAAATGACACACACGTCACATGGAGCCTGTTTGTGCACGTGGTTGTGTGTGTGTGTGTGTGTGTGTGTGTGTATTTCTGTCTCATGCACCATGTGTGTACTGTGTGTTTCTCTTTCCAAATACCCTCAACCATTGTACTGGTGTGTGCGTACACAGAATGGGCCTACATAAGGATTATGTGTGTGTGTGTGTGTGTGCTGTGGACATTTTTTGTGTACTCGTGTGTGTGTGTGTCTCTCAGGAATCTGTGTGCATGTGTGCGTCGGGCATTCCAGTAATGATCGACCTCGACTCAGTCGCTCCACACTGACATCCACTCCACTGCATCAGTGTTGCTTTAAACGCCTGTTACCATGGAAACAGGCAGCCGGCACACAGGTCTGGTACACAGA
>NC_136605.1:19671280-19718780 GCF_910589615.1 Taurulus bubalis
CTCTGGAGCTCAAAACCTTTGAGGTAAGTGTTTCCTAAACGGCCGAGTGCCTCAGGCCGCCGTCACGTCCGACCCGCTCGCTTCACTTAAAGCTAACTTGTGCGTTTGCTTGGTCGGTAACCAGGGAAATTGGCCCGAGACGTCTCGGGCCGACTCCGCGGTTTGTTTGTGGGTCGAGAGCAAATGAACCAACCACAGGGTTCAGTGGTAGAAGACAAACTAGATGTGTAACATTTTAATTAGCGAGCTTTAGAGGAGCTGGTGGGAGGATTCTCTCTCCAGGCTAGCGGTTTCCCCCCGTTTCCAGTCTTTATGCTAAGCTAGGCTAACGAAAGCAGGGACAGGTGGGAAGACAAAAGCACAATTGTCCCCAAACAGCTCCACTCAACTCTGTGATCAACACATTTCAGAATGACTCGGATATTTTGGAGATTCGTGCCAGCAAGACAAGAACGAGGAAAAGAGAAGAAAGAGAGAGAGAGAGAGAGAGAGAGAGAAAGAGAGGAAACTCGCAGAGCGGGGTTATCCTCTCCACTGCCAAATGTGTTAATGAGTGGGCCTACTGGTCTCACACACACACACACACACACACACACACACCTGCAGTGTGCCAGACCGGATGGTACTACAAGTGTGCCTGCCAACTGCTAACAGCTCTCCCCGAGAGGCTCTCACACACACACTCACATAGTACACACACACACACACATAGTGGACACACACACACACACACACACACACTCACTCACTCACAAGCGTAACATGCCGACACATTCGCAAATGTGTCCACCTAAAAACACAAAAAGACTAAAGATGCAAATATGCACACACACACACACACACACACACACACACACACACACACACACACACACACACACACACACACACACACACACACACACACACACACACACCTCAAATTTCTGCCGGAGCTCCTCGTTGCCCTCCTCCCCCTCCGGAGCAACGGGAACGTTGAAGTACTCGCCTTCTTCCTGGGAGAGCAGCTTGAACCTGAGGAGAGAGAGAGAGAGAGAGAGAGAGAGAGAGAGAGAGAGAGAGAGAATATTTCCAGTCAAATCAATTCCCAATTAGTTTATACAATTTAAGCGTTTAACTGCTTCCATTAGCCGAAACGGCTTACTGTTAGCGCACCGATTTGAAGTCCTAAAGAATAATCAGCTGATTATTCAGTAATTCACTCTCCTTCATGGTGATCCGACAAAGACGGGCCCAAAACACGCCGCAGAAGCTTATCATTTAACAAAATCAATAGTAGATAATGTTTTCACATTGGCATTATAAGCATCTTCGCAGTACATCATATTGTGCCTGCTTGTTTAAGATGAAAACAGTGTTTAGTGAAACAGATCTCAACTATTTTCCTTCCATTTTTTGAGCATTTTTAATGGGCAAAAATCCTGTTTTCTTCTTTTTTGTTTATTTAGTTGTATAGTGTCTGATTCAATCAGACATTTTCACTTTTAAGTGTTGCTGTCTGCACGTTTTGGATGTTCCTCTGTGCAAATGCAACAAATCTGAAATACTTTTCAGGTTTTGAGAGCGGTTACAGCTGATATCACAAACTTCTTTCATGGTTGATGTTTCTGCCATGGGGGGGAAGTGCTAATCAATAAAACATTTGATGTTGCTTTTATGCAAAAAAAGATTCAGTCTTCCGGCCCACGTGGATACCGGTTGGTATTGTCGTCCAGGATGTATATGAATATAGCTCAAAGACACAGCCAACAACACAGTGCTTAAGAGTAATAAATAGTTAATGTCAAAGTAATGATTACAGCCACTTTGAAGATAAGTGTGAATATTGTTTCAGACGCCTGTGCACAGTGGGAACATCCAAAGGAATGAAAGGCAATCAAACATTGCCAGCAGGTTGCAGTTCTTTAAGACAGATTGTTATTGTATTTTTAGCCAACAATACAATCTGCTGCTGGCTGTTAAAGGTGAGATTGGGAGCATTTCTGTGAGCCGGCCGGTTCGCGGCTAACGGTGCAAACTACAGCGAAAGGGCGGAGAGCGGAGGGTGGATGATGTCACCGACTCTTTTGAACATGACTCCTCCCACACTAACATACGGAAGTTTAGCTTCAGCTCACTCTGTTCCTCGGAGTTGTGGGAAACACACTCTTTGCTCTTTAATACCCAACGTTTCTTTTTTTATTCTTTAAATGGCATCTCTCCACCTGCACCATTCCACCTCAAACGCCGGCATCTCATTAAAAAAAAAAAAAAACCCCGACAGGGCAGCGTCAGCAAAAAAAAGAGAGGAAGAGAGGAAGATAGAGAGATATAGAGGCTGAGCTACAGAGGGAGGGTGCCGGGGAGATAAAGAAGCAGAGATAAAGAGACGGGGGTAGAGATGCTTTGGCACGGAGTACCACCAGAATAAAAAAGAAGCGCTCCAACTAAAGTATTTCTCCAACGGTGCAGTAATGAACAAGGTCACCTTCACTCTCCCTCCTCCTCTACCTGTGTTGTTTCTCTACACCCGCCTCCCTTCATCTCACCATCCATCCACTCCCAGTTTCTGGAGCTCCGAGATGCCGAAGGACAGCGATCCCATGAAGTCGTTGCGGCTGGTCAGGTCCCAGTCCCACACCTCCACCGACAGACGGCGGTCCTTATCGTACTCCTTCAGGTGGCTGGGAGACAAAGCAAGGACAATCAACAGTTGGATGATACCTGTGGGGTTTTGTTTTTAATACATAATGTTTGTTTTTTGATTTCTTGGAGATGTGAGGAAAGGAAAAAAAAAAAAAAGCCTCTCAAAAGTAACATCTGCACCCAGATGCCTGAAAATGCAAATCTCGGTCTCCCTCCATGCAAAACTGCGACGGAGCTGATTAAGTATGTAATTGGAGCCAACTGCATGAAACGACCCCAAAAGCAAGGTTTTATGAATCTGAGGAGCCAGATGTTTTTATCTGAGCGCCAGCGGTTACACATGCTTGGGAAGACGAGCATAAAGCGCTGCTCTTAAAACAGTGAGGGAGAGATGAGACGGAGATAAGATGGAGAAAAAAGAACAGAGGAAGAAGAGCACAGGCAAACAGAGAGATGAATTAACAAAGAGATCACCAAACATGGTGGAATGAAGCCTTACAATTTGAAGGTCTCATCCCAGGTGGGGTTCAGGCAGCACTTTATGGTCTTGGTCTTCTGTTTACTCTCGCTGCGCGGGTCTGGGATCAGTTTGAGCTTCACGTAGGGGTCCGACAGACCGTTGGGGTCCATAGGAACCAGATTCCTGCCCTCCTTGACTGGGGGGATGAAGGAAAGAAAGAAAGAAAGAGGGTGAGACGACATTTGGATAAAGAAAAACAGACTTTCAGAGACTTTGAATTTGATCACGTACCGTAAAATGTCCATAAAAAACAACACAATATTAAATCTTTATATTATCCTGTTAAACTGAGATGAACCTTCAATTGTTATTATTATGGTATTGTTGCATACAAGAGTGATGAAACAAACCATACCTTCAACGTGAATACAGTTATATTAATAATTTAACACCGATTACATTTACAGTACAAATGTTAACTGTAATTTGGTTATTGTGCAGATCATCAACCAAAACACCAAGCGGCCGGATCTAAAAATCGTTTGAGGAGTGAATTTATTCCACATTCCACCGCATATCATCTTGAATTAACCGGTCGTTTGAAGCGATATATGTTTAATGAATCACAACATAATATACACTTGAGTTTACAGGGCCTTTCATATAAGATTCAGTGTTATAGGTCGGCAACAACTATCAGATCAACATGAACACTCAGGCTCTGTCATGTGGTTTAAAAGACGATGGACGAAATTCTGCTAATATATTTAAGGGATTCTCCCTTCCGATTGGTGGGCCATTTTCCTTTCAGGCAATAAAAGGGACTAAAATGAGGATTAATCACCACTCGCTTGTATTAACATTCCACTCTGCTGGACTCTTGTGCACATACGATGCTGGTGGGTTCAAAAACACCCTCTGTGTACTTGTGCATGACTGCAGCACGCGTGCCATTGAATAAAGATATTAGAATTTCATTTGAACCTGCCAGTAACTTATCATAATTAATTTAAACCCATATTTAGCATGTTGGCAGGTTTTAATTTCAAGCTGTGTGTGTATGTGTGGATCCGGTGGAAAGCTACTGATTCAATTAGGCAGGTTAAACTTGAGGCAAAGGAAAACACACCAGACCCCCAGAGTTGTATTTGTATTGGGGGTTAAAGCCTCGAGGTTGCCAGATCGGTCTGTAATGACCGTGTAGACGGATGAAGGTTGCCAGTTCCAACACTAATCCTTCTTTTGTGGCCGTCTGTTATTGGGCTGTAATTGTATTGCGGTGGCATAACATCCCCAGCGATCGGGAGGTGTGTGTGTGTGTGTGTGTGTGTGTGTGTGTGTGGGTGTGTGTGTGTGTGTGTGTGTGTGTGTGTGTGTGTGCGTACAAATATTGTTGCTGGTCAAGTTGTGAGGTCACATCCAATTACAAGCAGCAGAGCTGGTGCTGCTGTGTGTGAGGCTGCTCGCTTGGGAAGCACTCAAGAACACACACACACACACACACACACACACACACACACACACACACACACACACACACACACACACACACACGCACACAAGGACGTGTGAAGTTGGCAAACAGCGGTTTAGTTAATCCCAAAGACTGGCTCGGGACCCAAAGGTGGGTCGCAGGAGATTTTGTTGGGGTCGCCAAATAAATTAGCTAAATATCCTCCATCGTCTTATATTTCAACGTTTTGTGAATACAGTCTTTTCAGGAAACCACTGAGGCAACAAAAGCACTCGGTTATAGCTTCAGAAAAAGGTCGTTGTTTGGGTTAACGACAGAAGTGCCATAACTGAAGTTCATGACAAATCACACGGGGATTGAAAGATCGCCTCAATGCCTTTATTTAGTCACATTTAATAAGTGAATATGGTTTCAATAACATGCAAATAGTCGCAGCCCATTCAAACAGGTTGTGCAACATGTTCTGTAGCTTAGTTTGGGACTTTGATTCACGAGTCGGTGCCGTTCACAGAAGAGACCGACTCACTGGTTCACCTTCACACACCAGCTCAGGCCACATTACTCATTCATGACCTTTTAAGAACACTGCCTCGTGCCCAAAGAGCCCTCTACTAAACGTGGAAACCTAAAACCAGGCCTCCGGGCGTCTCACTTCACCGGGTCGGTTACACTAAGAACATGGTCGCGCTTTTGGTTTATCTGATTTAAGGTCCAAACAATAGCAGCCACATGGACTGACGGCCTGTTTCGTCTCATCTGGGATCCACACGGCTTCAATGTGTCTAATACCTGAGCAGACTCTGGATCAGCTGTCTAATTGGGCCTGTTTGGCTGACACCATTTTGAATTCAGTCCAAATCATCCTACTTCGGGTCTATTTTTGGGTCCAATTCAAATCACATCCGTCCTGAGTTGTGTGTGAAATGTGACTTTAGGTAGGTTATGCTGCATCTTCTCATGTAGACGAGACTTCTGGTGGATATTATTTCACAGAGGCGGTTCTTGAACTAGAAGGAGGCGCGAGGAGACAGCAGGTTGTGTGCGCAGTCAAATGATGGAGAGTGGCTGCCATCAATAGAAGAGAAATGGACTGACATTGAAAGTGACACGTGTCACATAATATTGAAGCAGGTCCGTCTTTCATCATCACCGCGAAAGTTCACCTGAAAGTGACACTTTCCAGACGGCCTCTTAGCATGAGGCTGTTCCTCAGTGGCTACAGAGAAAAATACTAAAGCGTAAAATGTTTTTTTTTACAATTAACTATTGAGATGCAACGCTGCCGGAGCTGCGGGGGAAACACGCGGCATCCGTTGAAACCCACGACCGAGGGGAGAGGAGAAACCTCGAGAAGTCAGAAGAGAACCGGGGTTTTCCTGCCGCTATAGCGCAATGCTACGCTAAGAGGTTAACCACAGCGCAGCCCCGACGGCCAGCATTACACCCTCAGCCGAGCGGCTCAATAAATATTAGATGATGCCTGTTAAAGTGACCATCAAATACTGGTTGAGGTGAGCTATAAAGAGGGTAGCATGCCAAATGGTCTCACAGGACGCTTACAGTAAACAGAGGAGGGTTGGTGTGGTTTTGTGTGTGTGTGAGTTTGTGTGTGTTTGTGTGAGCGGATGTGCTTGTGCATGCACAGGTGTGCAATGTGACTGTGTGTAGATTTTGTTTTATTTCATGCATGCTAATTGCAAAGAGGATGCATGGATGGCTCTAGGGGTGTGTGTGTGTGTGTGTGTGTGTGTGTGCGTGCGTGTGTGTGTGTGTGCATGCACAGGTGTGCTATGTGACTGTGTGTGTAGATTTATTTGATGTCATACATGCTAATTGCAAAGAGCATGCCTGGCTCTGGGGTGTGCGTGTGTGTGTGTGTGTGTGTGTGTGTGTGTGTGTGTGTGTGTGTGTGTGTGAGAGAGATAACGCGTGCATTTGAGTCTACAGGGAGGGCGAGCGGAGAAGAGAGTGCAGTAACAGCAGAATACTGTATGTGCACAGCAGCGTGGGCGTTGGCAGTGCACCTTTTCCCAAGTGAGAGTCTCAGTCGGATTCTTATGTTCTGTTAAAGCTGCTTGCTTTTTTTTTTATGTGCTGCTAAATGAATGAATAAATGAACCGGTACCGACTGTCATGCCGAGAGCGTTCAGTGTTCAGTTGGGCTTGTTTGTGCCGGTGAGAGCGAGTGCAGCCAGAAACCTCAGACCGTGGGGAACTAGTAGAGTCACCGTGGTTTTGGAGCCTCGAGTCCGGCATTTTGGTCGGCGCCATCTTGCTTTTTTTTGGCAAGCAGTGAACAGAAAGTGTTCATATTTGGACTGAGGAGGAGTGACGTAGAGACGCCGTACACGGCTCTGGTAGCGGCAGCGACATGTCAATCACCTTGTAGCCCCGCCCCTAAATCATCTGTTTGACTCCATAATTTACTAAATGAACGTTATGCTGTATTGAAGAAGACTTGAAACTAGAGATTAAGACTTTACTGAGGGAATAAATCCAGAGTCACTTTCTCATTGACTTCTATTAATACAATTACTTTTGCAACCAGAGGAGTCGCCCCCTGTTGGCCAGTAGAAAGAAGGCAGGTTTAGGACACTTACGCATGGGCTTCACTTTTCTTAGGACGGGAGGTCACCACCTGGTATTAACTAAAGCAAACAACCCCAAAACTTGGAGACTGGGATTGTCTTTGTACTCTGAAACAGATTAACGTTCCCCCCGTTGATTGATCACAGATGAGTGAGTGTGACAATGTGCACAAACACACTGACGTATCTAAGGCACTGAACAAATGAAAGGTGCAACACGTGTTCCTTTCTAGAGCGCGACCCTTTGGTCTTTAAGTGATTCTACGGTGGGCTTGTCCGGCCTATTTATGCACATTAATCTCTGCAGGTTGGAGAAGTTTAGCTTTTAAACTGCAACTAAATACTGGCTCAGCTAGCCTGGCGCTACCGAGCTGAACCACGGTGAAGCAGCTCAGGGCTACTAGCTGATATTTGATTATCGGATTATTGAATTTGAGCGATGAAAAGTCAAAAATCCCTAGTGGGCTCAAAAGCTTTATCATGACTAATTGGTAAAGCATACATCTCTGAGCCTGACATTAAACTTGAATAAAAAACGACTGAGTCCGCGGCTCACTTTGAATAAAAGTCCCCTTCCTTTTGTGATAGCCGTGTCCTTCAAACAAAGGAAAAGCTTTAGTTTGGTAGAAAGGTGTCTGGGGTTTGGCGTGAACTTTGGGTTAAGTGTTCAAAAATCAATCAACATTCATGACATCACACATTGTCCGGCCGTGTTTGAGGCGAGAGCGGAAGCAGAGTCTGAACTTCTGTTCTCTCGTTCTCCACGCGACTATTACACGTCATGAGAACCACCAACATCAACTCCATGGATGCCGTCCAGCAGAAGAGACCGCATGAAAATGTGCGCCGTTATCCCCATATTTAAAACGATTATCGCTTCTCACCCTACTCGATGCCGACTGGCTTTTTCCCACCATGCCTTTCAGAGCAGCTAGAAAGCCACGAGGCAGAATGTGCATTGCCAAAAAGGGGAAGGAAGGAAGCATCTTTTCAAGGCCCCCAATCGCACCACGTCCCACTGCAAGTGTCCTTGAGCTGGATACTGATCCTCCATCTCCACGGGGCACTGCTCTGCCTCTGACCCTGAGCTCGGACCTCTTAGGGTGACTTAAAGTGATCAATACAGTGTCACTATACACCCATGTCAATTGCTTTGATTAAAACCCACAGCTGGTCCACAGCACGAATGCATTTCTGAGTGTGGCAGCCATTTCTACCAGCTCACTGCTACGTTAAGCTGTAGAATAATTCCTAGTGGTTCTACAATTCATTCTGTGTGGTGGTGGTGTTTTTTTTTTTTTCTCATCTCACTGCAATGAGCTTCTGCCGGCTCCACACTGACCCCTGTGGACAGAAATGAGTACTGCATCTGCCGGTGCCCTTTTATTATTGCCCCGTAAACTATTACCATCAGAAGTGAGAGGAGGGTTTATCACAGCCGGAATGTCACTCAACGTTTTTCTGCACATAAACGATTGAAAGATACGGCGAAACAATATAAAATACGAACATTAGCCGTCGGTCGTCCTCCACAGTTTTTACCATGCAGCTCTATTTTATTCTATTCTGTAGCTCTTGTGAGGTTGAGCCTTCGCTGCTGTCCTCGCCGTGATAAATCGGCTCTCTTATCATTTCCCACAGTAAATCCCGGCTAATGATCCATCTACGAGCGTGGGAACCGGGAGGAGGGAGAAGGAGAGAGGGATGAAACCAGCGAAAGATCACGTTATGAGCAGAGATGAGCTGGACGGGTCGTCTCTTTCCAGGAAGAAAAGGTTCTCTTGACCGTTTAAGCGGGAGTTAGTGTCCACTGATTGTTTATATATGATGTGTAATCCCAGAGGAATCAGTTATGTCTTTATTTCACGTCAAATATGAAGATGTTTTTCTTCAAACAGGAAGAAATCATTTCCACCGTCTTGGAAAATTAAAGTCACATTACCATTAAGTTACATTTAGTTAGTTTTTAGTTCAAAAAATAAATAAAATCAACAACATGTATTCCATCCACGAATCATTATTGATCATCTCGTACCTTTATTGAGACGCTAATCCATTCACAGCAATACATAAATCAGATTATTGATATCAGATTAACTGTGGATACTGTGGACAGCCAATGCATTTATGGGAATTCATAAATATGAATAAATGAAAAGCAAACTGGTTTTCTTCCACATGACTTGTGATCAGGAGGAATATTCACCACCAATAGTTTATTGTTTATTAAGAAAGTCTGATGTTTTCTCTCTGAGGCTCATCTGTATTGGAGTGGACGGTGCAGAATAAAGTTAATGTAAACCTCTGCTGCCACCTGCAGGTAAGAGAAGGCACTACATGCACACTAAAAAGAAGTGGTGACACTGTTCTCTACTATTAATCAATGTTATTTTTCTTTAAAAAAATAACCGGCCAGCAAACATTTAACTCATCCCATTGAAGCAAGACTCGTCTGGGCAATACATTTAGGAATTTAAGAAAATAAACTAATAATTTCTCTCCACACGTTTGGCTGAGAGCAACGAGTCAACAAGTGCTGCTGTCGCTGAAAAGCATTCTGGGAAACATTCTGCCTTCAACATTAGCCTCCTTATTATTTGGACTATGTGAAGAAACAGCTCATTTAATCTTCATATCAAACGCTTCATATTGGTTTTAATTTCTACGGTGAGCCGGTTAACAACCTATAAACTGTAATTTATAAACTATAAATAGTAAGCAGGGAAGGTCGGCAGCAGTGTTGTCGTACTTCAGTACGGTTTGATGTTGTGGTTGAAGCTAAACTGGTTAAGCTAGTGACACATATCCCATTTAGATCTAAATACGGGATACAAAAACAAATAAAATCGAGGAATATAGTCGCTAAAATGACCTTCAAGAGAGAGTTGGACTGAGAAAAGACATCATCTTAATGCAAATATCACTAAATGACACATTTCTTCCAAAATTAAATCAAGAATTTCTGAGTTCACTCAGCCCAAAACACAGCATATTGATTTACTAAAGTTGAGCTTTCGTTGGCCCACTGGTGGGCCTCAGAGCGCCATCTAGTGGGTTAGAGAGGCACTGCCAAATGGTCAGAATAAATAAAATAAAAATAAAAAAGATTTACAAATTTACAAAGCTAGTATTTCAATATATCTCGCTCTAGCATTCCCATGAATAATAATAGTTTTTAACAATCAGAAGTTGGTCTCAAGTTGCCAAATGATGAGAAAGTGTATACAGTATATTCTGTAGATATTATTCCAATGTCTATTAGAGTCCAGGTTGTGCGAGGTCAGTTTAACAAATACTTTCTGTGAGAACAATCCGGTTGTCTGTTCCTCAAGGTTCCTCAAGGTTCCTCAAGGTTCCTCGCTCTGCACCCCAACACTCACACCTGTTATCAGTATGTTGCCATTAGAGAAGCAGACTAGTCGTTGCACGTTCCAGCCTTGTGACAAAAGATGAGGACACGATTCTCCTCCTCTTAGAAATGTTAGAGCTTATAAAAATGTCAGATTAGAAAGATTAGAAAACCGTGTATTAAAGAGCCGACCTTCCGGCTTTTCGGGATGTTTTTGGACGGTCAACCTGCGTGTTGACTGGACGACTCCCTGCCTTTGCAACTGCAGCGCTTGTTACTTTACTTGTGATCAAGGAAAATAAATTCAGAGAACGAGAGAAGTTGTTTGAGTTAAGTTCTTCCGGACGCTACACCAGGCATCCAATAATTAGTACGCATTAACAACACAATACACTCCGCATAGTAAGCACAGTGCATGTTTGCCGTTAAATAATCCATCCTTCACCTCCGCAGGTCGGCCAGCAGAGGGAGAAAGAAGACAGTGTTTCTGTGTGGACGTCTTCTGTGGTGTACTTACTGGTGACAGTGAGCACGTTGGTCTTGACCTCAGCGGTGATCTGCAGGCGACCTCTCCTCTCGGTGTGGTCCGTCCCGCACAGGCTGGGCACGTTGGCCACGCAGCGCTTGTGGATGTTCATCATACAGTCTGGAAAACATTCATTTACACATTAGTTCATTTCAGTGTTTGAAAAGACTGCATCAGCAACAATATAAGTTGTGTGCGTCGCACTGAGACCATCGGCTTCATGGAGTATACATGAGTGTGTGTGTGTGTGTGTGTGTGTGTGTGTGTGTGTGTGTGTGTGTGTGTGTGTGTGTGTGTGTACTCCTTTAAATTTCATCTGTTTGCTGTTGCCTTTAATTTAACCAGATTCAAGGATTTTAAATCAACTTCTGCATCTCACTACTGCATTTTATTTTATTTCATTTAACTGCACTGCAACTTTTATTAAATTGTTTTGCTTTTTGATAGTTTTTAATGTTTTAATGAATGTTCTTGATTGTTTTTTAATCTTGTTTTCTTCTGCATTATGTGTTGACGCTTTTAATGGTTTTATGTGAAGCACTTTGAATCGCCTTGTTGTTGGAATGTGCAACACAAATACACTTGCTTTGTGTGTGTGTGTGTGTGTGTAAAATGAATGAATGAATGAATATATACTTTCCAAGGGGAAATTTGTTGTCGGAGTAGCAGCATTTTACAGACTAAAAACAACATATTAAAAACAACAACAGGGATGAGAGATATATACGAACATTTAAATTAAATTAAAATAGCTGGGATGAAAGATATGTACAGCGCAGAGAGTATTACGCGCGTGTGTGTGTGTGTGTGTGTGTGTGTGTGTGTGTGTGTTACGTACGGTCGCATCTCATGCCCTGGTGTAGGAGGCCGTAGAGCAGAGAGCCACAGTGGTCGCAGAAGGTGGGACTGGAGTAGGTGTGGATCTTAAACTTGTGCTTCGCCCTCGGGTCCTGGAGGGAAAGTATTTCAGCAAGTTAGCAAGTGAAAAAGAGAGAAAGAAAGAAAGAAATAAAGAAAGAAAGAAAGAAAGAAAGCAGGGGATTGTCTTCTACTCCATAGCAGACAAATAGAGCAATGAACATTTTATTCGTGCCGTTTGTCATCTGTGCATTTACTGAAAAAAGAAATATCCAGAGATAACTATTAGTTTCTATTGCACTTGGTTTTATTCATACAAATCTTTGAACACCACACACACACACACACACACACACACACACACACACACACCTCTATACCTCTCTTCTGTCATTTTTTAATTCACCAATTTCCACTACGCCTAAACTTGTGTCTTTGCATTCACACTTTAATCTGACAAAGACAAGTTTCATCACAATTTATTTCACTTTAGAGACACGAATCAGAAATACTGAAGGTGGGCAAGAGGTCAAAGGTCACATGGTCAGGCTCTTCTCTGCTTACGTCACGTGTTCCTTGGAGACGTTGTACAGACGGACTCAAAAGGCATTTTGGACATTTGGTGAATGCTAATTATGCGCTTTAGATTGAAAAGAGGAAATTCAGAGACCGATTCCTCATTTGAAACTAAGGCGTAACTAGGGCAGAAACGGAGGTTATTTCTGTCTGGTGTGCGTGTGCGTGTATGTGTGTGTGTGTGTGCGTGCGAGAGACACACACCTGCAACCATGGCTCAGTGGTTGAAACACACACACACACACATTAACTCAAAACGTGTAACTGTTGGCCACATGAGAAATCGCTCGTTCTCAAACCCACAGCGGCCCTGGACCCACGGACTGTGACATCATCGGTCCACCGCTTGGGGGCGGAGCCAGAGCCCGTGGCCAAGCGGGGATGCTTCAATTCAACGTGGGAGTTTGAATGCTTCTGCCAAGGGGATCCGATAGCCGGTGCCAAACACCAAGCTGCAGCGTTTAGTAGGAATCTCCGACATGATGCTGAGGTGCTTTGACGAGACCAGACACACGAGCGCTTCCTGCCAAAGGAGCGGCCCTCAGTTCAGGCGCCGACCTCACTTCCTGCTGCGTGTTCGTGTATTTTCGTGAGCCAGAAAGATGTGCTGATTGATTTCTTTCCTTTTCCCACTCACCTGTCCTGGAAAATAATGTTTAATTTTGGCTGCCGCTGAATTATAGCTTCCCTAAGGTGTCTTTAGGAGAGTGTGTGTGTGTGTGTGTGTGTGTGTGTGTGTGTGTGTGTGTGTGTGTGTGTGCATGTGTGTGTGTGTGTGTTCTCAAGGACAGGACCACCTCCTGCTTGTTTTTGTTCTTATGGAAAAGAAGAAGAAGAAGAAGAAGAAGAAGAAGAAGAAGAAGAAGAAGAAATAGTGAAAATAGCCTCTTTTCCTTTTATAAATCAGAGCATGTGATTTTCAGTCAAGAGTGGGATATCTACACGTGACCTGCTTGTGAAAAGGTGTTTTTCGTTTCATGCTAAAGACGCAATAACACTCTCACTTAATCACACACAAACAAGATGGTGGAGAGTAGTTTAGTGGGTCAACGGGTCCCAACATAGATCTGAAGGCTCAGAGGTTCCTTCTTTTCAGCTTGTTTGTTTGTAACAACAACAACTGTGACGGAATTCACAGTGAAACTGAATATTTGAGCGCCGTTCAGTTACAAGAGGGATTTATATCACTTCCTAAAAAAAGGGGCGGGACCAGAGTGCAGGCCGATACGGAGCTACAGAAGACGGATGTTCACACACACGAAAGGGGAACTTTAACATCTTTAAAAATAAGAGTAAGAGTCATTGCAATTTCATAATTGGAAATACCATCATTTCATCGTAATCCATCAAACGCTTATTGATATATTTCAGTCTGATCCATAGATGCCAGCGTTGATGAAACCGTGCCAAATGTTGCAAGTAAGAGCTTCAACTATCTATCTTTAAAATTACAAAAGAATGCATTGAAGCCAAACATCTGAATATGAATGAGTTCTTGCACGCAGCATGATCAATAAGGAAAAGGAGGTCAGGGCCACGTGATGGAAATCAGCTGTGAGTCTCCTGCTGTGATCGAGCAGCGATGAGCTCCAGTGCTTCTTTCTGGGGGACTTTCTAATTAAAAAACAATGTGGTGTGACCTCTGAAAGGTGCTACATTAATACAATAAAATGTGTGTATGTTTTTTTTTATACTTCACACTCCGGTTTGTGTACGTTTTTCTTTCTCCTGCCAGCTCGTTGGCAACCTTTTCAACGGTTTCCCTGGATTCTACTCACCGAGAGAGAGACCCCACAAATTAAAAGGAGATGAGTGTCGATATTTCTTACCACATTTACGAAAAAACACATCATCTACTGTTTTAAAATCAGCCCTAATCCTGCAAACGGCAATTCTGAGATCAAGTCGAACCTTTTGGGACGAATAATCTACGACGTCGTGAGATATCAGACCCCTCCCCCTTTTTTTTTGTACAGTAACAACAGCACAAGACAAGCCTGTTCTCTCCTTTCCGTGTTCTGGAAATGAAGCACATGGCACACTGCGGTGAATCAGTGAGGATGATGAAACTCTGGCGATGGCGCCGGGCGTTCCTGCGCTGTGATGAGAGCGTCAGGCCTCAGGCCTCATGTCGCCGCTGGCCGAGCTACTGCAGCCGCCATATTTGTCGGCTTTCGTCACACGGGAAGTGGAAAGCTGATGGTTTTTTGTGTGCATTTTTCGAACTCACATCTCGGAGTCTTCCCTCAACGCAACAAAGTAGGACGCCGTATGACAGAAGCAGCCCTTTTACGTCCCGATCAATAAATCAAACGCGCCGCCATTGTGTTCCCGCCCCCCCCCCCCACCCTCCCCCCGGGCTTGTAAGTCCTCCTCTGGGAAATGTTTAAGTGTTTTGATGCGATTAAGGAAGATATGCAAAGCAGTCACTCTTGGGAGAAAGAAAAAAAAGCTGCTTAATTGCGTCACAAGAGCAGTGAAGAATGAATGATTTAAAATAGATAATAAAAAAGAAACAGAGGGAGTAAGGAAGTGAGGAGAGGGGTGGTTTCTTCTTCACACCCTGAATGGAACCTCTGTATGCTAATCACAACCTCTTCATCACTTTGTTGACCCTCCTCCTCCTCCCTCAAACCTCGTGGTTTTTAACCATCTGGTCACACAGGCTGTGTTACATATATCATTATATCTGAATATGCAAATTTAAAAAAAGCATGCCGAGAGATAGGATGTACATAATGAATCTCCATATATGGGGGAAAAAGATGCCGCAAAAGACTTTTAGAGCATGATTTCCTGAAGCTTCAAGTGAGAAAACGCCTAAATAATTCACAATAGTCGACGTTGAAGTTCTATCATTTCAACGCTGTGCTCCTGTTTAGAAATAATCACTTAATGCGTTCTGCAATTTGATAAGAGAAACAGCACGGGGGGATTCAAGGTTCAACAGTTCCACAGATAGCAGTTTAGCTCAGCTCAAAATGCTGCAACACACACACACACACACACACACACACACTAATGGCTTGTTGTGCTCCAAAAATACTAATAAAAAATGATAAAAAGAAAACACTCTACACTCTAAAATCCCAATGCTCCCTGCACAAAATATAAACTAAGATCCTTCAGAATATGCCCTAAAAAATGAAGAGCGCATGCAATATGGTGGCAACTATTTTAGTTTCCCCCAATGGGTCAGCAGGAAGGTGTTGGTGGATCCGTGGGGTTTGAACCTGAAACCTGACGGGGCTCTTTCAGTGTGCCGTCTGTGTGGGTTTCTATCGGGGCGCTTCAGGTTCCTCTCACAGGCCGCAGACCTGCAGGAGAGGAGAACCGTAAAGGGGAACATGTCTAGAGGTCCGGGGGCTTCAGTTCTCCACACAAACTAAATCCAATGTCAATTCTACCTTCTTTTTTTTGCAGAGGAAAGGGAGGAAAGATAGTATTTTCATAAATGACATGGAGAGCTTTATGCGTTTGCATAGAAAGGGTACGATTTGGGCCAAATGTCTGCACATTACCTCATTATAATGCGTGCAGGTATCACAAAAGAATCGGGTTTCATTTCACCTTGTGGCCGCTTTGAGAATTACACGGTTCCTCTCAGGTGAAAGCCGTATCAATGCTGAAGAGAAAGTATTCCTTTAAGTTCTTCATCTACAAAAAGGTGCTGGAAAGTTCATTCATTCCTCTTTGCGGGCTATAATATCGTTATCCTAATTTTCCAGAGGTTTTTATTTTTATTTTCCTGTTTGAAGGTTGTTTTTTTTATCAGAATGGAGGGTCTGAGAATCGAGGGCGCCGTATGCTGCAGCACAGCCCCTGGAGGAGAAACAGGGGTTTTTGGGGGGGTTTTATAAATAATAGTGACCTGGCTTTTCTATCTGGAAAGTATATTTTAGGAATTCCAGGACCAGTGGGAAATAAATATATCCTGAATCATAGACACAAGCTATCCATCTTCCACATTTAGTTGTATGTCTTTGTATCTCGGCCTCTCACACTCACACACACACACACACACACCCACCCCCCTGCCCACACACACACCACCCACGCACACACACACACAGACACACTCACACACACACACACACACACACACACACATATAGCATTACCCGGCTGTGGGCATGAAATGTAGGTTTCATTAGAGGATCTCATCCCTCGACCTCTCCCACAGGGAACCCATTCTATTAACCCAGATCTATAATTGACTTCTTCTTTTAAACATACATAGCTGACGGAGAGACGAGGAGACGAGGAGACGAGGAGACAAGGAGGGACCGGCAGGAGGTAAAATGGGAGTGGTGGGCTGATTGCTGCCGACAGTGACAATAAATCTGCTCTCTGGCTTTTGTGTCTTTGTCTCGAGAGCTGCAACTGTCCGGTGTTTGTGACGTTATCAGCTTCAGGGGCTCAGAGAGGGAGACGGCTCCTGATTGGCTGATGCCTGACGAGTCACTTTATTCTGATGTAGATTAATCCTGTCACAGCGCTGCCAAACTATTGACTTATCTGCATATTGTTGTCTCAATAAATCAATCATTTCCCTATAAAAGGCTGAAAAAATATATACAAAGTGTATTTATTCTACAGACTAACATTAAGAAAAATATTTACTATTACAGAATAAGACAAATAAAGGCAACATAGGTTCACATTTGAGAGGCTGGAACCAGATCAGTTAAAGCATTTTTGACACTTTTTTTATCGAACTTGTTGCCAACTTTATATTAAATTAATCTTGCAATTGATGTATTTGTGTTGCTTTGCAATGGCACTATTGATAACAATCTGCCTCATCGTTTATTCTCAGCTGTCTTAGAAACGAGAATAATGTGAAGCAAGATGTCCATAATAAAAAAATTGCTTTGAATCTGCTTCACTATTCATTGTCGTCAATAACTATATTTGACAGGTGTTGCATGATGGAGCTGACAGCGACTGAAATATAACGGCTGATGTGTTGTACTCAGAGTCTCGGTCATATTACAAAACGTTATCATATTCGAGGAACGCCGTGACCAGCTGTGTGAAAGCGGTGCATTGTGGGTCTCCTTGCCTTCCTATATTTAAATGCGCAGCTACTTTGGAGCAGCGACACTCTACATCCCCGCTGTGCAGCCACCGAGGTCCTAAGACCACGAACTCATTAAGGCAGCAGCGACGCGGTGGGGGCGGCGGGGCCCCGTAATTAAGAGCAGGGGCCCCCTGGGTGGAGTGGCATTTAAATAGAGGATGTACAGAAAAAGAGTGGAGACAGTGGGAGAAGGACTCGGGGAGAGAGGGTTCAATGTGTGCCGAATATAGGAGTATAAATATAGAGGCAGAACAAGAGCAGGGAATAGGTAGAAGGAGACGAAGATGTGGAATGAAATGTGAAGAGACTAATGAAGAACAAAGGTTATCTGCTGCTTTCAAAAGGGCACGGCTTTGAAGACATTTTAAAAAGGAGAGCGTTGCACTTTACACCCCCGTTGAAGAGATACAGGGGAAGCAGGAGACGCATAAAACAACATCTGCTAATCGGTGCAGGAAGATGTGGAACTATGTGGGAAATAGGTGGAAAAATAGCAACATTTTCTTTGAAGGTTGAATTTAAAAAGAGAAAACAACTCAACAAGAAGTGAACATGAAGTTCTGAAGGAAGAGGATACAACCGCTGGAACAGTCTGCAGAAACACACAAAGTGGAGCAATGTTCCTGCAATACGGAGAAGAAGAAGAAGAAGAAGAAGAAGAAGAAGAAGAAGAAGAAGAAGAAGAAGAAGATGACGAAGAAGATGAAGAAGAAGCAAACGAAGACAAAGACGAAGACGCAGCAGCAGAAGAAGAAGAAGAAGAAGAAGACGAAGAAGAAGAAGAAGACGAAGAAGAAGAAGAAGAAGAAGAAGAAGAAGACTGCAAGCGAGCAAACATGGGCGTAAACAATGCATCCTCGAGGCAAAATGCTTTGGTGAGAAACTGTGAACGTAAACGTGACTTTGCTTCCCTCACTTGCGCAGAGGAATTGTCCGTTTACATCAAAGGGTTAGTCGGTGGGACTTTGGTCTGCTGGGAGAGAGAATCCCTCTCACAGTAAAATAGTATGTAAACTTATGCAAAAGGGAATGCAAACACACAGGGCTTTGGTGGGGAGAAAACAACACGTGAAATTGTAACCTAAATTGAGTGTTTAGTGCATTTTGTGTGAAGGCAATAACACGTGTAGTCCACTCTGCCGTCGGTGACGTCGACTGCAGAGTTTGAGAAGCTCAAAAGGTTAAATCTGAGAAGCTTCAGCATCTGTCAATTAATCAATTAATATCTCTGACTAAACTAAAAGCCCTCACAGATGAAGAAGAAGAAGAAGAAGAAGAAGAAGAAGAAGAAGAAGAAGAAGAAGAAGAAGAAGAAGAAGAAGAAGAAGAAGAAGCCACTTGAGCCAAATGAAAAGAGAGGGCAGTCAGGTGGAAGAGGACAAAAATCCGAAGTGAAGTAGCTGTTATACAGACGTATAATAAGATGAGAGGAAAAGGCTGCGGAGACGTATCAGTCGTACAGAACGCGCCACAGGAAGCCAACGGGCGAACGCCAGCGCCGGCTCTGGAGGCGGCTCGCTAAGTGTGCTTGTCAGACTGAAAGGGCACTCCAGAGGGAGGGAACGACACGGCGAGGGACCCAAAGCCGCCACGGCCTCTGAGAGGATGGAGTTGATCCTGAGAGCGCTCTGAGGAGAAGGGAGGGAACTCGCCGTGTTCTCTCGATGGGATCGGTTAGCGAGGAGTTTAAAAAAATAGAGGAAATGCACCTCATCTCCTTAAGAGAGTGAAGGAGATTATGATCAAAAAAAGATCACCACTTAAAAGGCACTTTCTGTTGTTGAAGCAGAAGAGGTGAAGAGACAGTTTTAAAGACAATTAAAAGATGGCTTTTAACCTCAACTGTGTAGGTTTTTTATTTCTACTTTCCTCTAATGTAGTCGAAGATCTGAGCTATTTAAGGGATTATACCTCTGACAGGGAAAACAAGAGTACATTTAGACAGCAGCTAGAGAAAGAAAGTAGAAAGGTGAATTTCTACGTATGGAGAGAAAACTGTAAAATGTTGTCTCAGACAGATGCATTTTTGAGACATTGACCACCACTTAAATACAGATATAAATACAGATATGATATCGATTCAGATGAACTTGGAACTCAAACTATCCACTGATGTACAAGAAATTAAAATAAAACTAAAGCCAAAACCGGATACCTCTATATTATCACGTATTATCTCAGCCACAGCCTCATTTGATGACATCATGAAAATATATTTAATTTAATGTGAGAGTACTACAGTGAAGAAGAAAAAAAATCTTTCAGAAACTCGACTCATGATCAAAGTGCAAAAAACATAAATGCAACCCGTCTCCTTCCATTCCTAATAAACATCCTATACATCCCCGTTATGCACAGTATAAATGTGTGTGAGTGTGTGAGTGCGCACTGCAACTGTCAAGGCGGGAATCAAAAAAAAAAAAGATGGAGGCAAAAAAAGATGGCGGCAGCTGAACCGTGACCGCGGGGTTGACAGGTGACGGGGCCTCGTGAGCCTGAAGCGTCTCTCTGGTGTCATCCGTCTTCCCCGACCCCGTTCTCATACGCACGCAGGATTTTAAGTGATCCGTGTGTTTGTACTCACATCGGACGCAGGTCCTTTGTCGGCCCCCGGACAGGAGAAAGTGACGAACTCATGGCAGCGTTTGTGGACCACGAAACAACACACTGCGGAGAGAGAGAACATGAACGCGATGTTAAACACAGCTGTAATTAGTCCTGTACCTTTGCCCAGGAGGCAGAGCATACCTGGATACAATCATAGCAGTACTACATAAAATACATACAATTAAAAACCAGAGTGTTAGTCATGATAGTAATCTACAGGCTGGGTTTAAAGGAATCAGTGGAGGGGGAGAGTCTAGTTGTAGAGAAGTCAACGGCGAGAGGCAAATATTTTATTTGATCCCGTTTGAATTGTGCCAATAATTACACATATTACACAAAGACCAGTTTGCACGTCAAAAAAGTCACATTTTGTCATGAAATTGTTGAAGAATAAGACTGTAAACACATCAATAGAAAGCCTGCACACACACAAACACATGAAAGTTAAAATGACAAACATCATATGTGTAATGTATGACGTTTGACACCGGAAGGGGAGGGGCTTCAGTCCAACATGACCCCACACCTGCGTCCACACATTAAGGTCATCGGCTTGATCTTTAAGATTTAGATTTTTTTTTTTTGCATTAAGTTTGAGCTACATTAGAGGAGGCGTTCACTTAACTTATGAAACGCGTTCTCAGTGTTGAATGTACGGATGGATGCTGTGCTTCTGTCTCAACACACACACACACACACACACACACACACACACACTCTTATTGTCACTCCCGCACCGTTGACTCATTGTCAGCCCCTCTGCAGAAGACCTCACATTCATGTGATAGCGTGCACATTAAAGACTTTTCTCATGAACAGAAGCGGCCGTGTTTGCAAAGTTGTAATATCTGCATTCACAGCAAAGTCGAGGGTGACTTTGGTGTTTTTATTTCTGTGCACATATTTGTGTAAAAAAACAAAATATTGAGTCCACACATTGAGAGATCAAAAAAAAAAGGATGCCGGCACGGTGCCAATCTGAGCGAGAGGAGAAGCGTGACGTGGCTCCGCTCTTCAGCTCGGGTTACGATGCACAGCGAGCCCGTCATCTCCACCCCGATCAATGTCAGCTCCACTGACGGGCAGGAGGCTAAAAATATCTCTCAATCACACACGCCGTCGTCATGATTGAGCCCCAGAGTGTATTTACATAGTGTGTGTGTGTGTGTGTGGGAAGCAGAGAGGTGCAGTAAATGCACCGAACGACTGACAGCAGGTACATGGAGCCGCTGTTTAAAAATAATAAATGTATATGGCTGATGGAATTGAGTAAAACCTGCTCGTATATACATAGAAACTCCATAAAGGGAGGCAGTGTTGCAGCTATAAACCAGTTCATCGATGATTGACAGAGAAATAATGAAGCGATTCACCGCTTGAGTCATTTCTCAAGCAAAACAAATAATATTCTTTGGTTCTGTTCAAGTTTAATGGGATAAAAAAAAAGCATCTTTGGTCAAAATAATCTATTTGTGGACGATATCTTGGACTCAAAGATGTAGCAGCAGGTAGTCTTAACAATTCTTTTGACATTTTAAAGACCACAATAATTCATTTATTAAAAAACATACAAGGAGAAGTGTGAGAACTGTGCATTGGAGCTCCTGATATGAAATGTAAATGAGCCAATATTTCATTTCTTCAACGCTGAGTGTCAACGTGACACACTGTTAAATACTGAAATTCATTTTCAGCTGGAAATGTCGGCGCCCACAGCCCTTCTTGTCACGTCGCTTAATTCTAGCACTGTACATTTTAAGTATTTCAAACTTCTGCAACTTGATACTTCTATTTTACTACACTTCAAAAGGGGAACAACTATTTTGTAACAGCTGTAGTTACAAGTTATAGTTACAAATACAATGTAATTATATAATATAATAAACAACATTCTGCATGATGAGTTACTCAGTTTGCTTTCAAATAAATGAACTGTTATTAACTATATGTACTTTTACTTCAGTGACTCTTAGTTTTGCTGTAATTGAATTAAAAAGGTCTGATTTCTTTCTACCGCCGTTGTGTGAGTTATTTAAATGGATCCCTGGCATTTGCTTTTATCTTGGTCATTACCCGTGCAGACTTGGTAATATATACCACGCTCAAAAATGGATTGATTCAAAAGGCGAGCTTGTTTGTTATATAATAGTCCCCACGTTTTAGTGCATGCATAACTTAACTCACAATAAAGGGAAGTGAGGTCACACAAGCATGAAGATGTTTGTTCGCCACAGTTTTGAATAACAAAGATTGCTTTTTTTTTACCTCTGCACTTCTGCTAACGTTAGTATCAGTGATCAGATCAGTGGAGTAGTAAAATGTAGTTTTACCGCCTCGTGGATCTATGACTCATGTTGCAGTTTAAATACGTGACTGTCCAAAACGCCATCATTTTTAACCTATTACACATCTGTGTAAAATTGTGATGAATAACATTTGAATTCTTGAGTTATAGAGAAAGATATTGTGAGGTCACAGTGAACTTTGACCACAGAAATATAATATTTTCACGTTTTGAAATGTGAAGAAATTAGCCCGAGGCCTTTCTGAGACGTCGAGGTTCATATGATGTGATATCATACGAGACAACATGATATTTTCTCTGTCGGTGGTCTCCTCTCCTGTGTCATTTAGATATTTGGCGACCAGCTGTTCCATTCTATTGCACTCTACTCGACTCTATTATCACACCTGCACTGATAGGAGGGGTGATAATGAACACAAAGACACACCGACTCACACAAATCATGTGCACCTCAATGGTGCTTCACTCCCACACAACATCCTCTCTTTGGTTACACCGCCCACTCACTGCGAGGATGATACCACACACACACACACACGCGCACACACACACACACAACGCCCACTCTTTCCAATGATATTGCAGATTGAGGGTGGAGGGGACAGAGGTAGAGATAGAAATGGTGAAAGCTGTGTGCACATATTGCTTCAAGGCAACTGCTCTTTTGGAGAATTGCAACTGCTAAATCCCAAAGCAAAAAACACACACACACACTAACACCAACACACACACACGCACACTCAGATCTGTCACAAAAATAGAACTGAACGCTCTCCAACGGTTCGACCCTTGGGCCAAAACAAAACAATTCCTCTGAACAAAAAACATTGTGTGCCAGAGAAGAAGTGCGCCCTCCGTTCCTCCCTCCAACCAGAACCCCCCCGGGCCTTTTCATCCAAACCCCAAATCATGACATCATCCGTTCAGCTGAGTGCATACTGTACTGATTCACGAGGGAAGACAGGTTGCATGAGCTGATCAGCTTTGCAGAGGGACTGCTGGACCTGAGGCAGGTTCTTATACTTCCAATGATGGTGTTTTACATAATGCTCATGAAATAATACACGATACGACCTTCAAATGTTACGTAGAAGTATTATCAGTAGAATAGATGTAAAGTAACTAAATTAATTATTTATCAGGACTTTGGGCCAAGCAAAAACCTCTCCAGTCAAACGATACCTGACCCCTTCTACATATAATACAATAACTTAATTGTGTGTTTTCAACCCCAACACTTCCTGTCACATGTCTCTAAACGCCTTTCTGCCCGGCCTGCTTGCTTGTTGATGTTTTCTGTGCACCCCTCCTCCACCCCCACTGTCCCGGTACCGGAAAAAAGCGTCGGTAGCTTTTCCCCACACATCATCCTGATCTTTCACTCATATTTAATAAAACTGGTGTCGTCCCAGTTGCTGCAGATGTTCCCTGCCTGTGTCCCTCACAAACCCTCCTCTTCATCTTCCTCCTCCTCCTCCTCCTCCTCCTCCTCCTCCTCCTCTGCCCTCTTGGTGGCCCCGTGTGCTGATCTCAAGCTGACTCTAGTGGAGCTGGCCCGCTGCCGTTGCGCCTTCATTATTTATTAGTGTACATTAAATATCCATGAGCAGCACACACACACTAACAGTTTAATGCTTAGGTTACTGTGGAGGTAAGCAGCCATGTAGTGGGCCTAAGTCTACCTGTAACACCGGCTGAGCATTAAGTTACTCTACAGGCTGCCGTTGGCGCCTCAGGGCTCCTCCTCAGCCAACAGGGAGCTTCTGGTTTCACTGTCAGCTTAGTTAGACTGCGGACGCTCAATTAGGCTCCTGAACAATAAAGCGACTTATTCACTAATCAAGTGCTTTACTGTTCATCTTGTTTCTGCAGATAATCTCTCCTTCCTCTGTAAGTGTGGGCTTCGTGTGGCTGCCGTGCGAGTGTCAACATGTTTCTCACGTTATCCCAAAAGCAATGATTTTTTTCCCCCTAGAAAAAAACGTGCCGCTGCACGCAGAGTCGCCTCCGTCGACCACATGATGTTCTCTCCGCAGATGGGTCTCGATATACATTGTGTACTATGACAGTGAAAAGGTCAAATCTATACTGATTAGTTTTGGACCGTAATAAATCACCAGATCCTCCCTCAATTGATTCAACATCAAGAGCCCTTGCTCCGCTTTTGTTGTTTGCTAGTCACTGTACATACTTATATACACTTCATATACACTGCACATACTTAGCTTTTTTTTTTTTTGCGCCCTGCTGTTTTGTTGTAATATATATTGAGTATTTTTCATTGCTTGCTACTGTGACGAACACATTTCCCCTTGGGGATGAATAAATTATACATCTATCTATCTATCTGTGGACCAACTGGGCTTTGGGAAATTATAATAAGCATTTTTGTTTTGCCATTTTCTCAAACAATCGATTCATCAAGAATATAATAATCGGAATAATCTACAACGAAAACCACCGTTAGCTGCAGCGCAAGTGACTTGACTCCCAGACTGAGTTGAGGATGTGCAGGTCTTGACCCAACAACCCTTCTGCATGACATCATCTGCTGCAGGCCAAAGCACCACGTGCAGTATTGGAAACTATAGTGGAGCTTCCCCTCACCCCAACCCGGGGCCACGCCTTCATGAAGACGTCTTCAAGGCCCCAACAACGGGGCTCTGTCCCCACAGCGTGAGTAATATCCGCCCACACAGCCGCTACCAGGAGAAACGTGTCGTCAGCTGCAGCTCTTTGAAGTGTCCCACGTCGCCCCGATCCCTCCCCCCACCTGTCACATGACATCGTTACGCAACGGCCGCTTGTCAATCAATAGCATTCCTCCCACCGAGCTTTCTGCGTGTCAATACCGCGAGCGGAGCGGCGCCCAAACAGCCGCCGCCTGCGCATCACCGCACAGTCACCAAGATGACAAGACATCTTTTGTTTCACTCCTGAACTGAAACAAGCAACAGTTGATGTTTTCTCGAGGCGGCATTTGCATCCTGCTGGAGTCTTTCCTCACAACTCAGCATCCAACACAAATTAATTGGGGGAGCGACCGAGCAAATGTCGCCGCTTCACCAAACACTAGCAGCTCCGCAGGCCGAACCCTCGCGCTTTTTCAGATAAACGGAACGACGATGATTGACTATTCTGAAAAGCTTATCTTTATTTGCTTCTTTTGCACCCGCCTCCCTTTCATTTCCTGTCCTCTCCCCCACTCGTCTCTCTTTCACTCGACCATCTTTTGCTCCTCTCCCCCTCATCCCCCCGCCATCTTTGCACCGGTATATTCCGTTTCATGAAATGTTGGCAGAACGCGGGTGTACACAGCCGTTTCCTCTAATGAGCTGCCAGTGTGTGTGTGTTTGTGTGTGTGTGTGTGTGTGTGTGTGTGTGTGAGAGAGACGCAGCGACACGCTGTACAGTGATGTCCCAGATTTAGACACCGTTAGATTCAGTGGACAGGTTCAAGCTCTCCAGTTAGTCATATTAATCCATCTGTAGCTGTAGTAGTACTTTGTGCATCACTCACACAAGCGCAGTGTTTCCTGGTTTAATGCCGGCTGCAACGGACCGGCAATCAGAGATTGTCTGCATGATAAAAAACATGAAATGTGTCATGTACATCATGATATATTCCCTCTGTCTGCTTCTATTTTGTTCATATCGATGCATCAACGTCTCCACCTCAGCAGAGCATTTTTGCAATATATCAAACTTCTTTTAACCCTTTAAGGCCTAGCCCTAACCTTAACCATAACCCCTAATCCTATTTATTGTTTGAGTTGTGTTTAGAGGTTGTACATCGGGATTATACATTATTGTAGCCCTGATTTTTATGTTTAATTTAAACCTAACATATTTGTTTTTTTGGGGGGGAGGGATTTATACCATGATTTTTTCTTGATTTTCCTGATATAAAAGGGTCCCCCAATTGGGGGACGCTAGGGCTTAACAGGCTACATGATATTTTCTGCGTCTGTTGGAGGCACACGTGCACACTGCAGTATTTCCACATCTTTATCCAACATTTGAGTTGAATCCTCTTCGTCCAGCGTTTCTCTATTAATTCACCGTGAGCCGTTATCACTAGATGGCACTGAGATCGTCCCACTGGCATCACTACTAAACTGCTCCATCGGGCCTCGTCCTGGCAGAGCCAGACTTCTTGTTTCTGTTTCTAGCTCCTCCTCCCGTCTCAGGGGAGAGGAAACGTCCCGACGAGTGAAAGACTCAAAGGAGAAGCCGACGCCACCGGAGGAAGACGAGAAGGAGGGCGAGATGATGAAGAAGAGAAGGCAAGAGGAAGAAAGTCAATAATCTGAACAAAACAAAACACGCCATTCACCTTGTGTGTGTGTGCATGTGTGTGTACGTCCCTGCAAGGGCTTATATAAGGGGGCTGAACAGCCTACGCCAATGTATAAATACCCAGAATGCCGCTGGTGAAGCAGGGAGAAGGGTCAGGGAGTTAGTCAGCACACCCATATCACTCCTCCTGTTTCTCTCTCTCCCTTCTATCAATCAATCCATCCCCTCTTCTCCTCCTCCAGATGCTTCCAGAACGTCTCACGTCGCTACAGTGTTTCTATTCATGGGAGAAGAAAACCACGGAGGATTTAACTCGGCAGGTTGACCTTTGACCTCTGCTTGGTGGTGATCGTAACGCCGTAAGAAGCAACAGTGTGGACCAATCAAAAGGTCTTTTTTTTTAATTGCACTGATCTGGTTTTCAAAGCTTTGTTGCTTTGTTTGTTTTTTCTTTTCTGAGTCGCACAACGCAGCATGACACGCCTGTTTGACAGGATATCATATTCCAGGTGTATTCCAGGTATTCCTCAAAATCATCTGCTTATTTTTGTACTTTGTATTCAAGCGCCTTTTACTTTTCCAGGCGTAGTTCTCGTGTCATGAGCCAAACTTTCCATAAATCCAAAACCTCCCGTGTGCATTTCCTGAGCCGATCAATATTTCCTCCGAATCGGCTGAAGCTGTTCAGTGATGGATCTCAGTCTAGATACCCGGAGCCCTGTGATGAGAGGATGCACGCTTTCTAAAAAGAGTCTCGGTTTACGGAGCGTGTTATCGACCTCGACTCTACTATCTCACGCACAATTAGACATAAAACCAGGAGACGCTCCGTCTGTCTGGCTGAAACACGCCGTTCGATTTCAGCGTCTGAGCGTCTGAGCCAACGCTGAGAGACAATTCTGGCACAAGACAAGTTTACGTGGTCGAGCTTCCACCTCCACCCTGATGTATATCTCTCTCTCATTCACTCCATCTCTCTCTCTCTACCATTTACTCCATCTCTCTCTCATTCACTCCATCTCTCTCTCTCATTCACTCCATCTCTCTCTCTCATTCACTCCATCTCTCTCTCTCATTCACTCCATCTCTCTCTCTCATTCACTCCATCTCTCTCTCTCTACCATTTACTCCATCTCTCTCTCATTCACTCCATCTCTCTCTCTACCATTTACTTCATCTCTCTCTCATTCACTCCATCTCTCTCTCTCTACCATTTACTCCATCTCTCTCTCTACCATTTACTCCATCTCTCTCTCATTCACTCCATCTCTCTCTCTCTACCATTTACTTCATATCTCTCTCTCTCATTCACTTAATCTCTCTCTCTTTCACTCCATCTCTCTCTCTCATTCACTCCATCTATCTCTCTCTCATTCACTCCATCTCTCTCTCCATCTCATTCACTACATCTCTCTCTCTCATTCACTCCATCTCTCTCTCCATCTCATTCACTACATCTCTCTCTCTCATTCACTCCATCTCTCTCTCTCATTTACTCCATCTCTCTCTCTCATTCACTCCATCTCTCTCTCTCATTTACTCCATCTCTCTCTCTCATTCACTCCATCTCTCTCTCTCATTCACTCCATCTCTCTCTCTCATTCACTCCATCTGTCTCTCTCTCATTTACTCCATCTCTCTCTCTCATTTACTCCATCTGTCTCTCTCTCATTCACTCCATCTCTCTCTCTCATTTACTCCATCTGTCTCTCTCTCATTCACTCCATCTCTCTCTCTCATTCACTCCATATCTCTCTCCATCTCATTCACTCCATCTCTCTCTCCATATCATTCACTCCATCTCTCTCCATCTCATTCACTCCATCTCTCTCTCCATCTCATTCACTCCATCTCTCTCTCCATCTCTCTCCATCTCATTCACTCCATCTCTCTCCATCTCATTCACTCCATCTCTCTCTCCATCTCTCTCCATCTCATTCACTCCATCTCTCTCCATCTCATTCACTCCATCTCTCTCTCTCATTCACTCCATCTCTCTCTCTCATTCACTCCATCTCTCTCTCCATCTCATTCACTCCATCTCTCTCTCCATATCATTCACTCCATCTCTCTCTCCATCTCATTCACTCCATCTCTCTCTCCATATCATTCACTCCATCTCTCTCTCCATCTCATTCACTCCATCTCTCTCTCCATCTCATTCACTCCATCTCTCTCTCCATATCATTCACTCCATCTCTCTCTCCATCTCATTCACTCCATCTCTCTCCATCTCATTCACTCCATCTCTCTCTCATTCACTCCATCTCTCTCTCCATATCATTCACTCCATCTCTCTCTCCATCTCATTCACTCCATCTCTCTCTCCATATCATTCACTCCATCTCTCTCTCCATCTCATTCACTCCATCTCTCTCCATCTCATTCACTCCATCTCTCTCTCATTCACTCCATCTCTCTCTCCATATCATTCACTCCATCTCTCTCTCTCCATCTCATTCACTCCATCTCTCTCTCCATCTCATTCACTCCATCTCTCTCTCCATATCATTCACTCCATCTCTCTCTCCATCTCATTCACTCCATCTCTCTCCATATCATTCACTCCATCTCTCTCCATCTCATTCACTCCATCTCTCTCTCCATCTCATTCACTCCATCTCTCTCTCTCTCATTCACTCCATCTCTCTCTCCATATCATTCTCTCCATATCATTCACTCCATATCTCGCTCTCTCGCTATCATTCACTCCATCTCTCTCTCTTTTTTGTCTCTCTCTCTCTCTCTCTCCAGACGGATATATCTGATCCGTCTGTCTCTGTTTGATGTCACTTTTGATTTCTCTCCGTCTCTCTCTCTCTCTCCATCTCTCTCTCTCTCGCTCCTCGTACTCCAGCTCTGTCTGTCGATCTTAATTTCTTCGCACTTGTTCTTTTCTGTCTCCGTCGGCTTGATTCACACTCGCACAGTTGTAAACTCCCAGACTGCACTGCGGCGCGGATGCTCAGGAATCAAACCTGCAACCTCAGCTAAACATCATCACCTTTAATGACGGTTAAATAAAAGCAAATATTACGTTTTTCAAAGGATATTAAAATCGACTGACTTACGGCTCACGTGACTTTTTCCACGGGACCCGAACAGCGGTCTCCTGTGTTCCTTTAACAACTACATTCTCTGAACTATCGACGCATTTCATTTCAATTGTTAAATCTACAGGACTACTTGTACAGAAAGAAATAAGAGAGGAGGGGTGTGTGTGTGTGTGTGTGTGTGTGTGTGTGTGTGTGTGTGTGTGTGTGTGTGTGTGTGTGTGTGTGTGTGTAGGGCCCTTAGTTTCCTCTCATATCAGAAGTACATCTACCTCCACAATATGACCTGACACACACACACACACACACACACACACACACACACACACACACACACACACACACACACACACACACACACACACACACAGTACATCAACTCCCTCACTGCCACTTTCTCTCTCTTAACTCCCCCACGAACAATACCTGCTGTTTTGGTCCAGACAGCAAGACAAATAACAGAAGAAAAAGATGTGTGACTGTAACATGTTTGACTGTTGGCTGCATTTAATTTGCTGAAGAGAATAATCGCCATCCTCATCATGCAGTTTTATCTAATCTGCTGATGTACTCATTAATTCAGAGAGAGAGAGAGAGAGAGAGAGAGGTGGCATGAAGAGGATGAGTGAGCGAGAGTGGGAGAGAGAGGGCAGCGGGGTGAGAGTGAAGAGCTGCAGATATTGACGAGGGAGTCGATGAGACTAACAGGTTTCAATACCAAATGATGAACTAAATACAAGTTGTAAAGATGCTAGCGTCCATTAAATGGAAATACCACAAGTCTGATAATGTGACTGTCATTTTTTTTAGGAAAGATACCGTCACATTGGACATGTTCAACATAATAATGGATCTGAGTCTGTGTCTCTGTATGACTTTGACTGGAGGCTTTGAATGAGAAACAGAAATATGAAGCTACTACTGTGGGTTTGTCCCACAATGAGATCCATCAGCAACAATAGTCCTCTTTGTGGAAGCTTCCACTGCTGCGCTCATCTAAACAGCGATTGTGTGCCATTTCTTAAAAAATCCTCTGGCGCATCGTAAGTGATGCATTATGGGCCGCGAGGAGACTGCATTCCATTCAGTGCCTTCATCCAAAGTGCTTTCCCTTCTCTAATTCTTTCACACACACACACACACACACACACACACACACACACACACACACACACACACACACACACACACACACACACACACACGGCAGTGAGCTCCATGTGAAACGCTCAGTGAAACCATGTGAAGGGATTTTACACAGAATATCCAAAGCCCGACTTTTATAAAGATATCTTGATGATTGATTAATTGATGACATCCCGAAAGGATTAATGTAGCATTTAGCTTTTAGTGCACGTGAGCGTGAGCGTGCCCCGACCAATGGCATCGTCGGAAAAGAAGGTAGAACCCGCCCTCCGGTTCTCCCTCTGGGCAAGATTATATATATATATGTATGTATATATATATTTATGTGTTATGGTCGGTGGCTGTGTGTGTGTGTGTGTGTGTGTGTGTGTGTGTGTGTGTGTGTGTGTGTGTGTGTGTGTGTGTGTGTGTGTGTGTGTGTTGTGATTCTGAATCGGAGATTGTGTGTGTTAGGAGAGGGGAAAAAACACATGTAAACAAAGAACGCAAGAGTATGTGTGTGTGTGTGTGTGTGTGTGTGTGTGTGTGTGTGTGTGTGTGTGTGTGTGTGTGTGTGTGTGTGTGTGTGAGGGCAAGGCAAGGCATCGTCTACAAAAACTCGCTCAATGTTTGGCAACAGACCAGTGCTGCCTGTTATCTTCTTTACATGGACGCACACACGCACACACACACACACACACACACACACACACACACACACACACACACACACACACACACACACACACACACACACACACAGTCTGTACTTCTGTCTTTCTAAAACATAAGCGGTGCAGCAGGAAGAACACTGTTGTGGTGTTATGCAGGTGAAGCCATTAATCTATGAGGAATAAACGAGGGATAATGAGAGAAGACGCCGTGGGTGGGCGATATTCAACACGCTCTCCGACAGCGAGAACGTCTCAAACTCAACAATACCCTGACAAACGGGGAACAATAAAAAGGGAAACTAACGAGGAGGTGAGCCGGGTCGAGTGGGAGAGACGACAGGCGACAGATGAGAGAGAGAAAGCCAGAAGGGAGAGTGACTTAGAGCAGGAAGTCAAACACAAAGATGGAGGGAGCCACAGAAAGAGAAAAGAGGTCCGGGATCACCGCACTTCTGTCGGCTCGTGTCCCTGTTGCTAGGTTACCGTCTACAGATGAACGGGTTAAAGCATCTCAGGAGCAACAGTGACACAGTTAGCTGGTCGCCATCAGACAACACACACACACACACACACACACACACACACACACACACACACACACACACACACACACACACGGCAAATACGCAAATAGTTTTCCCCCATGATTTAGATTTCTGGTACAGTATAAGATCTGCTCGAACAGACACACACACACCATAGAGACACACACCACATAGAGACACACACCACATAGAGACACACACCACAAACAGACACACACCACATACAGACACACACACCACATAGAGACACACACCACATAGAGACACACACCACAAACAGACACACACCACATAGAGACACACACCACATAGAGACACACACCACAAACAGACACACACCACATACAGACACACACACCACATAGAAACAAACCACATACAGACACACACACACACACCACATAGAAACAAACCACATACAGACACACACACCACATAGAAACAAACCACATACAGACACACACACACACCACATACAGACCCACACAACACATACAGACACACACCACATAGAGGCACACACCACATACACACACACACACACAGAGACCCACACCACATATAGACACACACCACACATAGAGACCCACACCACATACACACACACACATAGAGACCCACACCACACACACACACACACATAGAGACCCACACCACATAGACACATACCACATACACACACACACATAGAGACCCACACCACATACAGACACACACCACATAGAGACACACACACACCACATACAGACACACACCACATACACACACACACACACACAAACCGCATACCCACACACACACCACATACATACACAAACCACATACAGACCCACACACACACATAGAGACACACACCACATACAGACACACACCACACACACACACAGACACACACCACATACAGACACACACACAGACACACACCACACACACACACACACACACACACACACACACACACACACACACACACCCACACACACATAGAGACACACACCACATACAGACCTACACACACATGCAAACACACACCACATACACACACACCCACACACACACCACACACACACACACACACACACACACACACACATAGAGACACACACCACATACAGACCTACACACACATGCAAACACACACCACATACACACACACCCACACACACATACAGACACACACCACATACACACACACCCACACACACATAGAGACACACACCACATAGAGACACACAACCCGCACACACACACACACACACACACACACACACACACACACACACACACACACACACACACACACACACACACGTACGTTGAACTTGTTAAAAACCTGACGGTTGCAGCTGGGTGCAGTTTATAGTTATTATATTTAACGGTTCATGTGAAAGCGGAGGCTCATTACTGTACAGATGTGTGTGACTGTGTATTCATATTTTATTCATATTTTATCTCCTCCTTTTGGTTTTATTTCAGATTTTTAGTCCGTGGAACTTTTGTCCACCCAGAAACTGACTGACCTATTTTTTTTTTTTAAATCATCCAATAAATTATATCACTGTCCATTTTCAAACCCACGACGACGGCGCGTTAGTGATCCAGGTGGGCGCCCCCACCTACACGCCGTGACTCACGTTTTGGGACATTTTAGCTCGTCTCGTCATCCCGAGTGCGGCCGATCGGGTTCAGTCCGCAGATCGGCCGCCATTGCAAACAAATACAGAGCGGGGTCAGAGGTCGTGGTGCAGCGATCACGGAGGAGACAAGTGGAAGGGAGAGTGAATCATTAAAGAGCGAACCAGCGGACGGGCAGATGTTGTTGTGGATGAGAGCGATGTGGGAGGACCGGAGTTAAAATCACACCTTTGGCTTCTGCAGCTCGCTGTAATTGCGCCGCTGATTCGCACAAAGCATGATAACAATGCTCAATATGAAATAGGTAATGGTGTTGAAAATCACATTGACCTGTGAAAGGTGTCACAAACTAATTTTGCTCATGTTTGTACAGTATGTTCATGAGAAAAAATGTTTAATAGATATTTATATATATTATGAATTATATCTAAAGTCACTATCAGGGGTCAACCAACATAGTATATATATATATTTATTTTTTTACACTTTGTGATACCAAATTCTTTGGAAAACCAAAGACTTGTTAACTTTAAATCTGACAAATGACAACTGAAACTGGGCTACAATCGAGATTGGCCTCCAGGAACGATGGAAAGAGAGAATATATATAGTATTTAGATAAGATAAGATAAGAATATCCTTTATTAGTCCTGCGGAAATTTATGGGATTACAGCAGCAGAGGGTAAAGTGCAATGAGAGAGATAGTAAAAATGAAACAAGATTAAATCAAGTAATATAAATAAGCAATAAAAAAACCTGTAATAAAAAAAAACAGTAAAGAATCCACAGTAACTGAGATATTATATATAGACAGAATAACTGTGATTGCACAGTGTGTTTATATTGCACAGGTGTTGAGTGTTTTGCGGCCTCAGCAGAATTTGCAGGATTGCAAAGAGGTCGCTTGTCAGGAAAATAATAAAATACTGCCTCGCGTTGCAGTTCCATGTCCGTCCAAAATTGTCATCATTAGCATATCAATTCTGATAGGCTGTGGCCACAGTGACCTTCGACCAGCACATTCTAAAATCAGGTCGTCCGTGAGCCTGTTTGCTGCACAATTTGAGGAAGTTTAATGAGATCTCGCAATCACCAGCATGAACCGGGCCAGATGGACACATGCAGCCTGCGGCGAGACAATAAAAAGACTCTTTTTTTTAAGGTTTGTCTGGTAAACAGAGCTTTAGAGCTCCAGGCAGGATGTTGTGTGTAATAAACGGGAACATTAAATTGTGTTCCTCCTCCTGGTTTCTTTCAAACTCTCTGACAGCACGTTCTACTGGTGGGTTCTACTGGTGGGTTCTACTGGTGGTGCTGGTCCAGACGTTCGTCTTCCCACTTCATGTTCTACATGGAGCCGTCATCAGGTCAAAAAGGTTCATCTGTCCAGTACAAAAAAAAGCTATTTTCAACTGCTCTTTCTGCCTTTGTTTGTCGGCCGTGACGCCAGACGGGCTCGACCCACATCGGCCGTCTGATCCGACCCAATATGTCTCCGAGGTGTCACCGTGGCAACGGGTGTACTATCGCAGCAAATGTCAGCAGCGAGGACAACCGAGCCCCGGAGGAGGAGGAGGTCTGTCAATCTGTAACTGGAAGTGAGTTCAGGCAGGCGCACGCACACACACACACACACACACACACACGCACACACACACACACACACACACACACACCCTCTGAGTGATCAGTCTTCAGATGTGTGAAAGTATCAGATCAAAAAGGAGCTCGCCCTCACTGACAAGTAAAATTAGACTTTGTCACACACACACACACACACACACACACACACACACACAGACCTGTAGAATGAACACACACAGATGCATCAGATGGTCACTGATGGCTGACTTTTCTATGCACAGTGAGTATACCTGAGTATACCCTTCAGCTCACATCACACACACACACACACACACACACACACACACACACACACACACACACACACACACACACACACACACACACACACACACACACACACACACACACACACACACACACACACCAAAACCGAGAAGAGGAAGGAGTTCAGGGAGGAAACGTACTCAGAGTGTTAGAAAAGCACAAAGTCATAATAGACATGCGTGTGTAGTTCAAACTGAAAATATGAACGTTTCATTTGATCAAATCATTTTTGCCGTACGATGCCACTTCTGGACTTCCTCTTCTCACAGTGTGGCCTGTCGTGTCATTCAGCGACGGTTTAAAAACATTTAAAATAAATTCCACCGAAACCGACACAGCGGCATCTCCTCCACTTTTAAATAAATAAGCAGAAATAGCCTAAAACACATGATTCATATCACGCTGTGGGCCGTGAGCTCGAGACGTTTAGGATGCAAGTGTGTTGTGTCTGAAAGGCACCAGGGGAACGAAGGAAAAATCAATGCACTATAATGCCGCAATATTTTCGGCCCCATCAATAAGGCGGCCGAGGCTCACCATGAGAGTTGCAGCGGCCTGGCATGAAAGACCGCACAGTGGTGTTATATAACAGGAACTCATGGAAATGCTGGGAATAAAGTCCTTAAAAAGCTGTTTGGGGCGAGGTCAGCGCTCCACTGAGAAGAAATAATAAAGAACAGAACGCCTGGACAGCATCCTGGAAGGTTGGAGAGGATTCTCATTGAAGCAGGTCGCTGAAAGCAAACACCAGAACCTGATAAATACCTCCACAACCAGTGGACTACCAACGTCCTCCTCAGGATGGATTGGAACCACTTTGGTCATGTCCTCTGGAGCAACCGGAAGGTCATCATTTCCATTTGTTCTAGTGACTAAATAACTAAAATAAGAATAAAATAGTGACATTTTTTCAGCCTCAGCTGCGCTTTGTGTTCAGTACTTTGCACACTGCACACTAAACCTGCTCAAATCTAATGCCGTGCCAAAACTGAGGGTCTCAAAACAATACTCTGTTTTTCACACCTTCACGCCGTGTGTTTTCGACAACAACCAGAGAGCAACGACCACCTCAGGACATGTTTCCACTGCAGCTTTTACAGAATCTTTTCACATCGCTGTGGTCAACCTGTGATTTCCTGAGAAAGATGCAGGCGTGCTAGTCAATGTCTTTTTGGAAAATGACGCTCGTCATATTTTACCACAAGAATACTAGAGATTACTCACCAGCCAAACTCACAATAAACAATCATGGCTGCCACAGAACTGAGACATGCATCCTGTAAAGGCTGCCCGGAGACAAATTATGAGCAACCGACTGTTTCTTAATTGGATATTTTGAGTTTAAATCTAGAAATAATCTCTAAAATGTTTGTTTTTTTCATAATAAAACGCTTCAATTGTCAGATCGCCGATGCAGTATGCATTTATTTCATATAGCAGAAGAAAGCTTATTATTATCAGAATATCGAGAGACCTTCGGCCTCTTGAACCGCACCGTGTCACATCTTCATTCTCCGATCAGAACCTTCTGTTATCTCAATAAACACCTCTGTCGGGCCCTGATGCTTTTTAATCCTTTCCTCTTTTCCTGGCACTTTTCAATGTTCTCCCTTCACACCTACATACTCAGCCCTCCCTCCTCCTCCTCCTCCATCCCCCTCTCCACTCCCCCATCCATCCATCCATCCATCCATCTCGCCATCCCATTTAGTAGTACTCTCAATGGAACACTTGGGCTATTTATAAAAGCATCAAAGCCCACAGCTTCCAACACTTGGCCACGAGAGAGAGAGAAGGGGAGAGGGGGAGATGGAGAGAGTGAGGTGGAGGGAGGAATGGTGGTGGAAGGAGGAGAGAAGGGGGAACGAAGAAGAACATGGAGGGAGAAACATTGAGAAAGACGGACCAATGAAGGGCAAGAGGCGGGGGCAGAAAGATGGGGAGAAGGTGAGGAAGAGGGAGAAAGGATGGAGGGAGAGGAGGTGGAAAGACTGGATGACAAAATCAGATGTTTTTATCTCTTCCGCTTTACTTCAGCATCTCAGTCACACACCTCAACATCAGTTGTGTGTGTGTGTGTGTGTGTGTGTGCCGGGCTTTTCTGCGTTTCATGTTCTCCTGCATGAATACCCCTTTTGTTTGTGTGCATGCATTTGTGTAATCTGTTTGTGTGTGCATGCATGCGTATACGTGCATGTATATTTGTATGAGTGTGTATGTGTGTGTGTGTGTGTGTAGGAGGCGGCTTTTGGATCCGGAGACCTCCCACCCACACAGGTCGGGGTTGAAGAAGCACCTGAGCTGCGTTCGCCAGCGCCGACAGACACAGATGCTTTGCAAGCGTTCACTAACTCACTTGAACCCCGAACGAGCTCATGAAAAAGGCAGAGAGCGCTTCGTGCACGACCAGAGGAACCGTGGGCACGGCGCCCGGCGGTAGTTGAGGGTTACGGGTGAATGCCATGAGACACCCAATTAAGCCAAAACACAAAAGACGCCACGAGTCAAAAGGGAAGCTTGAACACAACTCGAAGAGAGCCCATAGATGCAGCAAACAACACCTCTATGGGCTTCTTTTAGGTGCAATCTATACTCCATACCTACAACATATCTCTCTCTCTCTCTCTTCTTCCTTGTCCATTATCTCCTCTGCCTGGCAGAGAAATCTCACCCACCACCTCTCTGCTCGAGTGTCATTCCAGCATACCTTTCTCATTCATTTGCAACCATCTGCCTTGTTTAATTTATTCCTTTCTTTTTATATATATATATATATGTATATGTAACTGTCCTCTGCCTGCAGGAACAAATCACTTGAGCTTTGTGCGGGCCTCTTGAACATGATCAAAATCTTCCAAATCAAACGTCCTAGAGCCGTTCGTCTCGATGGCATCGTCGCCACCAGCACAGTGCGTGTAGGAGACCTCGTATGAAAGGATTATATTTAGGGACGCTGAACAGAATTGGATTGAATACATTATGGAGAATTTACAGAGCGTGCATCTCGTCTATTTCTGCCCTTTTTCCTCAAATCCTCCATCAACTTCCCCCCTCTCTCTCTCTCTCTCTCTCTCTCTCTCTCTCTCTCTCTCTCTCTCTCTCTCTCCGGTATTCTCTTGCGTTCCACCGTGCTGCATGTTCCATGTACAGTATGTTTTCACATTACTTCACGTGACAGTACAAGACCGCACTTTTGTGCCGTCGCTCTCTGAGGACATGTAACATGCTTTTCATCCTTCTGCTTCTCCCAGCGCCCGCTATGAGCTGCTTTCACTGGGAACTTTCAAGGAAATCACATGTAATCCTCCTCTCCTTCCTACGTCCTTCCCACTCACTTCCTCCCCCTCTTTTTTCTCTCCCTCTATGAATTCCACCCCCACTTCATCGTGCTGGACTTCTCCCTCCTCATCTCCGCATTCCTTCTTGTCCATACTTTCCTGCATGCAGATTGTTTTCTCCGTCTGATTTCCGCCCTCGAGATCGCTAAAAAGGAATAATTTGTCCATTATCTCAATTCTGAGAGGAGACAGTGGAGGACACCAGACAAGCCTGAAACCCAACTCATTACTAACACACTCATTTCGGAACGCGTGCATGAACACACACAAACAAAACCAATCACGTGGAAGCATTAGAGCCCACGAGTCTCTGCACAAACAGCCATTAAGGAAATAAGAGCTCACCAGCTCATTAAAATCGAGCATTAAAACACGTGTTTAGAGTTGCAACGATACGCTGCTACCTCCCTTTGACGTTTTCTTTTTTTTATAATATATGAAAACAAAAACAGCAGAATCCCACTAACTAGCAATGATGTATACACGTATACACAATATGCAAAACGTAGTAATGAAGCGATGCGTTCATTTTCAGCACTAAAAAAAAATCATCTAAAAGTCACATCCTAGTTCTTCAGTGGTTTGGAGTCTGTGGTCAGCTTTTAATTCATGGGCGTTGCAATAGGTCTGATAGCTTCTGGGCATAGTGGTGCTCTACTGTCCATGTTCTCTCAGGAGCAGATTATTGATTGGCGTGTAATGGAAAGTGCTGAAATCAAACACGACAATTTAATGTCTATGCTAGTTCAGGAAGGAAAGATAAGTAATATGCATGAGCTGCCAACTCTCTACACAGCACCTCATCATTTCTGGGGAGACACACGACCACAAGTGTCTCAATTTGACCTTTCACCGAGAGACGTGACATCACGCAGGCCATGAACGCGCCTTCTCTCACGCTCTGTTTGCTTTGTTAATATAATACAAATATGTAAACCAGATCTAAACGAGACGAACGCATCACATCGAACACACACACACACACACACACACATACACACACACGCAAACGTCCTCCGTTTAGTTGTGTGAAAACTATGCGACTGTCAAACAAACATGACCATGTCGACCCAGGAGGCAAAGCACACCCTGTGCGTGTGTGTGTGTGTGTGTGTGTGTGTGTGTGTATGTGTGTCCCCTTTCGGCCGAATGAGAAAATAAAAAGGTGGTTATTCAATTATGTGACAGTAAACACCTGATGCCCGGCATTTCTTCTTTTCCCTTTTCAAACATCTGAGCGACCTTGAAGAAGCCTTGAATAAAACGAAAATGATGCCCTTGGGAAAGAAGATGCAGCAGCAACAACAACACCAAAAAAACACCAGTTTTTATTTTTCCCATGTGTGTGTTTACTTTCTGCACTTTCTTTCCTTTTTTTTTTTTTATTTCACAAAACCAAAAGGACCGTGGAAAAAAGAAGTTCTTTCATTTATTGCACCCACACCTGATGAAAGGTGCCCAAACACACACACACACACACACACACACACACACACACACTGGGCGCCCCAACACCTGCAACCACACCCCTTCCTCTCCAGAGGCGCTTCCTGCAGAGCCACTGACCCGTTACATGTACACGTGGGCCAATTACCAGCGAACCCACTGCTGTGCCGAGCGGCACCGTCTCCATCACACAGCATGTAGACACGGTCGCGTCTGAATATTTCACTGTTGCTAGGAGACGTGAAAATCCTTGAACGCATGCAGTTGGCCGTTAATACGAGTGGAAAGAGACATAGACTTCAGGCAAATTGATTTTTTTTTAAACACACACACACAAAAAGCTCAAAGCACCACAGGGTTTTTTTTTGTTTTTTGTCGACTGGATATGTTTCTCTGATAGCTTATGTCATTTCCTGTGGCAACGCCCACCAAGACGACGCTGGGTCTGTCTCTGCTGTACAGTTAAGGAGACGGTGGATGGAAGATGGAGAGGGGGGGAGAAAGGAAAGGAAAGGAAAGGAAAGGAAAGGAAAGCAGGCCAAGGTTTCTTCATCAGCGAGGACGCGTCTAATGGCATCGATTACTGCAGAGCCTGTGAGTTTCATCAGTCCTTTCCTGAGTAGACGGAACCAGCGACAGCCGCAGACTCAAAGTGGCTTCATCGTTTCAGGAAGTGAACGCCGCATCGCCGCTGATGAACGCATCCAAAGTGAGCACACTTTAACCTCAAGCTTCAGTTTCATTTTGAGCTTTGTGACGGAGCGTTTCCTCGTCTCTCAAAGTGACCAACAGGCCTTTATAAAGAAAAAGAAAAAGAAAAGATGGAAATAACAGAATAACTGATGGATGATTTAAAAATCAGGCTTCCTCTGACATGTAAGCCACGACATTCGGGATGGAACAGAGCCTTCATCAATGTGAACACCTGTGCTTTTTCCTACTTTTGGATTATATAGCGGCGTGTTGTGCTGACTCACTTCCTTCCACATCCTTGGTCAAAATCCAACTATCAATACCTTAAAACTACGCCTACAGTTTGCTCTACTATGAATAAAGCACCAAAGTCCTGCCTCCACTTCCAGACTTGCCACCTTTCCCACACAGACTTGCTCCACTGATCTTTAATGCCTCTATTCTTACGGAAAGCTAAATCCACGGCTGCACTTATCGTCGGCTGCAGAATAAGTTCCTGGTGTCCAACACTTATCTCACATATATGTATATAATATGTATATTCTTTCTTCTCATTGGTGTTAGTTTTCTCCCAGACTTTCTGACATTGTTTGCATCAAATCTCATGGAGTTGCAGGACTATTTTAAACGGCAATGCTTTCAATGAATTGCACAGTGGGGCTGACTGGCCTGTCAAGCTAGTGACGTTCAATGAGTCAAGATTTGATCCTTGTAAATTGTGTCCATTAAAACCCACCTAAAACTAACACAATAAACAATGCATGTTTTTATGATATAATCTTTTTATTCTGACGTGTGACTTTTGCATCAGAACTTGCAGAACTCGACGAACAGAGGAAAGGAGATAAATGAGTCACTAGAGAGGGTGAAGGGAAGTAAGCAAAAGGAAACAAATGTAGGAGACGGGGAGCGGAGAGGTGGAGAGAAAGGAAAGGAAGCAGGTCGTGGAAGGAAACGACAAAGGGGAGAGGAGACTAAGAGCAAGGAGAGTGATGACGATTGAATGAGAGACAGAAAAAGAGGAATGAGAAACAGAAAGTGGCGACGACAGAGTTCACCGCCAGTCATTAAAGTCTGGGCAAAGCAAACATAAATATGTTATCACGCCACAGAAAAGTGTGGCATCAACCACCCAGCCAAATGTGAGTATATATATATATATATATATATATATATATATATACACGTCAGGCCCAACGGCGGGGAAACACTTCCTGGATTCTTTAACGGCCACCTGGATCTGTGCCAGATGGCCTGCGCCCCACTGCTAGCTAGCAGAGCTGTGTAGGCTGAGGTGAAGTGAGCGTTGTAAGTGATGTTTCCTAGTTTGTATACAGTGTTGGGGGAGGGGTCACGCTGAGGAAGGCTCCAGGGCCCCATCAAGGCCGTGATGACAGGCCTGAACCAACAAACTCCACAAGTCAGGACCATATAGTTCACAGTCTTTTCAACAATTATATGCTAACATGTGTAGAGCACAAATCTCAGATTTGACTTCACAGGTGAGAGTGTGTGTGTGTGTGTGTGTGTGTGTGTGTGTGTGTGTGTGTGTGTGTGTGTGTGTGTGTGTGTGTGTGTGTGTGTTTGATCCACCTACCATTACACTGGAATCCCTGCTTGCCAAAACCCCTGCAGAGAAAAACATACACAGAAAACAGGTTGAACAATGTACAGGCACAGACGTGTGTACGCACACACACTACTCTCCCTCACGCGCACACGCACACACACGCAAACACACACACACACAGAAGAAACTCGGAAAAGGAATTTGAAACTCTCTCTTTTTCTCTCTCTCTCTCTCCGCCTCAAGACATTTGCGTAGAAGTGAATGTCAAATACTATCTGCCATGTGTGTGCAGCACTAAAGATTTCCATCCAAAGGAGGATAGATTAAACACACACACACACACACACACACACTGAAGTATGCAAGCACCGAGGATTGGATTATTGTATGAACAGTAGAGTGTGTACTGAGGTCAAGGCATACTGTTCTGTTAGGCAGGGCTGCCCCAGGGCAGACGGGTCAACCACACCTAGATCATGGATTGGGCAATGCTGCTTCATACTGCATGCACACACACACACACACACACACATACATACACACTCAGTCCTGCTCATTTCCATATTGTGGCTACAAATAAATCATCTCTAAAAGGGTGTTAATCACTCATTGTTCTTGGCATTATGCTTATTGACCCAGATACATGGATTGATAGACAGTTTTAAACAGGTCGAGCAATTAGGTTGCACAGTGTTCCTGTTTAGTATACAAGCAGAGACCATGCCGTCACACACACACACACACATACACATACACACACACTCACACACTCACACACACACACACAGTGTGTCTTCTAGGTCAAATCATTTAGCCATTCACAAATTAAAAAGCCCACCACAGGAGTTAAATAATGCCCATTTTGGGAATAGTGCACAGCACAGATAATAATAAACGGGACAAATTAGGCCAACCTAAAGCCGGAAACTCATTTAATAACCCCGAGCCAAGACACCTTCTGGGAAACCCTGGTGGGTTGCATGGTGGCGAGTCTGCACAGGTGATTTAGAGGAGAGGAAGAGGAGGAGGAGGAGGAGGGCTGAACTCCTGTCAGGGTTCGACCCATCTGAGACCCTTTCTGTGACAGCAGGTTGGCAGCAGCTCCCTGCCTGTGTTTCCTTGTTGCTCAGCCTCTGCCAGTTCCTCTGCCAGTTCCTCTGCCAGTTCCTCTGCCAGTTCCTCTGCCAGTTCCCACATCCTCTCCCGGTCTTCCCCACCTCACACTTATAGCACCAACAAGTGCCTGAATGAGGCTGAAATCAATGTTTATTCTGAGTTATCTGTGCAACCGGTGCAGCCCTCCCACTTTCTTCAGTCCTGCTGGAACTTAATGATGTAACACTATCAAACACTATACAGCCATTTTGTCTTTTTTCACATCAATATGCCTCATCTCTCTCCACTTTTCTCATTTAAACCAGAATTAAACTCAGTTTGTTTTGGGGTTTTCTGACGTCCACACTTAAATAGCCTATTTAAATAAATAAAAAACACAATTATCCCCCCACATTTTTCTCTTTCTTTTTCAGTACAACCCCAACAGGCTGCTTTGCATTAACCCCATGTCAAAGTGCCCCCCGCTCCTCACCAGATGAAGTCGGTGCAGTGGCTGCAGAAGGTGGGCTGCTTGAAGAAGCGCGCGATGAATTTGTGGTCCTTCACCTCGAACACGTTCTTCTGGCGGAGGGCTCCCTGGCGCGCGAAGCCCCGCATGGGCTCCTCGCGGGCTCCGTCCTCCCCGTCGCTGTTGGCCGCCGCAGAGTCTGCCATTCTCCGGCTGTGCAGCGGTCTCTCTCTCTCTCTCTCGGTACCTGAACCACCGCGGGCTGTCGGCGCCTTTACGCGGCTGCACGGGTCGCTTCTCGCGCGCTGTTCCGAGCGGAGGAGCAGAGGAGCCGCGGCGAGGCGAGGCGAGGCGAGGCGAGCTGTCCCGAGTTTGTTTGGGTTCTTGTTGTTGTGATCTTGTGCCTCAGTTCAGTAGACGAGCTTCCCCCGGCGCTCCTCTCGCTCCGCTTCCTCCTTTTCCTCTGAGCGCACAGAGCCGGTGACTACCAGAGAGAGAGAGAGAGAGAGAGAGAGAGAGAGAGAGAGAGAGAGAGAGAGAGAGAGAGAGAGAGAGAGAGAGAGAGAGAGAGAGAGAGAGAGAGCTTCCTTGTCTTTTAACAAATTTACTGTAATCTTGTTATTGTAATGCTTTGTCAATATTGTCTTTTGTTACATTCATGCCAATAAAGCTCATTGAATTGAATTGAGAGAAAGAGAGAGCTAGAGAGAGAAAGAGAGAGCTAGAGAGAGAGAGAGAGAGCTTCAACCTCCTCTCTTTTCCCTGACATTTAAATATTACTTGGGGACTTTTGACTATAAAAGCCCATTTATCTCTCGCCCTCACTCTAAGTGCAGCTTACTGTAATAGTTCATGGAAGACTTTGAAGGAGCTATCCAGCGTTCTCCAAGCTGATCGGCTGCTTTTGCCCATCAGATATTTGAACTGGAGTATGAAATCTGATTTTATATTGTGTGTGATCTGAAGATCATGCGTTTTGATGGATGTCTGCAGGGGTTTTATTTGGGAGTCGGCAATGCGGATGAAATCTTCTAGTCTGATGTTATACTGCGATACTGATGGGCTTTACATTGGGGCATATACATTTAGAAAATCAATGTTTTTGCATTAAAAAATGAGTATCATCCTGTAATATCCATTTACTTCATCACATTGTAACCTCCTAGAAATGATAGGATCACATTTTTTATTTTAAATTAAATCACAAATCTTAAAGAATACTGACCCATGGACAATAAATGGTTATTGTTGTTACTGTTGTTCTTTTTTTAAATGCAATTCCAATGCAATGTGATGGGGAACAAAGTCTTAAAATGAAGTCTAAAGCCTCCAGCTGGTTCTTTAGCTGATCGGTTATCTTTTGGGTATGAACTTACCTCTGTGCTTCCATCGTACTGAAAGGAGAGGATCTTGGGAAGATATACCACTTATTTTGTGGGTAATTATAGCTGGATTTAAAAATTATAGGACTGCAGATTTTGTCCCAATCCCCTCCCATCGCTTTAGGAAAGGGAGCTCTTTGCAGCTATTGGACAAACAATTACAACAATTAGCCTTTCAGCTTACACAATACATGCCAGTGTTTTATTGAGATATGCTTAAAAAATTGTAAAACTATCATTATAAATGTGATTTCTAAGAGACAGGATCGTGTAAAAATCCAGTATTTCCATGTCGCACTTCTCATAGATTTGTATAATTTGGTCAAACTCTCGATGCTAAAGTATTAGATGCCTTATGACAACATGTATATGTATATGTCATCATATTATCCAACACCTCTCTATATGCACTATGTTCCATTTTTTTTTATGATTCACTGGAGCGAGCTATGCAAATATCTGTGGAACAGCAGAATAAACATCATTTCCTAAATCAGAAATGTGCAGCCAACAGTAAACACAGAGGGATGACGTTCAATATTTGAAAATTGAAGTGCTCGTTTCCAAAAAAAGGAGACTTCTCCCATTTGGGGAAGGAGGGAAAACACAGTCTTTAAGCCTGAGTGCTGGCATTGAAAGCGAGCACAGTTGCTGCGTTATGACTCATCTTAAGACTTTTGCTTTCAAAGGGATTTTTTGGAGGATCATCGTCTGCCATTGTTGGACGAATTCCATGTCACGCAAAGTTTTTTTTCAAGATGCATTTAATGTAGAAAAATTATACGGCCTGCTTGAATCATTTGATCTGAGAGTGTGATGCTGGATAGAAAGAACCAAGAATCCTCTTTGTCACCACCTGCATCTCTCAGTACAGTGAATGTAGAGCGACGAGGTCTACACAGGCGTCACATACATAGAGCAACACATTCAAAACAAGAGGTATTGATCTTTAAGGCTGCAGCGTCTCATGTTAGGACGGGGACACCCAACTGGTCCGCGCTCACATGGTGGCAGCCGGCTGGCAGTGGATGACCTAGATGAGATTGATTTAGCTGCAGGACAGATACCAGTGTGTGCAGCTCCCACCAGTCCCATCAATACGAGGTTTACTGTAGATTTAGATGGAACCTCTCTGCTCTCTAATACCTTGTTCAAGAGGCACACACACACAGCGGCATTAGTTTTTGTCGGTGAAATAATCCATTTGGTTTAATTTGCAGTGGTGCCAGGTGTCAAGAGGCTCTGGTGGCGGAGGACCTGACCCGGCCTGTGTGTGTGTGTGTGTGTGTGTGTGTGACCTGTGACACAGTGACCCGTCATATCGCACCGTAAGCCACTGATCTCTTTCAATGTCATCAATACACAGGATGTGACGTATATATCAATACACAGGATGTGATGTGTGTATCAATACGCAGGATGTGACGTATATATCAATACACAGGATGTGACGTGTGTATTAATACGCAGGATGTGAGGTGTATATAAACTTCTCTTCTGCAATGTTATGTTTAAATATACAAATGAAGCACTATTTTATCAAATATGTGCATATTTGCATACACATCCAGCGTTGGATGAAGTCACGTTAAAACAAATATCTTTAATTTTGACAACACAAGTCAAAGGTTTTCACAGAGAGAATATTTATGTCTACCGTCTCTTTTAATCACTCCAGTAATAAACTGTCAACAGCCAAATTTTGCCATGTTTTTAGGAATAAAATCAGGCTATGAATGATGTATGAGCAAACTCCTGTGTAAGAACCTTCAGAATATAGATATGAAAGTGGAAAGTTTGGTGTGTGTAAGTG
>NC_136605.1:19721280-19858780 GCF_910589615.1 Taurulus bubalis
TCATTTTCTAAACGATCACTCTGCTGATTATACTTTTGACCCAGCCTTTAACCTAAAGGCAAGGCAAGGCAAGGCAAGGCAAGTTTATTTGTATAGCACATTTCAACAACAAGGCGATTCAAAGTGCTTCACATAAAACCATTAAAAGCATCAAAACACAATGCAGATTTAAAAACAGTTAAGAAAACATTAAAACAGTCAAAAAACTAAATAAAAGTAGAAAAAGCAACTTAAAAAATAAAAGTTGAATAAAAGTTGCAGTGCAGTTTAAGAAATAAAATGCAGTAGTGAGATGCAGTAATTGAATCTGGTTCAGTTAAAGACAGCAGCAAACAGAAAAGTCTTCAATGTGGACTAAAGGAGCTGAGGGTCTCAGCTGGATACGGCCTGCTGCCCAGTCAAGGCGAGGCATTGCATGTTTTTGAATGTGAAGGATCAAATCGAGAGCAGAATTCATATTCTCAAGGAATATCTCCACCAAACAAGCAGCTTAACTTCCAGGCAATATTTGTCAGATACTCATTCACGACTTCAGCCTTAGCGGCTCACAAGAAAGGCAGCTGCGGTTCTTTATTACAACCCAAGTTTAGATCAGAGGGCGACGGCTTCAGTCCTAAAGGAGGTCAACGAATCTCGTTTACTCTGTCAGAGAAGCACAAACAGGTCGGCTCTGGATCTGAGCTCAAGACTCAGAGACACACACACACACACACACACACACACACACACACACACACCATCGACACCATTACTCTTTCATATAAAAGTGCACTTTCTTAACGCCGGACTGTTAAATTATGGAGCAAAACAAAGGTTTTAAAAAACCACAACAAACATCAAACCTGCGGCGGTCTACAAAACGAGAGTTAAGCACATCGGCTTGCAGCTTAAGTCATGAGTCATCACAAGACTTTTGCTTACATAACAGTTGTCTTCATGAGGGCAGAGTCCATCTGTTTGTGTTCATGGGGACTCTCAGGTGGCTCTTTGTGTTTTCCAGTCTGGACAAATGAAACCTTTAAATGTCGCTCAAGACAGTTAGTGTTCAGATTTATTAAAAAATGTCCCCATTTCAAATAAAATCCATCTAAAAAGATCAAATTGCAGGACGTCACCCTAAAGCCGTCCACTCAGACTACAGCAGAACATCCTCGGGCCGTCTCAAGGACCGCGTTGGTTCTTTAGGGAACTTTGAGAACCTCTATTGTTCATCAGAGTTTTGTAATGCATTACAATAATGTGCAATGGACATTTCTTCCTCTCTTCCTCTCATTACTTTTCCTTTAATTACTTCAACTGGTGCAATATAAATACATTTTTATTCTGCCTGTATATATAATACTGCTATTTTAGATTATTTACTGTTTTATTACTTGTTTTTTATTTTTTATTTTACTATGTGTCTCTTTCTGCTGTCATCCTGCAATTTCCCCACTGCGGGACTAATAAAGGATTATCTTATTTTATTAAAATAAAAACATTTCTCCATATTATCCACACAAAAAAAACAAGTTATACAATAGACAGAAACACATACAGGCATTGGAATGATAATGGAGACTCGACGAGCTCTATAAGCAGAATAAAATGTTATAATAACAATCAGCGAGGCAGGGATTCGCTGGAGGACATCTCACATTTTATTCTGGTATTTTTCTGCACATTTTCCCTTTTTTTTCCCACATTGGAACAACCACTTCCCCTCACACTGCGGTTGTTGCTGGCAATAACTCCCACTGTCGGCCCGGGGAGGCAAACAACATGTCTCATGATGCGGGTGGACTTGTGCCAGCTGCTTCGTTTCACCTGTCAGAGAAGAAGAAGTAACGAGCATGGAGGTCCAGAGGAACCCCTTCACCTCCAGCTCACCTCAGGTGTGTGTGTGTGGGGGGATTAAAAGATCTCGGCCCCTCACTGGCTTCCCACCGGGGATCCCTTCTGGTCGGAAGGATGTGGCGTCGTCACCTTGAGAGTTCATTGCACTCGATCACAATGTACCGGTTCCACATGAGCTGCTTATTTTGCATCTGTGGATGAGGTGGATGTTCCACTCAAACAACAGTGATTGCTACACTTTCCTTGATCTTTGAACATCATACGAGCAACGAGCAACCGAGAAACGCTCATTACGCTGTGTACAGTACAGCTATTTATATACTGTATGAACTACTGTATTCCATGGGAGAGAGAGAGATGGAGATGGAGGGAAATAAAGAGAGAGAATAGTGAGATTTTCTACTTCCAGCGGAGTGGCGGTCTCCATCTCTCATCTAGAGGAACACGCCCACACAGCACCTTATTGTGACCTCTCTCTTTTCTCTCTTCTCTCTCTCTCTCTCTCTCTTCTTTCTCTCTCTCTCTCTCTCTCTCTTCTCTCTCTCTCTCTCATGGCAAAACGGTGTCCTCTAGCGGCCACGAGTTGTAGTTTTGAGCTGAAAGACACCGTCATCTTGTTTTCCTCCTGCCTCATCATTTCTCATAGATTGTAATTTTTTGTACTCTTCCACCTTTTGTCATATTTTATCGTATGGCTCGTCTCATTTCTTTTCAGTATTCACTCTGATTTATTTTTGTCATCAACAAGTGTTTTTCTCATTTCATAAATACCAGACAATGCGGAGGGTTATTTATATTTTTTTCCAATTCTTTTAATCGCATATTCTTTCACATAATTCAGCATAAAATATAAAGCACATAGAGTCCTGTAGTGTCTACATTCTCACACCAACCACTAGAGGGAGACAGAGCTGCATACTTGTTGCTCTCTGGCCTCACAGACAAACTGGAGCATGAAGTGTTGAATTTCTCATTCTTGGCGCTGCATTCAGGCTCAGATAATAACTCAACTGTATGTGCACATCAACATGAGAACTTGACAGAACTATAAATGCTATTATTGATTTCGCAATAGTGTCTGTGATATTTCCATATTTACCAACATAATGACAAAGTTCATCTCCGTCTAATGTTTAGATGTTAGTAGTTCCAGTAGTTTACACTGTAAAAGGCCACACTGGTGCTCTTTTCTTCAGCAACACAAGCAAAACCAGTCGGGTACTTTTCACAGCAGCTCCACCCAATCTGGTGAGTGGAAGCCTCTTGTTTGACGAGCACAACCACATTAAATAATTCACTTAATTAGTTGCAATGTTCTCCCCTGCCGTGACTGAAAGCAGGAGGTCCACTCCTGGATATGTGAGCTTTGTGGGAAACACCCAAACTCAAATACTTGTTGGATAACCGTACAGTATGTGGAAGTTCAAGGACATTCCACAACCTGGGTTGTTGAACCGGGTGGTTATTCGCCATCTTTTGTCTGGGACTCCCTCGCTGTCCCTCAGGGCCTTCAGCTCATTTCAATGTCTTATTTTAAACAGGTAAGATCTCGTGTTCTGTCTTCTGCTGACGATTACAGCTGACAGACGCACACATTCGACAATGCTTAGGACACACTGTGTGTTCTGAGCACAGAAATACATGCGTGACTGATTTCTGTGGTTAGGAATTTGCTGACACGTGCGAAAATAGTAAAAAATGGACTTTTGAGCAACAACACTGTTACGTGACCACACAGGAATGAATTCCTGAATATATATATTTTTTAAATAAATATGTATATGTTTGTATATTTGTAAATATGTATATGTTTGTATATATGTATATGTTTGTATATTTGTTTTTTATATATATTTATATATAAATATGTAATATTATATATTTTTTTATAAATATATATTTGTATATATATATTAATATATTTTTAATTTATTTATGTATATATTTATGTAGATAAATATCAAGAAATATATATATATATACACATATATGTATATATACGTATATATACATATATATACGTATATATACATAATTAAGATAACATTAACACAGGCGTATCAATAACAGTTGCTTGCCAAATTCATCAAAATGAAATCGAAAGCCGCTTTTATCAGATGATAAAAAAAGATTGCACCTGCACGGTACAACAGTTCACGCATCTGTTCCGTCATCCAACAACTTGCTCTGGTTTCCTCGACCAAATAAAATATCCCCAAAAGCCCCTCCGTTCTCTGGACACACATTTAGCTTAAATGAGAATTCCCCAAATAGCTCGATGTCGGATTTCCTGCCTGCATGTTTATTTGCAGTGGAACAAAATCACACTTTATTTTACAAAAGGCTATATGCAGGAAAAAAAATTGGGCCTTAACTGATAACTTACCTGATAATGAAGCAGCGAAATGGAATTCAGCCGTCATCACTTCCATCCTTGCTTTTCCTTTATGGGCCTATTTGTGACTCTCACAGCCTGAAACAGGGTGTGAAGATGCCGCTATAGCTCATTATTATTAGCAGTGTTGTTATCGTAGCCCATCATCACATCTTTGTGTTGAGTAATACTGTGCATAACACTGCTAAATAATCCATGACCTTCTGTCACCACGCGCTCTTTAAATACTTCACTCAAATGATAAAATCAGATTCCAGAACACGAGTGACAATCTGAACGAGCATTCTTTAAAGTTTAACATTTCGATTTGAAATCAAAGTTTCTGTTTTTGTGTTTCCGTGTCGAATTACTGTAAATGGCTTACATAGATCCTCTTCTTCTGAAATGCTTAAATATCATAGAGAAGTGCCACTTCCCTCTATACGGCCAAACCAACTCCAACACACACACACTTTACAGTCTAGCCAAACATAGGCAGCAAGTATTTGACCGCCATTAAACAGTCATTGTTTTAGTAACAGCAACAACCTATTCCCTTTTTTGGGTTAATAACAGCGAGACGCTGACATCACTTTCATTTCATCATTTCATTTCTTTGAAATCAAAAAAAAAAAAAATGTCTGCACCATAAGGAACATCTGATATCATTCATTACAACACAACCACGTGATGCTTAGCATGTGCAGAAGGACTCCAAAAAAAGTGTGTGCATATGCAGACGTGTGTGTTTTCGTTAATAGGTCGTGACATAGATGCACACATACACACACACACACACACACACATACTGACATGCTCTTCTGGGTTATTGGGGAAATCATACCAAGTTGATAGAAGGTCACATGACTTCATAAAACTGAGTCAGTTCGGAAAAAAAGGGGGTCGACCACAGAGCTGTGGTGTGAGTCGGCGTGTGTGTGTGTCTGAGTGTGTGTGTGTGTGGGGGTGTAGTGCATTTGTGTGTGGGTTTGTGTGTGTTTCAATCGACGGTAAGCTTATGACTGAGACGGCGTTTAGTGGAAAGATCATAATCACGATTAACGACTATGTGTACGATAAGCAGCGAGCGTGTTCCTGTAAGTCGTTCTGATGGTCCAGAAAAGGGGCGGAGCCAACGCATGTCTGCTGCAACATACGGTCACCTCAAAAGATAACGCGCTAAAACTACAGAAGCATGAGATTTGAAAACAGATAAGAAAAAGTGGATGGACAATGTTTCATTGATGTGCAATCCTCTATTATCTGTACAGATAATTATATTGCCGCTGCAGTTTCCAAATAATTCTGCAAATGCAAATTCTAAACAGTTTTTGTCTGGTCATGTTCCTCGGAAATGCATTTCGTTGCGCAACCCTGTGTTGCATAATGGAAATAAATTATTCTTAAACCATCGGTAACTATAGCAGCAGTATAAGAGAGAGAGAATAATAGGCAGTGGCTGTAAAATATCCAAGAAGCAGTCATGGAAGTGATATTTAATGTAGCATTAGTTGTAATAGAGTGTATTTACATGCATGCAAAGTGTCCTGATTTCCTTGTTCTGACGTTGTTCGGGATCAGGTGTTTTCATGAGAGGTTGTTTTGTATCCATGCATGCATTGGTCACCGTGTCTCTGAGCAGCAGGCGTGTCTTGATTCCTCATCATCCTCAGCCACACATTTCTCGACCAGCAAAGAAATCTGGAAAATTTTCACAGGTTTCTATTACCGTAAAAGTCGGGTTATACGCCGCTACTACCTCCGGTCAGTGTCCCGCTGTAGCAAGCTAGCTCCCCGCTCCTGCTACTAACTCCCCGCTCCTGCTACTAGCTCCCCGCTCCTGCTACTAGCTCCCCGCTCCTGCTACTAGCTCCCCGCTCCTGCTGCTAGCTCCGCGCTGCTGCTACTAGCTCCCCGCTCCTGCTGCTAGCTCCGCGCTGCTGCTACTAGCTCCCCGCTCCTGCTGCTAGCTCCGCGCTGCTGCTGCTACTGGTCGAGTCCCCTCTGCCCAAGTCGGGTGTAGAGCTGGGGCTGGTCCCTACCTTTGGTGGTTGTCGGGGAGCTAGCGGAAGTTAGCACGGAACTAGCATGAGCGCCAGCTGGCTACAGCGGGGTGCAAATGGGGACAATGACCGAAGGTAGTAGCGGCGTATAACCCGACTTTTACGGTAGAGTGCTCCAGCAATGGGGGAGGAAAGGTGTGGCCTCATTAGACATATAACCCTTCTTAGAAGTTATAGAAGTAAAAAACAACACAAGGAAATACTATTTATTTTCTCTATATCCTTCATGAACTCCAAGGCCACCGTAGCCAGCCGGTACCACATGACTCATTGACCTTCTGTCCGTCTTCTTTATGAGGCACAGAGACCTTTAAATAGGCCGCCTGGCAGAAGAATCAAAAAATAAGCTGCAAGTTGCTTAATGTTTCCTCGAAAAACCTGAATGAACTTGGAGTCAAGTGTTCAACAATGGTTTTGGAAGAACGACAAACCACTGTGGGTGTGGTCGCTCCCCTTCACGGCCTCCTTGCTGTTGGAAGTCTGTGGAGCGACTTCAGATGAAATCCTGCGAGTGAGTGAGTCACTAGAAGAAAAAGAAAAAAGGGCCGGATTGCGTGCTTGTGCGTTTGCATCCATGTGAATGGAGGACAGGGAACAATACACTGTCAACAATCATGCCAGTGTATCATGTGACATTCACACAAAGCAAAGCAGAAAGAGAAGAAGAGCAGTGTTCTCAAGGACCAGGATATCACATTCACGTCAACAAGGAATACACAAAGGAGCTTTACTGGGAATGCCTCTCTTTATTTATATAAATATGATATGTTATTGTTGAATTATGTAGGACATTACTGTTTGTTTGTAGCACTCAGTCCAACAATAACCAACTTTTCATATGCGCCATAAGTGTTTCCGCTAAGTGATGGCTCCAAGAAAACATTTCCAAGAAACTTGACATTCAACCTTTTCCTTTGGTTTTTCACTTCCCATGTTTCACATGTTAAATGAAACCCAAAGCAAGACTTTGTTTGTTTGTCCGTTATGTTTATGATTCCAGGAAAGAGAGCTCCAGAAGCAACTGTAGCAGGGCTTACGTCACACCCTCAACAGTTCCTTTAAATAACGTATTATCAAGTAAAACCTGCTGGTTGTTTACTTTAACTACGGCTCCTCAAGGCAGCACGAGCCAATCAGGGATGAACATCACTTTCACTTTTGGGTTCTTGGGAAATGTATTCCTATCACAGGGCGGCCTCTGAGATGGATAAAGTCCAAAATCTGAAGGTGATACACACATAAATAGACTGGTGACTATTTCTAGATTCTGCACACACAGTTAGCGTGCAGAATAACGCAAGACATGGGGATGCACTCAGGCAATAACAACATAAATCCTGTGTGTGCGTGTATGTAGTTTGAATCAGACTGTGCGTGCATCTATTTGGGTGTTTACACTCATTACAAGCCAGACAGCTGTGCTGTTGACATCAAGCTGTTCTTTGCACTCATCGCATCATCAATCCACGTTCTTCAACTGCAGCCTCTCTCCATAAAGAGGAGGGACAGCAGGAAACACGAGTCAACAGGACTCAACACACTGAAGACCTTTAGTCTGTGAATCTGTGAGGAGGTTAGATTTCAGTTTCACTTTGACGATGTGCTCTTCTTTAACACGCCCCCCCCCCCCCCCCTGGAGTCCAGCCACTGCATCCAATGTTGTGTGTATCAGCAGACGGTTGGATTTCACACTGCACAGGGAGGCAATGTACCAAACAGGCTGCTTTGAAACAGCGAGACGGGCACTGTGCCAGGTTCCCCTGCAGAGATAGAGCTCTCGTTCAGCTCACACCTTGTGCTTTTGTCCCGCGGCGGCTAAACTCTCAAACCAAAAGTGAATCCGCGCAGACCTAATATCACCCGACATCTTGACGCGGAGTAGATAAACAGCTGTGTGCGCAATCAGCATTTATAGCTAATCGTCTGCTGGGGTTATTATGTGGAGGGGGCTTGTGTGTCTAGTGTATAGAAGCAGGACAGACAGCAGCTGCCAACGGGATCAATCAGGCGGCAACCTCCGGATCCCAAAAGTGAAGCCAATGTGAAAGTGCCTTAAACCTGCAGTTCATACATTTTGTCTTTGAGAATGCTGCATTCTCTCTACTGACCACTAGGATGCGACTCCTCTGGTTGTATAGAAGTCTATGCTTCATGTGTTAAAGCTGCATTCTCTCTCCTGATCATCAGGGGCCGACTCCTCTGGTTGTATAGAAGTCTATGCTTCATGTGTTAAAGCTGTATTCTTGTTCCTGGCCACCAGGGGGCGACTCCTCTGGTTGTATAGAAGTATATGCGTCATGTGTTAAAGTTGCATTCTCTCTCCTGACCACAAGGGGACGACTCCTCTGGTTGTATAGAAGTCTATGCTTCATGTGTTAAAGCTGCATTCTCTCTCCTGACCACCAAGGGGCGACTCCTCTGGTTGTATAGAAGTCAATGCTTCATGTGTTAAAGCTGCAGGAGGCCGCTGAGAGGACAGATGATCCTCAGCTGGGTGACTACACTCCTTAATAGTGCAGGAATAGCACTTGACCAACAAGCAGGGAGCATCCAGAGGCTTTAATTACACCTCAGCAGCGAGGAGCCCAATGGAATAACTTTCACACCGCTTGTTTGTGGCTGTGACTGTGTTCCCTGGCGACAGATAAGCATTAAATACTTCTCTGCATGACTCAGATGAGCCTCAGACAGCATGGCTGCACTGAGGGTGAAGTTCATTGTCAGAAATGTGAGGTGAATGTCATGAGTCTGAGGTGGAGCTCATGATGACAGAGCACATCATACTGAACACATACATCCTGGCACTTTGAGCCCTTTGGCTGAGTTCCACATCGCTACGTTATATCGGAGAGAAGACAGACACAACAAAATAATCCAGACTGATAAATAAATAGCATTAGACGTGAAGTGAAGTGAAGAATGAAGATGCCAAACTGTCCAAATATAAAGAATAAAGTATCTAAAATCCCCACTTTGTATGCAAACTGTCCAGTATCATGCTAATTTGTAAGCATTAAATCAAAGGGGGCGATAATTTAATGGTTTGATTCTGCAAACTGGCTTTTACATTTAGATTTCCACGTAATCCAGCCAGGACTCGAGTCAGCAAATAAGCAGCAGCTCAGGGAAGAGCCACACATTGTTCATTAGGACACACCACCCACACACAGCTGGTTGAAAAATCCAGTTTCCCTTTAAATTAGGTTTTCAAAGCAGGGCTTTTACATAAATTACAATCTAAATACTGATTCCACAAAAGGCCGAAGTGACACATTGTTTCCGAATCTCACACGAGTAATGTTCTGTATATTTACTGTCGAGCGCAGTTTGGAGAATCCTGAATTGCAGCAACGAGATGCATGGTTTAAGTGGACTCAGCTTTCCGTTGAAGGCGTTCTGTGAGATCTGAAGCGTAAAACACTGAGTTTGGCTCCTCTTCAAGCACCAGGCCCGGAGCTCTGCAATATTTACTTTCTGTGCCAGTTTCACGGCCGTTTGATGTGCCGGCGTTGGTTTACTTAAGCATAGTACTCAAACGCCATATATTCTGGAGAGCAATGAGATTCTGAAACAAACTAATCAATCATCAGATCATCTTTGGGGCTTGGCAGCAGACGGAAGCTTTCGGCTGGCACAGCGCATTAGTGGGAGATGATGGGAGAGCATACTGGTGGACTCTGAGCTGACGGACTGGTTTCTCAGAGCCACTCTGCATTACTGTAAATGCTTTCGCTTCCTGAAGGTCTGAATTACCTTTTAATTTCAGCAGAAGGGCTGATGGTTCATGGGGTTCGTCGGAATTTCCAGCAACAAAGATGTGTCCTTAAGAATTAATCAATTCTAGAGACGTTTGTGCACTGTTTCTGCCGAAAACAATCACATTGTTCTGACAGAGTACACACTAAACAAAGGCACTTCAGTGACTGGAATATGACTGGGGGACGACCGGCATAACTCACTGGGAAATAGCTTGAGTATATAAAGTTTCTGGGTGCTTTGTTGTTGCTATTTTCCAAATATTTGACTGAGTTTGGCGTCTTTAAAAAGCAGATTGCAAAGCAGATGCGAGTTTATTTCTCTGTGCTTCCCGCATTGTGAATGAGAAAGTGACAAATGTCCCGGTGCTTTTCTAGAACCGCCTTACTATAATCAGGAGGGATTCAGTGAAATGCAGCTTCTCATTTCCCTGCAGAGACACTTCCACTTTCATCCCAACTCCACCGTGTTCTGACAGATAGAACCATAAAGGGTTCTTCAGCTTGTCCTCCGAGGAGAACACTTTACGGTTACTGATAAAACTTTTATAAAGGTTACATCTACCATCTGTAAAAGGTTCTCTATGAGCGGTTCTATAGAGAACCTTACTCTAATGTATCTCTGGAGGTTCCATTCAGAACCATTCCCCTTCTAAAGTTGCTACAAGAACCTACCCAGGGGTTTCCCTTTTATATAGATAGAACGCTTTTATCTGATGTGGTGCAGTGCAACCCACAAAAAAAAACATATTTTTATTCTAGACTGGGGACGTTCCCTTTCAACAGACATGCTTTCAACACTCCTTGAGAAACTCTTCATTCCAAAAAGGGTTCTTTGGATGGAAATGGTTCTTAAATGGAACCCTCAGTCATACAAGGAACCATTGAGTGCACAATAAAATGAAGGAAGGAAATAAATAAAAGAAGCCGCCATAGTTACAACAGCACCTGGCTGGGTTTCACATTGAGCTGTTTAATCTGCCAGGAGGAGGATTCGCTCCACTGGCCAAAAGTGTGATCATTAACTATTTTAATGAGTGATTGGCAACAACCCAAAGAAGGTTCACTAGTCTTGTTTTTAATGAAGCATGTTATGAAATCATTCTAAAAATAATCTCATTAATGCGTCTTCATTTCTCTTAGTTATTTGTTTTGCTTCTATGTTCTTCCTCTCTAGCGCCTTCTGTCTTCTTGTAAAGCTCAAGTATACCAATTACTGGTATGTGATAATAAACCACACAAAATGAAACTGTAAAACACACACACACACCGAAAGCTTCAAAGCAGGCTCATACCAGATGTGTGCAGCAGATATGTTGACAGATAGAAGTTAACCGTTTACTTTAAGTGTCCTTCCAGCTGTATAATTTTACTGGCTGAGCGCCAGAGTGAGGCCCAGTAATCCTTGTCACTGACACAAGTGAAAGTAACGCAAACTGAAAGTATGGCCCAGAAGAGCAGTACTTAATGTATGTGTTTATCCGATGCAGATTGTCCTCATACTGAAAGTGCATTCTGCGATGGCGTAAGGCCGGAGGGCCGCACGGGGCCGGTCACCATGCAAACAACGAGAAGAACAAATAGACTTCAGGCTGCGGAGAAAGTTCCTGTTTCCAGACAAGGAAGTGCAGATATTCCTTTGTGGACTATGGTGCTAGAGCGCCTCTGGGACGCGACGGTTTCATTTTACATGACACAAAGGCCCGGCTGAAGGACGCACCCCCTCAGACACACAACACAGGCCCTGTTCATCGTCTTTCTGCTTGCTGATAGTCACGGGTCGACAACACTTTAGAACATTGACACTTTAATAGCTGCCATCTCAGCAGATGCCAGAAATTAAAAAAAAGGGACTCACATGGTTTCATTCTCAAGGCTCCTGCAGGACTAGAATAACAGATCTTCCCTACGCTGAATTTTCCTTCCATCTGGCATGCATCGAGGGGCCTTCACACACACGCAAAAGTGAAAAAACAATACGCTTTACTACAATAAATCCATGAGGCTGCAGCGACTCGCTTTCAAAAACTAAAACTGATCCCCAGATTATTTTAACTGCACTATAGTGTCCACTGTTATTTACATGTTAATGCATGTGTGTATTTTCGGTATAAGCGCTCCATTCATTCAATAATACATGCACACACACACACACACATACACACACACGCACACACACACACACACACACACGCACACTCAGTGGCCTGCAAGGCTCTGTGATTAGACACAACACACACTCTATAAGCTGGCTATGTTTCGGTCTCCTGCTTCTCTCCCTGTTTCACAGAAATGAAACTCATGGAGTACGCACGCATACACCTGCAAACAAACACACACACAGGGTAACACGCAAGACATGTGCACACACTGTTACACACTGCCATGTGCAATGTGGAATATGTCTTCAATTCAGCAAATAAATGCAAAACAGACCTGCAGCAGAGAGCAGTTTGTGTGTTTCTGACTAAGCAGCTCTTCCTCTCTGCCCGTCTCTCTCTTTCTTCACTTGAATCATATCTCGCTGCACTGATCAGAATATGTTCTGCATGCTGGAGCTTTGCATCGTGCAAATAATGTTCAACACGCTAATATTTGGTTAGATTTGCTTACTGGTATCGGAGATTATTCTCAAAGCCTTTGCAGCGACCTCGTGGAGGAGGCTTTATATACAAGGGGCAACACAACTACTTTGTTAAGGTAAAAATAAAAGGTCATGGTTTGTGTGAGAATAATAACGTGACTGTAGCAACTTTCTTTTGAAACATTGCGTTGCATAAAAAGCGTAAAGTCAGCGCTTACTTCTCATTTTACGTGTTTGTTTGCTTATTGCACCACGGAATCATGGGATACGATTTCATTAACTACGTCACACGAACGATCAGCGCGTCCGTGGTTTGGAGGAGAATGCAATTTCGACGTTTTTTTTCTCCAGGCGACGTGACCTGCAAACAGACTTTGATGCAAACAAAACTGGTTGCAGGGCCTGTTTCCGAAATGAGGGAAGAGCAAAGGCATTTGAACAATCACCTAATGGAGCAGATGGAACTCAGCCCAGTAGAGGTTTACCTCAGCGCTGCAGAGGGCATCCTTAGGTTAACACCATCAGATACACACAATGGAACCAGCAGGCTGAGCTGAGTTGAGTCAGACTCGTCCAGATAAAATGAAACTAACAATCACACAGACCTCACAAAGCATTTCTGCCTGTCTGTCCTCCTCCCTGTCTGCCTGCCTGTCTGTGTCTCTAGTCTAAGCAATGCCAGCTCACATCTTTCCTTAACTTTCTGTTTGTCTCCGTCCATCTTTTGTAACCTGACCGCAAGGAGCAGTTCAGCTGGCTCTCAATGAAAACAAGTTTAGAATTACTTAAACTGTGACGCCTACATTCGTGTGTGTGTGTGTGTGTGTTTGTGTGTTTGTGTGTGTGTTTGTGTGTGCAGACATTCAACAAGCTCTTCAGGGCGAGGTGATGCAACATGGGAGGCTTTATTAATGTGCAGATACTGTATATGTAGAGTGAACTTGTAATGGCCTCACTGTAATTCTCAGATTTATGCCGAACACATGAATCATTTGGCGTGGAACACTGATTAGGTCATTTAGAATCGTCTGCCAAAACACAGCACACACACACACACACACACACACACACACACACACACACACACACACACACACACACACACACGTAAGAGCTCAGAATGAAGTTAAAGTGAGATTAGAAAACCATTCAGTGACGTGTACTTCATGTGAAACAGCTGTCAGAAGCAACACTGGTCCTGACCACCGGTTGACCACAGCTACAGAGGAAAATGCGTCCCTTGATACTACGTGATGAGACCAAATGGGAGTGTTGAAAGTCTAAATCGTTGAATGACTGTCAGTGTGTCACAATATGAGCCTTTCTGAGATGAATCACCCCCAAATGTGGAGCACAGAGACATCTTTCAGTGGAAGTGGCGCCTATTAACAACAAATGAAGAAGTGGTGCAGCGGCACAGATTTGGTTTCCCTCGAGACCCCCGGTCAACTGATTTGTCAGCTACTGCCTTTTTTCCTTCTTTTTTAACCGAAAGATCAGAGTGTTCCTTCTTATGAGACATGACATTATGCACGAGGGCTCTGACTGCAGAGATTATTATCCTAACGGGACTTAGCTTGTTGGGCCAAATGTTTGAGCGCATGCACCTGAACGGTCCACTGACACTAATGCCAAACATGAAAAAAAGTAACTTAATGCATCATAATACGTAATAAACTGAGCACATGACTGATGTTTTAGTGAATTAATAGAATAATTACTAAATGTACCTCTGACCCGTAGTGCTACACATCAATCTGGATTGTTTTGCTGTGAGTTTTCAGTCATGGGGACAGAATTTTTTTATTTTATTTTTCAAAGAAAATAAAGACATTAGAGAAAGTCAACAGCATTGTCTTGTTCCCAGAAACCAGGATTCATTTATTTCAAATCTGGCCCCGCCCCCAACGACCTGGCCAGCGACCTGGCCCTTTAAGAAGGTTTCTAAAAACGCCACTAAAAACTAAACCCCAAAAAAGACATATATTCGTGTAAATCCACGCGGCCATTACTCGGATCTGTCACATGTCTTTCTGTAACGTCCCGCTGTCATGAGGCTTCTGCGGGTTTCTCGAAATTATCCAAATAAGCGAGAGAGTAAAGGGGGCGGGGCCTGTTTAGTTTCACTTTCGTTTCCGCTAAAGACGTGGCTGTTCGAGTAAGCGCGAGCTGACGGGAGGAGAGTATAAAAGTCAGGAGGAGTGTTTACAGCGGCAGGACACTGGCACACACACATGAGAGTTGCACCGCTGCGGGTGGAAGTCAGGAATCAGTCGCTTCAGAGCTCGCGCTCCGTGGACGGATTTACCTGCAGAGCAGCTCGAGCCCTCGCGGGGTTCCGACACCTTGGGGAGCGCAGACTAACGGGTCTTCAAGCAGCCGCCGGTGTGGAACAAAACGGTGAGACTTCTTCTTCAAACTGGACTGTTTGTTTGTTTTTTTTGGGTGCTTTTCAGCATTCATGCCTGCTTTTATTTACTTTGATTTTTTTTGTATTGCGCAGTCAATAAAAAAAGGATCCAGGTGACATGGTGTGCTGTTTTTGGGGGGTCAAACATTGCATTCTGGAGTTTCACTCTTCTCTCTGTCCAGGTGTTAAGAAAAACTTCACGAGGCACTGAAATAACAAAAATATACATTTGCTCTCAAGACATCTTTAAAAAAAAAAAAAAAAACAGAAATATGATTATAATTAAAATTGTATCTGTGATCGCCTGGAATTGAAACTAAAATAGTCCTCCAAAATTACAACACCTGTTAATCATTACCTTTTCCAGTATTAATTTATTGTTTTCTTCTTAAATGGACGACACATAGAGAAGGTGAATGACACACAGGATAGTTAATATGTGATGAGAGAATCACCTCACCGGGCTCCAGCCTTTAGTATTACAAAACATACTACTTTAATTTATCGTTGTATAACGTTTTATTATTATTATTATTATTATTATTATTATTTTTCTTCATGTCACTGGCTTGAGAAAGTTAGATTTCAACCCAGTAGAAGTGATGAAGAAAAAACTACCCTATAAGCTCTATAAACTCTGTGTGTGTGTGTGTGTGTGTGTGTGTGTGTGTGTGTGTGTGTGTGTGTGTGTGTGTGAGTGTGTGTGTGTGTGTGAGAGTGTGAGAGTGTGTGCGCAGTGGCTGACATCAGAGCTTACTGTAAGTGTCATATACACATACAGAGCAGCGGCCCATGGAAACTTATATTTCTCACACACACACACACACACACACACACACACACATACACACACACACACACACACACACACACACACACACACACACACGCTCTCTCTCTTTCCAGAGCATCAGGGCCTTACATGGTCATTGAGTTAAAGTTGTGACCAATGACTTTCAAAGCCACCTTTTTTTTTAATTTACATGCAGATGCAACTGTTATCTGCTCCAGTCGAACCGTAGTAATGAATGAATGAATGTTTGTAGTAAAGATAATAACCCTTTATTCCCTCTTGTCTCTCTCAGGATGTCAGTGTGGTGGTTAGAGATGGGAGAGGGTCTGGGGCCGCTCTCCCCTGTAGGATGGTAGCCGACAGCACAGTGGAAGGCCATGCCAAGACTCCGTTGTCGAGCTCATCGTCGTCCCCGTCCTCGCTGCTGTCCCGGCAGCTCGCGCTCAGCCCTCGCCGCACCGAGTCGGAGCAGCACCAGCACCGGGCCGCTCCGGATCCCAAACCGAGATCGGCGGTCGTCCCCTCGGTGTACCTGACCCACTTCCCCACCTTCTCCTGCAAGGAGGACTGCGACATCATCACGGACACGGCGTGCAAACTCGAGCGCAGCTCCTTCTACTGGGGCCCTCTGGAGGTGGAGGAGGCCCACCGCATGCTGCGGGACGCCCCGCTGGGCAGCTTCCTCATCCGGGACAGCCGGCAGAAGGACGTCTTCTTCACGCTGTCCTACCACGGCAAGAGCGGGCCGGTCAGCGTGCGCATCGACTACAAGCGGCAAAAGTTCTCCCTGGCGGGCAACGAGCGCGCCTTCCCGACGCTCTTCGCCCTCTTGGAGCACTACCTCAACTCGCCCAAGAAGAGCCTCAGATTCCCGTACAGGAAATGGAAGCCGACGCTGCAGGAGCTGTGCCGGAAGCGCGTCATGGAGCTGTGTGGCGGAGGAAGCCGGGTGCCGGAGCTGCCGCTCACCCACGTTGTCCAAGGCTTCCTGTTGGAGTTCCCTTTCAAACTATGACCGGCTTCAGAGTTCTGATTGTGTTATTTTTCATTTCAAGAGGGAAACAGGAGCAGCGTCTGCTGGAGGATAAGGCCGCGGCGCCGCGGTTGCACATAAACGCGTCTCCCGAAAGCGTGGAAACGCTTCGTAAAAAACAAGCGCAGGCGGTCTGCGGGTGGACGGGGCGAGACATTTCAACACACATTACCTCCAGGGACTCAACTTGCACACGGACGGAGCGCCTTCTGGTCTTGAGGACTCACGGGAAGTTAGAAGAGGCTGCATTAATGAGAGAAACAGACACACGCATTGGAGCCATCCCATTGGCCGCCGGGTCCGTTTGGGTGCCGGCGGGAAACTTAAAAGCGGATTTGGGAAGGACACTGAGAACGTCGACGGAGTGGACTTGTTGGAGGCGGCCGAGGCCGTCGTCGGGCCGTCGTCGGGCCGTCGTCGGGCCGTCGTCGGGCCGTGACACCGGTCGGCCGGACCTTTGTAGCAGACTTTTAATACTCTAACGTTGTTGAATGTTTACATGTCACACATGAATGTTTGCCAGCGCCGATGGCTCAAATACCGCTTGATGTCAAACCCACCGTCATGGCCGCCGGCAGCGCGTGGCCGCCAGGCGGTATTTGGCGTCACGAGGTCTGGTTTAATTGTACTGTATGTAGAGGCTCAGCGCCTCTTACTCCCATTTTCTACCAGGCAGATAATGAGTATGTCTTGACTGAATCAGATATACACATTTATTATATTCTATTATATTTGAAATAAAACTATATTTAAACTAACATTGCTGGATTCTTTGTGGTTTCTGTGGTATTTCTCTTCCCCAAATCATGTCATATGCGGGGAGGAGGAGTCAGTAGGGCTGGTGAAAGCGAGAGAGCGAGAACGGGGGGAAACACACACACACACACACACACACACACACATACACACCCTCACAATCAGGAAGATGATTGGCCAGACACACAGACAGGAAGTGCGACACGGTGGTGTACAGTATCGTCACCACAGTGATTCATCTGTGTAGGCCAAAGCGACAGGTGGGTGGGGTTACACGGACTGTTACGCTTAGAAACACACACACACACTTACCAGAAACAGGGGCAGAGGTGACACATAACGTTTGTGTGTGTGTGTGTGTGTGGTACTTTTAATCGAATGAGATCCAGCGCAGATTAAAATTTCCTCAGGAGGAAGTGGGAAATTTCTTTTGGGGTTAGCGGTTTTGACAGACGTGTTAGATCAAGGTCAGGGTTAGAGTCACAGTTCGTTTCACTTTGGAGTTATGATAAACGTTTTGCATGCGGCGTATTTTTAAAACTATTGTAAATAAGCAGCATGGTATTAAAGTACTACACTTTACTATAAATAAAAGGTGCCGTCTCTTGAAAAGATTTAAGAGATGACTGCTTTTTAAACAAAGGGCTGCCATTGTCGACTGAAGAGTGCCAGTTATTTAAGGGGTGTGGCGACTGAGCCAGGTGAGGATACCTGGCTCAGTGTATGACTCATTTCTTTGAAAAAACATGCTGCGAGAACTAAACATGTAGTTAGTGTCACAAAGCCCAGTAGGAACGCTCCCCTCCAACCTTTAGAAACAAAGCGCTGTGTAAAGACGACCTTTATACGGGAACCTTAAACCTTAAACACATTCTACATCTCACTGACGACACTTTCAGAGTTCAACTGCAGCACAGATCGACTGTTCAACGTGCTTCTCAGCAATTTATGAAAATATAGAAATGTACAATGTTGTCATTGGTGGGATATTTCTCAAGAAATGTCCCTTTTCAAACTGTTTTATCTGCAGTTTGTATTAAGTAATATGACAATTTAGGAAATACTCGTGTTCACTTTCTTGCTGAGAGTTAGACAAGAAGACAGAGACAACTTTGAAGGCTCAATATATACACGACTGGGAACATTTTGGTTGCCTCTCATGGCTCTCAACATGGCGGCTGTCAGCTAACAGAGCTAGCCAAAATGTTGAAAACAATACTCAAGTTTCGACTGGTAAAAATGAAAATGCCTTTAGAAAGCAGAATCATTTGCTCAAATTTGCCAGTTTCATGACACAATTGTGAGAGTATGTGTCACTTTGTCAGACAGGGGAGCCAACTACTCATTTACAACTTGAGGTTGTGACTTTAATTTACTCTTCCTTATACCTAACCCAAACTCCAACGCTGAAACCAAACCATAAAGCTTTCTGATCTTTATGGGGATTTTTTTCTTCTTTTTTAATTGGTCTCTAGACAAATGTAGCCCCACACACACACACTATGAGTCATACTGAATATAACACGGCTTGATTCAAGTAAAGCCCGACTAGTTTGAGGATATAATTATCTTAGCGCCCCCGCCAACATACCCACACACACACACACACACCCACACACTTATGTGAAAGATGAGTCAGTGATATAAACACTATGATTACGATGTCTTAATTCTTATATGTGCATAAGAATTACCTCGAAAATTCGATCAGAGATTTGTGTGTGTTCTCGTGGGACGGCCAGTGAATCATACGTAGCAGTTTCATTCACAGCTTTTCAGTATTCAGGACATTCCCGACTATTTTGAGAAGTGAAATGTGTTCAGCTGATTTCGGTGGAATCCTCTGCTGTGAGTTTTCTGTCCTTTAAAGGCCACAGACCACTTCGACAGAAATTTTTCGAAAACGGACACGAGAGAGAAAAGTCCACACGTAGAATGCAGAGTGGAAAAGTTCTGGTTGAAAGGTTTGACCCTAATAAGAATGAAGGCTATGAGCTGCTATCCCCCCTTTCCTGAGGCCAAACACAAAGACCTGGTCTAGTCACCATCAGTCACCAGGTTCCTTTGTTTCTCAGAGTTTGGGACATCCCAGAACCCTCAGTATGATGAAAGCTGCTTTGCAGGAAACGTCGTAGAAATGCTGGTCATCAGATGAGAAGAATGGGTTTTCGATGCCGACTTGCCAAAAGTGACGAAAGTCTTTTCAGAAGAAGACAAAGAACTTCCTAAAACACAATCAAACAGTGCGTCGCTTCCTACAGGAAAAGTCTATTTTATTAAAAAACACAAACGCGGGGATGTTGAAAGCGGCTTCCAGACGAGCTTCAGCTAAATCCAGTGTGAATGTGTGATGTTCCCCGGCGTCTGCTTGTCAACTTTCTCACAGCAACAATGTCCGACACTTGGATGAGAAGATTCCTACCACTCATGTCCATTAAATGAAGCCACAGCCAGTCCCAGGTTAGCTTAGCTTAGCATAAAGACTGGAAACGGAGGGAAACAGCTAGCCTGCCTCCCTACCGACACCTCGACTTCTCAATGAACACGTTATGCCTCATTAGTTTCCTCCATGTGTTAAGGGGACAAGACCCCAGACAACGTTGTTACCTGTAGACGCCTCCGGTTCCAGTCTTTGTGCACAGCTCAGCTTATTTTCTGCTGGCTGACTTTAGTACGTGACGTGTTTTATATGTGGTGGTTGAATCATTCCCAATGGGAACAAACGTTGGGATGGAGAGCGATAACTTTGCCGTTCTGCTCACAACAAGTTTAAAAGGTAGATGTTCATATTTTTAATCTACAACATCAGATGTTCATGGAACACTGCGCACACACACCTTCCAATCTGTAAGATCTCTACAGTCAAAACTTCAACGTAATGCTGTGACTGTGGTTAAGCACCGAGGCGAAAACACACCTTACTATGGCTGCTGTACCAGGAACCCAGTCACATGTTTACTCACACATAACCCGTCTTCCTTGAATAGAAGGACTGCGATAAAAGCAACACATACCGACCACAAGATGACTGAGGGCTCCTGCAGCCGTCACAGCAACGCGACGCGAGCGGTAGAAAGTGTGAAGGCAATGTCATCGCACACAAGAAAACACACACATGCATATGGTTATACTCCAAAACACAACTGTACAGCTGGTTGTGGCGGTGCAAGGTAGGATAGATTGTCATCTTTACTTTCAGTTCAGGGATGGTCATGAAACATGATTAATGGAAGCTGTCACACAATCAGTAAGATAGTATGCAAAGGTGTGTGTGTGTGTGTGTGTGTGTGTGGACTCAAGCAGCAGCCTCACTGTTAAGTAGAATAATTTATTGCAGTTCTTCATTTAATCCTCTGTTTCAGTTCATTAACAATAATTACAGGTTTAAAAGCAAAAAGCATTTACAGAGCATATAAACATATTACACACACATTACAATCAGAGACTTAATGGAAGCTTGACATGTGAGGATCGCGGTGGCCATGTTGTCTTCAAACCATCGGGCGCTGCTCTACACGTTGTGCCAAGCCTCCTCAGTACGCCAGTGATCATCACTATCATTCTTCTGCTATTTACAGTAGCAAGATGGAGGGAGGGGGAGAGAGAGAGAGACTCCAAAAAACAACTTATTGCTCTGAATTTCTCCTCTTATAAATGCGTTGACGACTATACAGAGTAAAAAAAAGAAAAAGAAAAATCAGAATGCTCGCGCATTAAGACTTTAAAGTTAGGGCACAGAACAAAAGAGCTGGAGTGCAAAGGCCGAGGAGAAAAGAAAGGAGTTAAAACTATTTAAACGGATGAGATAATATCGTTTTTGTTCCTAAATATTTACAAACCAAGTCATGATAAAATGCAACGATCCCATTCGAAACGACCCAATAACACAAGAGACAAGTTGTCCGGTACATTCATCTCTCCCCTCATTGGTTAGCTCTTTAGATTATTGCAGCAGTAAAGCTTCACTCAGCTGATTAAAGGAGAGCGTTGCCCCTCCACACTGACCCCAGATCAGCATGAGGAAATAAACCCAGGTTGGTTTTCCAGACCAACACTACGCTTTAAGCCAATTAAACTCCAACAAGTCTTTCCTGGAGGACGCGGATGTCATGGTTCATCAATAGTTGAATGTGGGAAAGAAAATAAATATATATATATTTGTACTATTGTTCTCTGCATCCTGTTTAACCCTTTTAAACGCTTTCACAGATGCACGGAGAGCTAAACTGAGCTCAGGTCAGTGCCTGAGGGGCAACCAGCACATACATTCAACCCAGTGTTGTTGTGGCAGAGCGCCAGCCTGAAGACAGACTTTAGGAACAGTGCTTCAGAGCAATACTACATCACTCCATGAGGCGGTCAGCGTTTCATTTAATCAAGCAAATCTATATGTCTATGTTATCAACAGGTCTAAAGATATCAAACAATGCTGCGCTTTCCATTGAGTAAACAGCAGCTCAGCGTGTTGCTGAAGTGCTTTCTGCAGAGAATGACTGCCTCAGTTAATTATTTACTACTATTACTACTCAGTGAACTGCTATCCATTAGGAATCTAAATCAGCTCCATTTACATCTTTCAAATCAGTTTGTGAATAACACACATGATCGGATCCCTGAAGGCTATGAACTGCTGTATGGAGATGGAAGTCGATCTAGAATGGAAAAGAAAAGGCAAATCCAACGAGGTCAAAGTTTAGCGAATACTGTTGCATATCTGAGAAAAACTAATAAATGCTTTGCTCCACGGCACCCGAGCAGGGCTGTGATGCTGTGATGCTCCCCGAGATGATTGAATCCAAACGTTTACTGGCAGGAGACGACACTTCGGTTTGAGCTACAACTTCATGCTAACGTCTAATGAACGTCTACAGAAAGAGGCTTCCCTTAAATCAAGCAGCTGCAGATTATTTTCTTTAATGGTCACCAGTTAGTAAATGGGAAATTAATAGATCGTTACTCTGCATGTGGATCAATAAGAGCTGAACAAAATGTAGAAAACAAACACAACCACGGTGTCTGAATCATTGAAGCCCGCACACATCCCTACACACACACACACACACACATACACACACACACACACACACCTTCCCAATGGCAGTTCTAGGAGGCAGTTACTGCTAACGGGTCTGACAGGCAGCGGTTAAAAGGCAAGTGCAGCTGACTGTGTGGACTGTATGTATAGCATGTGTGTGTCAGAGTATGTATGCGTGTGTGTGTGTGTGTGTGTGTTATAATAGAAGTGGCTAACACCACAACACATTAGTGGTGCACATAAGACAGGAAGTGGAGGAACAGCTCACGGCAGCAGCATGTGACGCATGCGTGTGTTTTTCGGAGCGGACGAACAATCGATCAGGATGAGTAAAAAACGTTGCTGGTTGTGCGTCTTCACACGACGTCTTTACACTAAAAACACAACCGGACACACTCAAGTGAACAGAAACACAAATGTGCTTGAAGCCTTTTTCGAAGTCGACCAGTGATTCAGAGGAAAAGAGTCTCTCTTCATGTGCAAACACAGACGTTGAGACGCCTCCCAAATCCAACACACACACACACACACACACACACCACACACACACACACACACACACACACACACACACTAACCATCCACAGGTCGCGACATGAAAATATACTGCAGTCACGCTGGATAGTTTAACTCACACTTCCTGTACTCTTAGTGTGTGTGAGATGTGTTGAAGTGCATGAACATGATCGTGTGTGTGTGTGTGTGTGTGTGTTGCTCAGTCCAGTTCAGGTGAGTCTGGCGTGTCTTCGTCCTCTGGAGCCGCTGAGTCGTCTCTTTCCTGCAGCTCCGCAGCAGAGAGTTGGTCTCTAATCACCTCTGCTGGTGCGCCTGCACCTTCTGCCTCGTCTGCTCCCTCCGGTTCCTCCGGGGCCTCGTCTGTGGGGGTTTCCTCTTTTACCGTCGGCGACCCGTCTCCCTCTGGCAGCTCCTGCTCCTCCTCCTCCTCCTCCTTTTGCTCACCTGTCCGATGTCCCTCCTTCTCCTCTGCGGTGGAGGCGCCTGGTCTCTGGAGGGAGTGGCTGGCACAGGGGTGCAGGTGCGGCGAGTCCGCGGGGGGCAGCAGCGTGAGCGACTCCACGCTGAGCGCCTCTGCGTTGCCGTCGGTGAGGAGGGAGATGTTGGGCTGGGACGCCGGGGTGAGGCTCGGGGCGAGGCCCGCCACTGGTGCCGAGGGAGCAGAGGAGACGGGCGTTACTTCTCCACCTCCTGCTTCCCCTTCTCCGCCCGAGAGGGAGGGTGGGGTGTGCTCCAAAAACGTGCCATCATCTAGGAGGAGAAAGCGAGGCAGGTGAACTCAGAGGAATGCTCATTTTTAAAAGATTCTCACAGGGAAATGATGTGGCTTGCTTTGTTTATGTTCATTTTCTGCAAAGATATGATCTAAAAAAAAAAAAAAAGGGGGTAAAAAGTGGAGCTTGCATTTAAATACGGCTTTATAACAAGTCACCGCTTGCTAGTTCCTCTGTGGATTAATTCATCACTGTACCATACATACTTGCATTTTGCACTTTCTACTGTTTATCTAATTTACTTAATTTGAATACACTCTGCGGCTGTAAATATAAATATATTCTCCAGTTAGTTGTATTCTATTGTGTATATTTAAATATATATATATATATATATATATACATATATATATATATATATATATATATATATATATATGACTTTATTTTAATTTGTATATGTTGCTTCTTTATATATTGATCTTTTTTCTTTTATCTTGTGTGTTTGTATCTTCACTTGTCAATTGTAAGGCGCTACTGATGACGACAACAAAATTTCCCCTTGGGGATTAATAAAGTATATATTCATTCATTCAAATGCCCCAAAAAAAATATATTCTGAAATATTTCAAGCTCCATTTAAATCCATTAGCGAATGTAATTTAAACAAACCTTCACTCCTATCTAACAAACTTAAATATCCAACTCAATGTCATGATGAATTCCAAAATCAGTGGGAGGGTTATGGAGTTACGACAGACCTACACTACGCAGGTACACACACATGGACACACACACGGGGTGATGAGTAACACAGCAGTGTGTTCACCAGGCTCCGCCTCTCGCTCCATTGTCTACAGAGTAAAGAACGAGCAGATCCCTTCCAACAGGGAGGATTTTAGGCGCCGAGAAGCTTGTGAGCAGAGAGGCGGGAGCTGGTGGACACGGTGGATGTGATACAAGCAGCAGCAGCTGTACTTGTGGTTTAACAGCAGCAGCAGAGCTTGTGTGGGAAGAACTACAATGCAAACTACTGTGTGAGCATACTTACATTGTTAGCGTGTAAGGGCGCAGTGTGAAAGATACAACAACACCGTTTTACAATCACCAGTTTCAGACTCGCGACCGTTTAACTTGTGCAACAAGATTTCAAAACACTGGTGTGTTCAGTTTGTTATGGTGAAATGTTACAAAGTCGTGGTTTTCTTTTAAATTTGGTGATATTAGCTGCAGTCATGAAGCCATTCAGGTATGAAAACACTTTACTTAGTACCAAAGAGCAGAACGAGTACAAGCAACTCTCAGCATCTTATATGAAACATTCAATAATATATTTATGTAAAACGCTTTAAAACCTGCAATCATAAGGAACCCTTTTCGTTTTATTAACCTAATCAAAGAAAGCACTCAAACGTCCTCTCATTGCTCACAGTTCACTTGAGTAAAGGTGAGTTCAGGTGCGTAACGGCTCCAAACAAAGCTGTGTGTACATATGCCCTAATCTTCTTTAGGAGGAACCTATAGAGGTATGCTACACCTGTCAACCAGTTCAACAGGTGATGTGATTTACTCCTGCTTAGCGACACGATTCTTCCACATTCCTTTTCACGTTTTCTGGTGACAAACTACTTCATCTGCTCCGTTTGTCCTTGTGCTACTTCTTCTAAACCAACAGCTCAACTGACATTTTCACTCGCCACCAAAACCACAACAGTTCCACCCAATCATCTCCATGTGTACAAGACGTGTGTGTGCGTGTGTGTGTGTGTGTGTGCACTGTAACGCGCAGATATACTGCGTTGACCACGCCTCAGCTCCATTAAGAGCACGTTAGTCTGATAGTCTCTTTCTGCCTGTTGAAGTTTACTGTCACAAAATGATTGCTTTTACATTTTACTCCAGAATCGTCGTGTGTGTGTGTGTGTGTGTGTTTCTGTATTGAGGGAATGTGTGTGTGAGCTACCTGTGGGGCTCTGAGCTGATATAGTGCTCGCAGTAACAGAGTCACATCTTCCTGTGCTCCCACTCCCACTGGAGGGAGGCGAGGGGGAGGAGAGGGGCGAGGGACTGTGCTGCGACACACACTGAGCCACCGCAAAACCTGGACAGACACACACGCACAGACATGCAGTCATGTGTTACCATGGCTGGGAAATCATTTCAGCTGACCACAACTAGCCCGAAGACACACAGTATACACACACACACACACACACACACACACACATCTCATTATACCTACAGTAAGAGAATTGTGTGGCAGATAAAAGTTTCTTGCTTATGTGTGTTTCTACATTTAAAAAGATATAAACATAAAATGTATGTAAACAAACTTAAAATATTACAGCAATTCATCCAAAGCACATTAATACTAAATCATGTTGACCTCCGTTGACCTTTAAAGTGGCTATAAATAAATCTACTAGGCTGGATTTCAGATCCGTCACTTTTTAAATGGGAGCAGGTTTCCTTGTTGAGATCACACAGAGTCCTTTTCACGAAGTGAAGCAGGAAGAAACGAGCCTCGAAACTTTGTTTATTCAAAGAAACCAGACTGACTCACTGTTCCACTGAAGATCAAATCCCTAACACATTTACACCGACTGTCACCTTAGTATTTGAAGCTCAGGGCAACTGTCTGACAAAAGGTTCTCCAATACTCAAAAGGACAGGTCTCAATGTATATTTAATGACCTTCTGCTCTATTATTGATAGTCTTTCTCATGAAGTATTCAGTGTGTGTCGACCGTGGGGTTGAGTTTACTGCCATTGTTTTGTGGCGTTTGCATGATCGTTCAGATCCAGATCACAGGCGCGCAAATGTTTATCTGGTTAGCGTCTTAAAGCTGAGAAAGAAGCATGAAAAGGTGGGTTTCTGGAGGGCCGAGGGTACGTGTAGGTTAGTGGAGCCTGGAGATCTGTAGGTCACCTGGTACTTTATCCACGGAGGCGAAGAGCGATCTGGCTGCCGTGGGGTCGTTGGGCGACCGCCTCGACTGCTCGTAGAACCGGAAGGGCATGGCGCCGGGCGAAGCGTTGGAGGTCTGACTGAAACCCAACACCTCGGAGGTGCCGGGCTGCACAGGCAGGTCCAACAGAGCTGCAAACAGAGGGAGTGGACAGCGTTAAGAGGGGAAATACGCCGGTGCATCAAAATGCAAAAGCGTCTGGGACTCAGACACCATGTCTAACGTGTCCCGTGGTTTAGTTTTAACTATGATTTGGTTCAAGGAGAGGCTCTTTGGCAGGTTTACAGCCTCCTTTACTCTACTTGGCAAGACTCCAGATCTCTGTTAAGACAACTGCGTGTATTTCTAAAGAACCAGGCAATGGGGAAGGGAAGTACAAGGGACTGATGTACAGTTTACAGTACAAAGGGACTGGGAAAGAAGCAGGAAGTCATAAAAAAAAGTGTAATTGATTTATTAGAATTGAATGATAAGAGTGGAAGGACCGATTCAGAGAAATGACTTGATATGAAGCTGTCAATAAAAAGATTAGCTCTCACTTCTGTTGGAGCAGTTTCACTTCTTAATTTAGTAAGCGATGGAAAATGACGAATAAATGCTTTAATGTTTTTTAAATAATACATTATTTGTGTTTTCTAAGAAGGATAAATCAGTGAAGCATTGTGAAACACGAGCTAGAAGCAGTGCGAGCTGTTCAGTATGTTAGCAGTGAGTTGACTCTATTGTTATAGTGTTTTTAAGATTTATTTTGAAAAACCCACTCAGCTGGATCAACTGAAACGCTTTCCTGCCTCTTGTGTGGAAAAAGGCAGCTGCTCCGCCGTCCTGTGCGTCATATTCCTCACCCGAGATCCTCTGCATCTTCATGCGCCGGGCCTGGATGCGACCCTTGGCCAGCCTCTGCTTGGCGATGATGCAGCGGATGTGGTCGGCGAAGATGAAGTTGGCCTGCAGGATGGGGAGCGGCTTGGCGTGGGGGTTGGCGCTCGGCTTGTGGATGACGATGTTCAGCGCGCGGCTGTCGTCCTCGACGCCGGACACCTGCATGTCCTGTGGAGAAGGGGAGACGGGTTTCACACACATTCTGACCAATGGATTTCCATGACTTTTCACCAAATTTCCAGGACCAAACATGTAGAAAATGTAGTATTTAAACTAACAATGATAATTCCAAAGTATACAGTATACCTGAAATGACACAAATGAGACAGCTGCTGCTGCGACTTCATGTCACGACCATACTTGTATATACTTTATACACTTGTCATCATTTTTGTGCCATACTATTACTATATTTTGTGCCTTATTTTTATTTATCTTTTACCTTTTTATTGTAATTACTGTGTGTTAGAAGGACCCAGCAAAATAAGCTTTTCATTGTACACAGTGACTGTCTGTTATCTGTGCATATGACATTCAAAAATATATTGAATTAAAAGAATAAACATTTATAGATATACCGTATGCCTGCTTATATTTTGAGCGTCTTTCTTTTAAAAGCACATTAATTATTTCAAACTCAGCGTAAATGAATGACATGAATATAAACACATTTCCATGACTTTTCCAAAACCTTTGGGATTAAATTTTTTCAAGGACTTTTCCAGGCCTGGAAATAACCGTTTTAAAATGCCACGACTTTTCCAGGTTTTTCATGACCGTACGAAACCTGGGGAGAGCGTTAGGAAGATCAAGAAGACAAGACAGTAAAGATAAGTAAAGACTGACAAAAACAAGAAAGAACAAATACAACAAATTCTAATTTGAGGAAAATAAGAGATGCAAATAGATGGAGAGAGTTGAGACAGATGATTGGAACATGAACTTTAACTTAAGCTCAGACCCTGAAAATAGTTCAAGTGACACTCATAAAGCAGAAAAGAGGTCAGAGGAATTCTAGACGACTGTAAATCCATTTCACAACAGCTGTGTGTATATATTATGCAATTCATTTTTCCGAATTTCTCTTGAAAAATGAAAACGCGGCATTTACTCATCTCATCTGCGGCCGTACTGACGCAGCATGACTAAACCTGCTTTACAGTACACAGAGGGGACAGACAGGACGCCACTGAACGCCCTCCAGGGAAAATATTATGAGTGTTTCTCTGGTGAAAAAAGATATGATCGACATCTGATGAATGAAGAAAATAAAAGAGAAACAGGAAAGGCAAATTGTTGGCAAGAGGAGGGGATGTGGGGGAGATAAGGATAACTAACAAACAGAAACGGGACAAAGAAAATAAATATAAAAATTCTGAGAAATTTAAGTGTATTTGTAAAAACAAATCATTGGTTTTAATGGCTGAACGTCTCATTCACAAAGACACTTTTCTCTTACCTGCAGAAGGCCAGCGAACTTGACCACTCCCCATCCAAGGCGCTTGGTTTCTGGCTCCACCAGACTCATCTGGTACACGTCTACAGCGAGGAACCTCTGGGCCTGGCCGCCATCTTTACTGACCACCATGCAGGCGATTAGGTCGCTGTTGTCTGAAAAGAAGCGACAGACAAGACAGTGAGTGCGAGTCCGTCTGTGATCTTCAGCAAACACGACATCGCCCGTTAGGACCTCGGTTCCAAACTCAACATACACGAAATATGCCGTTTGTGGACAGTGTAAGGAATGTAAAATGGGATTTTGCTATTTTTGCTTTGATCTCAATGCATCTGCATGCTTTCACGTCGATGTTTAGCAGGTATCTTCTTTACCAGAATAACATGTGACTTTTGCGATTTAGCACTGCAGTAGAGATTTATTAGAATGGTTTGTGCATTGTCATAGTTTTGGTATTTCAAGAGGCCTCAGTGTCCTTCACACTTGGCCTGCTTTCTGTCTGCAGGGTGAGATAAGAGGAGGACCGTGACGATGTTCCAGACGTCAGTGGTAAATAGTTTTGCCTCAGGGTTGCCCAACAGAGACCAAGGATCGAGCACTTTGCACAAAAGTACAGCCGAGTCTGATGGGACTGTAATTATTCAGGTATTTTATCATAAACCTAAGTACTGCACAGGCTTTCAAAAAGGTGACACAAAAGTCAGAATTGTTTACAAGTGTTTACAATTCACCCGAAGGGAACATGAACGTCACAGTGACACAATTCTGTGGAAAACCATCGAGAAGATTCACATCGAAAAGAGTCACATTTTCTAGTCTCAATAAGATTTTGGATAGACATACCAACTGTAAAATAGATAGCATGGTGTGTGTAATGGACACATAGTACTGCAGATATGGAGCGGCATTTTAAGTTACGTTTTTATGTAAAAAGTTAACAATTAAGACAATGAAGCCGTAGCAAAAAGAAGTTGTCAGACGATGCAGATTATAAATAATACATTAGCCACTAAAACACACAGACAACTGCCGGTGGTTATTTCCCAGGAACTTATTCTAATACAAATGCAAAACCACATAAAATGAGGACACTATAGCTAACAATTTACTTCTGTTTTATGATGCAAGTGAAATTCCGACCATACAACGATTCAATTTCTTCAGAAAAACCTTGGAGCAAAACATAAAGCCCCTTCCTGAAAGTGTGCAGTAGTGCTACTCCCGAATCAGATTATCACCCTTTATTTTAAGTAGGGATGCACCGATACCAGTAACGGGTCAGATACTGTTCTCATGGACTCCTACTTGTAAAACTACTCATGTGAGGGACATCAAATAAAAATAAAACATGATTTTTAAGTCATTATTCGGACGGTAATGGCACCTATATAGGGTGAGGCGGACCTGAAACTTCTATTTTTGCTGCGTTTCAATCTTTATTTACTCTTAACCAGTAACATATTTACTAATATGTACACATCTGAACAAAAGCTCACATGGGTTGCCTTTATTATAACAGCAAAAGTATTCAAGTAGCCCTTGTGGTTGCAGAGATACACCCTTTTTAGTTTGGGTATGTTATTTTGAGCAGAATCCTAAGAAATACCCGTGTACCGTAAAGTGGTACTCGTGCATCCCTACTAAACAATGTTGGTGATATGTAAATAACCCTAATTAAAGCTGGGGCACCAGCAAGAGTAATCTACGTATTTAAAGTATCAGACAGGAAGCTTAGTCGTACAGGAGCAGTCGGTCCAGACAGACTGCTTCACACTTGAAAGGACAGAGAAGACTCGTCTCCCACATGTCTAGCAGGATGACGAAGACACGATTAGCCCACATCAGTTTCCCACAAAAAAACAATATTAAAATGTGGAACTGATGACCTGATTTGACACCACTGGTTTTGTTTTTAACCTTCACGTCAACGTTTAACACCACACTGATGTAAAGCCCCCGAGGAACCTCTCTTCCTCTGGTCTCGCTCACGTCGCTTCCACTTCATAGCGTTTAAGCTCTCCGGTTCCTTAAACTCCCGTTTCCAAGAATCCTGACTAATCCAATATGAACCCAGTCTGTGACTAAAGTTATTAGTGTGTGCTGGAGTCCACTTGCTCATTTAAGAAGAAGGGAAGTTTTCTGCGGGGTAACACTATTTATATTTTAACAGCTGCTGCTGATCACATGGCGGCTTGCCGTGCACATCATACATGTTTCCTTCTGGCTTTACGACTTTCTCTCTTACCAGGAAGTTGACTTGAATATTACTACTGAAACAGTGAGCAGGGAAAAGCACCTGCAGCTGTAGAGGCTGTCCGTGATCGGCTGTGTCAGCAAAGTGTCGCTAACAGGAGAAATTAGGGGGAATTTAATAACTTGAAACTCCTGACCAGCTGGGAAAAATACCCTTCCACCCCCTATTTTCAACTTAACTTCTGACTACAGAGGAAAAGGGTTGGTCAACTAGTGCATTTTTAGATTGCCTCTACCTCACAAACAAACATCTGCAGACACAGTTTCAGTGTGTGAAGGCGTACTGCTGTGTCACCAGTTCCATGTATCAGGACAGGTTTGACAGGTTCACCAAGTTGATGCTATGTATTGCAGATTTTCTTCTGAATTCTTCAGAAATTTTACTAAGAAGTACGAGCATTTTATGATTGACAGGTTCAGTGAAACGCACCAAACAGGAGAGTGAGCGCACTCTGTAGTTGTTCAACACTCCCCGTCCCTGCAAGTATTCCTCGAGGCTATCAACTTACCTGTGATGACCTGCCAGGTGCACACACATTACAGAAGGTAGACAATGGAGTGACTGTATTTGCATGAAGCTAAAACAAAACACGTCTTAACAGGTCACACCTAGAACATTAGAAACATATAAACACATGACATCAGTGTCGTCAGATTCTTCATATCTTGTGAAGAAGTGTCTTTGCATGCTCCGGTGGTCCACACACACACTCACACACACACACACACACACACACACACACACACACACACACACTTGCAGCAAACACAAGTCCACTTCCTAAAACACACTTTTGATGTTTCGGTTGATGGGAATGCAACATGACTTTCCGCTTGCAGGACCTTGTGTGAAACCACAAATACTACGACTCCACTGACACAACACACAGGTACCGACATTAGCAAATGTTCTGTGATTCAAGTACAGCTAACCGGCGGTGTGGTGAAATGGAGGCGGTGGCAGGCTATTGGTCAGGGAAAGGAGTTTGTGGTCGGAAGGTTTCAGGTTTAAATCCCCCCAACCCACGCCTTGCTCTCTCCACAATCACTCTGTAGAAGTCTTCTTAGTCAATCTTAGTTATTTAAAAGTGACAGTGACTGACAAAACAAAAAGGAAAACCCAATGACCCAATGTGAAATATGAGCCACATTGAGAGCCATGTGGAGGCAAGACATATGCCCTAATTTCAAGTTTCACTTTTCATATTAGAGCTCATAAACCTTAAAATCTGCCACAGACTCTTTCAACAGGGATCTGGAGTCCTCGAAAAGACGGCCGCAGTTTTAACCACTGGATTAGATTTGAAAGCTGCAGAGAGACATTCGGTTTCAATAGCAATGTTTCCGTCCATTAGTCAAATGTTTTTTGAGATTACCCCGCAAAACACATCAATCACTAAAGTGGAACAAAGGTCATTCAGCTCACTATCATTCTGCGCACACAACCAGGACGCATCACTGCCGTGTCATTGGTTTGATCCAGTCATCAGGACACAATCTTCACTGGTTCTGCAAATGACGTTTCCAAAAAGTACCGAAACTGCAGCTCAGTCATCACAGATGATGCGATAACTACTAAAAGGCCATCGCTACCCAGATTTTCCACAGACGGTAAAGTCTGAGAAATTTACAATGAGCGTTTCCCTGTATTTAATTCTAAGAAGTGATATTAATGGTATACCTACCCCCACGTTAATAATTTGAAATCACAAATAAGATTACATATATAATATTAGGCCAAGCAAAAAAACAAACAGAACATTTTACAAGTGCAATGGTGCAAGTAATATCTTTTGTTGTGTTCTTAACTTTTCATCTCAAAGTCGTGCTACGGATCAGCAGAATTAAAAAAAGATGGTGCAAGAGAGTGTGAAAGAGGAAAGTAAACTTTCTTTGCTTGCATCATAAGATACACCTAATATAGATACCGCATGACACACTGGGGAATTTGTGGTGCACCGCGCTCTCTTTCTGAGAGGTTCTGCTTATCAAAAAGGAACTTCAATGAGAGAAAAGGCTCATTTCATAGAAGAGCGGTGGCTGCCCCGTCTGCTCTTGACTGTCAGTGTGAAAAAGACATGAGTAAAATGGTAAATTATATCAGTAACATTGGCATTTTTAGGTTGCAACATATGGCAGTAACAGACATACTATATAACCGGTGGATATCCTTCATCTATATACTCTTCCAGTGGAGGGTCACGAGCGGACGCTTGACACTGCGAGTGAACTGCTCACTGTAATAAACTTAATTCCAGATATTCAGCGACAAACCAGTGAGGCTTCTTATTCTACTGCGTCTGGGGGATCGGCCACATTCAGCTCGACACAATAACAAAGTGGAGTTATGACGGCAGCACATTCAGTTGAAGGTTGTACGTCCTTCATGGAACCCGAGATAATGTTATCTTAATATGTTATGATTATTTGCAGCATAACACTCGGTTCCCAGTAAACAATCAAAGAGCCGTTATGAGTATATTCAGACAAAGGCGGTAGATTTTAGTCTCCTGAAGATTAAGAGGATGACATGAGAAGGACTGCAGGCTCTACATCATACTCTTAGTTTCACAAATATTACATTTACACCATCGTAAAGCCGTACTTCTGTACTAGATTTAATGTAATTGTTACTAATAAAATAATAACTGTGTGTAAACGTAAAATAAGATAAACGGGGAAAAATTACAATGAAAGTCAAGGCAAACAATAGCAGAAAAAAAACTGTTTGGCTATCTTTGACATAGTTCATATTTTAGAGGAGCAGGGAGAGATGTTGGGAACAGCTCCTGATTCTACTTTATATTTATATATCTCAGTGCATCTTTAATCATATTGGAAATGCTTCCTTTCTCTCCATACCGGTCTCCATATGTCCCTCAACTTCCTGTAGTTTTGGTGTTTGCATTGGTTGGTAAACATAATACAGAGATAAAAATCAAACCCTGAGTGTTAGAAATGTCCTTTAACACAGAAGCTAGGTCGCTGAGTAGAAATGGACGGCCGTGAGATTGAGACGGCAAAGGGTTGCATATTCATATTAACGGTTGAATAACAAAACACATAAATGCACGTCAGCAAAAAAGAAAAAAAGGAAACATGTAGAGATTTAAAGCGTGTGACGGTCATCACTCCTGTTCACATTACTGTGCAGTAGTTGTGACATCCTGCAAGACAGAGCTAACCACATGCAAGTTTTCCAAAACATCTACACACGTGTTGCATTGTTCTTATGCTCCACTCTGTCGTTGTGGTTGTGCATCGCTAAGACTGCACTCACATGTCTGTGTTGTCTTTCACGGGGAGAGCGAGTGTGTCGGACAGAGAGGGAGAGAGAGCTTCTGATGCGCGTCAGACATTTATGCGGCAATTGCGGCTTGGTGGACGCTCTTTTAGGGAAATTGTAAACTGTAGGGGTGGCGAGTTGTGAAGTGTTTGTAATTATCTTTCCTTAACTTTCTTCAGTTACCCTTTTATTGCAGTAATTACACTTAATTTAGTATTTTTAATGGTGTCCCACCCTGAAGTTTGGCTCCATTTCCCAAAAGTGTAAAGCTGATAAATAAACAAGCACGTCAAGTGTCCTGTGGCATGCGGTCTGGGCTTTGTAAAGTATACAGTATGCCGCACAGCTTCTGTCTGTGTGTGACTTACTGAGGTCTAACACGTCATCCGTCTTGATAAGGTCTTCAGATCTGGTCAGAGGCAGCTGCGTCTCAGGTTCTCCCTGCAGCTGAAGCGATAACGAACGCAACATGAAGAACACACGGATCGCCTGTGCAGAGACAGAGAGAGCGGAGAGGTCCCACATGAACTCAAGCTGTTGCTTTAACAGATGTCATGTTAAAGCAACCACCTGAAACATTTACAAGCAACCAATGAAAAGAACAAAAGAATGACGGCACTGCCAAAAATGTTTTATCTTGCATCTGAGATTAGGAGTGCAGCATGGTTGCGAAACACAAAACTAAAAAGGAATGCAAAAGTTCCAGGATTTTAAACGTCAGTGCTGCGCACAATGTGGACTGAGCTCAGGAGACTGAGGACGTACCCTGCGTGTCCTCTCCACGTCTCCACAGGGGAGTCTCTTGACGAAGTCGATACCGGTCAGAGGGGTACCGGTGGGCGGCAGCAGCACCGAGGCATCCATCATTAGATACTCCACATTCAGCGGTTTACTCTGCAACACACACACACACACACACACACACACACACACACACACACACACACACACACACACGCATGAGTACAGACGCTCAAGTAAATCACGTCACAAGACTACGCATATCGAAAGACGGCCAACTGACCGTCATGCTCCTGTATTCATCTTCAAACATGTCCAGAAAGATCTCCTCGCCCTGTGAAGACATGATAGAAGTTAGTTAAAAATAAGGCAGATAATGTGTGGTGAAAGAGTTTCACCTCCTTTGTGCACGAAGAAACTAGTCGATAAAAAACACGTCAGATGCATTCACACAAGAAAAACTGCATGCAGAGCAAAAATAAGCAAATGCATCTTCTGTGTCTTACTGAGCATGCATGCATACCCACAGCTCGGTTTTGTTTTTTACCAAAGCAGCCGAATCTATTTACACACTGTTATATGTTGTAAACCAAACAGATTGGTTAACGTTGGAAATGCAGCTTAGGGTAGTGTGTGTAAATAAAAATATATATATAAAAAAAAAATAGGAATCAGTAAAAAGAGGAATGTTAATACACACGTGTATAAATTCTCTTTGGATTAAAACGCTGATGATACACAACAAGCTATTCCGCTGTCCTGAAAAGATTTCCAAAAGATTCCCTTTATCATGTTTTCCTTCTCTTCATCATAGGATATGACTCATATCCCAAGTCAATATCATATACTCGGATGACTCATCTCTCTGTGCATGAAGCATAGACACTCTATGGATTCTTTCTGATATAGTTTACTGTGGAAATCTTGCTGTACACGATCATTTTCTTGCACTTCTTATCTGGACATTGAAACCGTCGCAGGGCCTTTCTTCCGCCTTTCCTATGTATTAGCTGTGCGTTCCAGCTCATAACCCACATGAATGATCACTGGAGAGGGAAAGGAATTCCTAAATGACATCCCATGTGAACCAAAACAGGAAATGCTGAACGGTTCAGACGAGTTGTTTGGACATGGACAGTTGAGCGTCTTGGCCCACAGGACAGAGATTGTTTGTGTGTTTATGATACGCATTTACTCCTCGGCGTGTTCATCCAACCACAACAAATATTCCACTTGTCACTCAAGTGAAAAAGGAAACTACGGCAACTAAAAGGAACAGAGGTTTAATATCTTAAATGGAAGAAAAAGTTCAATGATAAAAAATTAAAACATTTATTTTGCAAATTCATTATCCACTACTCTTACCAGCTCAATAAAATGTTTATTGGAGTGAGGCAACTTAACAGAGTACTTACATTATTAAAGTGTGCTAAATGGAATTGCAATAATATTGTTTGATTAAATACAAAATGTAATCCAGTAAAGAGCAAGATATTTTATTTATTACCTAATAAAAACAATGTTTTCTCCCGTTTCATTTCAGATTGATCATCATTTTATTATTTCATCTAAATATACTTTAATAAAATAAACATTTCATCTCATGAGATCATTCAAACTTCCACTGTTGAGAAAAAAAGAAAAGAAAAACCCACTATTTGGTTATACAGTGATTCAGAATCTTTTTGTGGACTGTAGAGAGGAAGTTAAACATCATTTTAAACTCATATCTTAACCTGTTGAGGGAACCAGTTCTAAACAAAAAACACCATTTATTTAGTTTTTACACACACCAGGAAGCTTCTTTTTTCAATGCTTATATTAAGAGTATTTTCCTGAATGCTGGCATATAAACACTCTGCCTCTTTTTCAGTCAGCCAGACTTAACTCCTGTGACTGATTCCAGAAGTGATATCCAAAAGTACTCAAAGAGAAACAGAAAGCACTTTGGCTACGAGTACAAATGTGAAGTTGTATAGTTCAGTTTATTATACATAGGAAACACTTTCAGTTTGATCTATTCCACCTTCAGGGAAATGGCTTTAGTTATAATAAGTGGAAACGCTTAAACGCACAGAGACACGAATCTCAAGAAGAACTGGTTGGAACACCTTGTTTTCTTTATTATTCTCCCTAAAGTATTGTTTTTCTGAATGTTTGCCTGTCTCAGCATGTTTTATCATGCTGTGACTTGTTGTGCAGTCAGAAGAATGCAAAGATATTTTACTGTTGGAGAGCGTCAGTCTGCGTGCTTCAAGATGTTTGTTGCTTCTTAGCTTTTCTTTCCTTGCACTTTTTTTGTGCACAAACAGTATATATGTGTGGGTAGATGGTTGAGAGAAGCACTTAAGTTCATGTAGGTTAGTGGTGTGTGTGTGTGTGTTACTGTGCACTCTCACCTTGTAGAATCTCCGCAGTAAATGCAGACTTTCTTCTCTTCCACCCTGCAAACACAAACATCAATAATATTAGCACACACACAGTCTGAAGCATCTACACACGATTATAAAAATGCACAAAACAACAACCAATTCCTTGCTGCCCGTCTTTGTATTTATTGTTCACCGTGGAGGTATGTGAGAAAAACTAAGTGTTCTACCTAGAATCCCTGTTGTGACCTCACATCAAATAAAATAAAACAAAAATGTATCCCAACAAATAAAATAACTTGCAGAACATTAAAACTAAACATGTTTTGCATTCTGATATGCTACTAGCAAGCACTATACTGTATTTATATGTAGTCCACTAAATAAAATACATTGAAATGCTCCCATACAAATAAACAGTACAACCGTCTCGGTTTGATAAGTACTGCTTAACATCATCACTAATTACTGTAAATCGGATGTTCCTGAGAGTCACACCTGGTAATTATATATTCACATAAATGCTCGTGAATCAGACTTTGTTGCAGCTGCTATGTAACGCTGTCACTCTTGTGCTTTGTCATGCGAGGCCATTTCCTTCTTCATCGGTATTCTATTCACATCAAGTGTAAACGAATAACTAGAAAGCTCAAGGAAGGAGAGCCAGTCTTCTTCCTGCAGTGATGTCATAACCTGGAAGTTATGGTCTGTTTCCCTGTCAGAGATAACATGACTAGTCCACCATTTCCCAGCAGCAGGGCGGGAAGGAAATGAGCAGGGTCAGAGTCAACGAAAAATAATAGAAACGGAATGAATACTTCATTTAGTGTGTGTGTGTGTGTGTGTGTGTGTGTGTGTGTGTGTGTGTGTGTGTGCGCTACCTCCAGGCAGGCCAGATGGACATCTTTGATTATACATTGTTTTCCAGACAGCACAGACTGCTTTAACAAAAGGCAGCTCAGCTCCAGGGTCGCAAGACGCACTTTACCATCTACACACACACACACACACACACACACACAAAAGAGAAATATATGAATGAGTAATTAAGTACATTCTTCTACATATTGGCTCAACAAAGCAAAGGTTAGCATGGAATAATGTGTACAACATTAATATCTATAATATGTAATTCATTGAGCAAAATGTCTTCATAAAATGAAATGTACGTGTTTTATTTTTAGTTAGACATCTAACAACATCTTTTACTACATTTTAATTCACTTTTAAAGAGAACCTCTGTTCTCATCTTGGAGAGTAATTTCATATTAATGCGTGTGATTGTGCGTGTGTGTGTGTGTGTGTGTGTGTGTGTGTGTGTGTGTGTGTGTGTGTGTGTGTGTGTGTGTGTGTGTGTGTTACCTGGCTGTGATGCCTGACTCATCACTCTGATCAGTCGCTCCACCAGCACCAGGCTGTAGGAACTCTTCTCCTGGTCAGGAACTGGCAGCTGCAGACGCTCCAGAAGATCTCGGTTTATACCTACGGAGAAGTCAGGTTTATTCAAAGATTACAATAGTCCACCAGCTTGTCTTCAGTCCTGGGTCTACTGAACAATAATCTGAGGTTCAGTCAACCTGGATTCTCAAATTACAGTTTATAAAAAATTTAAAAAAGTATATGGATCATGCTAACTTTGCTCCATTTGAGAGATTAAGGGCAACGGCGACTCACCTATCTCCATTTTAGAGATGTAACACAAGCTGTCCTGCATTGCATTATACAGTCATATTATTTGGCCTCTCATTTAAATAAATAGGGTGGACAAAATAATAGAAACACCTGTTAGTAGAACACAACACAATTCAACAGTACCACAAACATCCTCCTTCATACAGTTAAATGAAAACCTCTTTAAAATATAGTTAAACTAGAATTACTGCCTGTCATGTTCCCGAATGTCATCACTACCTCATTTGATCCTAGTAGTAATAATTAGAGTAATTATTGCTGAATTATGGCCAAACGTGTGTTTTGTAAAGGTCAAAGTGAACTTTGACCACCAACATGTCAAAGTGACATAAATGTGTTTATCCTAGAGACCACGGGCGGAGCGACGGACAACCCAAAAAACATTCTTTGAGACGGAGAGATTTATGCATGATTGTTGTATTAGGGACACTCAAGTACAACTGAATGCATAATGAAACAAATGTGATGAAAAACGACTCACAAGTCAGTGAAGTCTTGACTTTATCAAACTTGGCATTTATATTGCCTGTTTGTTCAGGTCGCTGCTGACAGGAAGTGAACGTGGACCAAAGCTGTGGCCATAACCAACCAAATGAAGGAAAAGAGGCCAACCTTTGCTGTGAGAGACGGCATAAAGCAGGCAGAGCACAAACAGGGCGTGGTAGTCATCGTTGTCGCAGTCGAGGGCGCTGTACACCATGTCCAAGAACGGCCTGCAGAGAGGATTTCATCAGTTCCTCCTTTTATTCATGCTTTCGACTCAGCGTTCAGATACAGCGAGCACATGTACCTGCTCCTGTGTGTGTGTGTGCGGGTGGCTGCAGCGGTCTTCTCCTCATCCGTGATGTTCTGCTCCGTCAGCTCCGACACTTTACACTTCTCCATCACCACCATCTCTATCTCTGTGTGAACACACACACGCACACACACTTTGTACCGCCTGACATGGGGATCCATAGATGAGAAAAAGTGTTTTTCACGTCACACTTCTTCAACAATGAGGACAGAAATGAGCTACCGTCACCAGTGAATATGAATGTAAAGTCTGATGTGCTTCCTTCTAACCCTTTAAACGTGCCAATCATGCCATCAATGCTGCTATTGATCAAGAACAAAACACTGATTTTAAATGCATAAAATGTACTATACGAGGAATATTTCAATGAGTTAAGTTACCATACATCCTTCAAAAAGTTTCTTATTTTATCTTTTTTTTTTAATCAATTAGTTAAATCGGGTGGGTGTCATCTTTCCACCCAGAATGATACACCTGTCATTTTGAAACTAGCTGCTCCTCTGCAGCCCACGACACAATTAGTGTTAAAATGCAGGCTGTCAATCCCAATTCTGTGCATTTGTGCGTTCAGAAGCAATTCATATTGTGCAGACCTGCACAAAGACTCTCTGCAGACGGAGTCCGTGTCAGTGTAAGTGAAGAAGGAATCATGTCAGATGAGTTGATGATGTCATTTTTAAATAAAACACACACATACTCCGATACTAACAAACACACACACACACAGAGCAGGAGTGAGAGACAGGCGGAGAGGTGAGGAGCACAGGATGGATGGTGTGTCACCGTGGAAATGGACAGGTGGCTGTGGTCAGTGGTAACTATGGGGAAATAAAAATAAATAATAAAAAAGGTGCCAAACGGGGGAAGCAGCCTCAAGAGCAGGGCCTCGTCTCAAAACTGTCCAAAGAGGAATTTTTGGATACGATGTACTTTCTTTCTGCATTTTTTCTTCTGCATTTTCTCGCCTCCGTTTGAAAACACTTTCATTCTTTGACATTTGTTGTTTTTAACACTTCTCTTTTTCAGGATTTACGCATGTCGTAACCTTGGTAACTCTCTCACTAAGACGAGCAACAGCAAATGCATGGAGACGAGAGAAACCGCAAAGTGAATAAAAAGCAACACATTTACAGTGAAAGTAAAATGTTCAGTCTTTTAAAAGAGTTTGTTTCTCTCTTTTCCGTTTTGAGATGAGGGCTGCTGCTGCTGTGGTGGCTGATGGGTAACCAAGGTGCATCATGGGAGACTGCGTCTGATTGATGGCAATAAAGAAAAAAAACTGAGAAACACAGCCCAGTACTGCTGTGTCCAATGAGACACACACACACACACACTCACCTTCCGCCGTCTCCCCACTCGCTCTGCTTCCCTTAGAACTCCCACCTCCTCCTCCCTCTGTACCTTTTCCCTTCTCCCTCTCTCGGCCTCCCTCCCTTTCTCCGCTTCTGCTGTCGTCGTCCCAGCCTTCCTCTACTCCTCCACTTCCTCCTCCTCCACCTCCTCCAGTCCTTTCGTCATCCTCCTCGCCCAAGTTCTTGTAGTTTGGCCTCTTCTGAGGTCTCTTGCGGCCGCGATGGCGGGACAGCTCCAGGGAGCGCTCCAGAGACTCCTGAGGCTTTGTGAAGCGACGCACACCTCCTGCACTGGCCTGGGGTTCAGAGAGGCAAAGAGAGGCGATCACATGCCTGGATGGGACACTCACACAGTACTATTTTAAAAGCAGATTTTAATAAATGGGTTTTAAGTGCCGGAGAATTATCAGCTCTAAAATGAAAGTCCATGATGTCCTTTAAAAAGGTGTTTTTAGTTATAATAAAGCATTTTTTCTTAACATATATAGTGGTGTCACGGTGATAACGCTGCATCATAACTTCCAGTATGCAAATATAAAAAAGGCAGAAAGTGGTTAAAAACAAGTGAGATAAAGAACACGGGTGCATTTAGACAGTTTGTGATATTCGGGAGTAAATGCACGGGACACCTAGAAGTAAAAACAGCCGCCCTGTTTCCAGGCAGCAATGTCATCATTACCACACTTTACTGGCAGAAGGGCATGCACAAAAACTAAAACATACACTTTAATAACTGATGGCCTAAATCTTCTCACAACCACCAAGCCTTACAGTAAATCCGTCTCGCACAATCTTGTCGATCAAAGTTTGGGAACGCACAAAAGCCTCTTCCTCCCTGATACACTTTATCAGAGACAATGAACTCTTGACACACACACACACACACACACACACACACACACACACACACACACACACACACACACACACACACACACACACACACACACACACACACACACACACACACACACACACACTTTGAGGCCACGCTGGTGAGGCCACGCTGGAACTAGAAGTAACCCACTTCTCACATATAGCCCTCAAATGCACAGCAAAATGCAGATGTTCACACAGGAAACAGCGGATAAGATGCTGAGAAGAGATGTCAGCACTGATCGACAGTAAAATGGAAGAATCACATTATTAACTAATAATTCTAGTGATACATTTACTTTAATGCTTCAGATTAAAGAAATTAGAATGACAAACTAAAATAAATAAAGTTACATAGAAAACGTGAGCATGTGCTCAGGGTTATATGAAGATAAGTAATCGGCCTACATGTCAACACTTCCTCCTATTAGGCATGTGTGTGAAATTGTCAATTAGCATATGCATTCTTGTGTTATGGCCAACATTGTGTTTGTGAGGTCACAGCGACCTTTGACCACAAATATTAGTCAGATGATCAATGTGCCTGAATATTGTGATGTCATGTAAAATCATGCAAACTTGTAGTTGGTATGTGTACTTTGTCTGTGTATATGTATCCATGTAATACTATATTCACTATTATTAAGACTGTATTCCCTTGGTGAAATTGAGGATCCTTAAACAAATAGATCAATACTGAGTCCAATGCTGTAGCAAAAATAAAAAGGGCCACTGAAAACCAAATCAACTGGCTTCAGTGGTTTCATTTGTAGAAAAACAGATTTGACTTTGTTGAAGATAAAGAGGAAGAGGATCAGGTGTCTCACGCTGAAACTAGGTGGCCCTATTTCACTTCACCTCATATGCGAACACCAACCACCGAACACACGTGAAGCCGCCGGTGCACCGACACACACACACACACACACACACACACACACACACACACACACTTGGCGTGCAGCGTCAGAAGATGAAGCCCATCCTCCTCCTTCTCTGCCAAAACAGCTGCAGTTTCTCAGAATACACATTTACTGTAAGGAGCTGTGAGCCACATGAATTCAAAACACAAGTTATAACGTGTGTTTCAGTCCAATTCTCTGACTAAACCTCTTCATTGCTGATGATCGTGAATGCTAGATTATATATTTGTATTCCCTCTCTCTTGTCTTCTCATGATAGGGAAGTATTAAAGACTAAATTGTTTCCGTTTCAGATCAAGTCCAAGCTATATTTTAAACTATTAACCTGAAGCATGAATCTAAAAGGCTCAGCAACTCATTTACCAAAAAAAATTAAGCACATCTCTTTAATCCTTCATAAAGCCTAGCCAACAAAAACATTGATATCTATATCTACTATCAGGGGAAGTCTGGGCACTTAGCATTGTTCTGTAGTCGCTGCTAAAAACACAGCGTGTGTGTGTTGTCAGGCATAAACCGCAGACTAGCATTATAGAGTGTGTGCGTGTGCGTGTGTGTGTGTGTGTGTGCGCACCTGTTAGCTGACTATGTTCTGGTAAACCGCTCACACTCTGAGCCTGTGCTGAGAAATTGATGGAGGTCACCAAGCGTGTAAGGCAAACCTACACAGACACACACGCTCAGGCAAACTTGCACAAACACACCTAGCAGAACATCAAAATAGAGCACCGCTTGCAGGGCAAAGATATTCTTATAAATGCACGCAACTTAAACAGCTGCAAAGAAGATATGCAAATGTTGCCATCACGTATTTAACTGGTGCACTTGCAGGAAAACATGTGAACAAAATAGAGAGAGAGAAAAAACTACTTCCAGGAAAGAGATTTGGGTTAGGTGAGCCAGCTCTGTCAGTGTTCCAGCATGTGACCTAATTTCCTGCCACATCACAGACAAACAGGAAGCACCATTTGACCACCTGCACAGAAACAGAGCCCCATGCTTCATGCGTTGGTTTCATCTGACAATAAATCAAACAATAACACACCAAGAGCTCTATCTGATGTGGCAGAAATAATTCATGTCACCAAAAAGAAAAAAAAAGACAGTACTTCTGTGCAAGGTTTCATTATGTCTTCTGGCATTATCAGAAATTATCATAGGCTTTTTTCCCACATTAAATCAATTGTGCATAATGCAAGTGTCTTTTGTGTTTTATTCAACCCCAGAATGGAGAAAGAGACCGATTCAAGTCATGCACCCTGTTAAATTATGTGGTGCCTCTGAGTAAAGCAAGTTATCAAAGCTCCTGTTGCAAGTTCATCAGTGGCAAAACAGAAGAGAATAAATAAAGTGAACACAGGGACTACAAGAGCAAATGAACAGGAAAACAAACACATGACAGTAAAACCATCTCAAGTCTGTTTCTCTGGTTTATTTAATTTGTTAGAATATCTTAAACCATAACAATGGCCTGCTGAGTATATCTACTATTGTTCAAAAATGCAACATTTGGCACTTTTAAAGTCCTTTAAAATGCAGAGGCGGAGAAAAGCGCAGCTGAATGAATAGCTGGCAGCTACTAGTTTGGGTCTGGAAGTCTCCTGTTGCGGTAGACCGACGTTGTTAAGACATCACGCCTCAACTCACATTCACTGAAATGGTGGGCTGCTTCTTACAACAGCTACAGGTCTAGCACACACGCGCACGCTCACACACACACACACACACACACAGCACAGAGAATAACCACAAGAGTTCTCAGAAACGCTCCTTAGTGCAGCACACCCACCTGGCTTTACAAACAGATGGTCAAAAAATGAAGAAGAGGAAGAGGGGGAGTGTGAGGGAAGAGAAACTGAATGACAGGAGATTGGAAACTGGGAGATTGAGAGATTTAGAAAAAGAGAGGTGAGGGGAATCGGATGGGGAAGATAAGGGGAAGACAAGGGGGGGATGGAACGAAGGAGACAAAGTGAAAAGGGAAATAACATTCAGATGAAACAAAGATGTTCAGAGAAGACCAGACGGGGAGGAAAAGATGAAAATAAAAGAGACTGCTCGAAAAAATGTAGAGAAGAAAAAACTATGGAGATAATTAGCATAGCTGCCTTGATGTGGGTGATTCATGGAGAAAACCATGACCCCGAGATCTCATAGCCACCTACACACACTTCTGGAACTCCAGTGTGTGTGTGTGTGTGTGTGTGTGTGTGTGTGTGTGTGTGTGTGTGTGTGTGTCCATGTGGTTGCCTGCGTAGGTGTGCGTGTTCTTGTTTGTGTGCTGTACTCTGTTGTGTGTATAAACATTAGTGTGGCCCTGTATCCCAAAGTACACACTCTGCTGTATGTGTGTGTGTGTGTGTGTGTGTGTGTGTGTGTATATTGCAATTAAGTGTTGTTTATTGATGTTCTGTGAGTGCTGTTTATGTTGAATATTATAGTTTCTGGTTTGCATGTTGTGGTCTATACTGTATGTGTATACAGCATGTTTACACATACATGCTGTATACACTGTGTGTGTGTGTGTGTGTGTGTGTTACCGTATTCTTGAGTGTGCTGTGTATATCCATCTGTGGGGTGAAGACGGACAGGTCTCCATTGAGAATAACTTCGGCCAGCGAGTTGACCATTGGCTGATAGTGGATGATCAGAAACACCTGGGAGACGCACAAATGAACACAATTAAGAAGGAAATCCCAAACAGCTTTAAAAACAAGAACTGTTCGTCAAAATTAAACGGAGCATACGTGAAGAAAATGTTTTTATATGTATATACCTTTTCACTGAAAAAAGGAAAATGTGCCAAAGTGGCTGGAAGACATTTTACTCTAGCGATGGCAGCATCCTGTGTGTGTGTGTGTGTGTGTGTGTGTGTGTGTGTGTGTGTGTGTGTGTGTGTGTGTGTGTGTGTGTGTCTTACTTGAGACAGCAGGTAGAGGGACACCTGAGGGTTAATCTTTCGCTCTTCAGACTAAAGAAACAGAAAAAAAAGTTAAAGGCCAGTCAATGTCACACACATGCAGCACACATAAGAAAATGAGATCCCTGTTGAATTTCCAAACAAATATCTTAAAAATGCAACACTATGTGGAAACTGAATGGTGATGGTTTTCCACTAGGATGGATTCCCAAATCATTACCGCTATTAAAACACAATTCATAGAACTAAAAAAAGAAGCAACCTTAAAAGAAAACCAGTGAGGACGTGTGTTTCACTGTGATGCATTCGCTATGTTGAGGAAGTTTAAGACGAAACTGTACACGCACAGTTTCTCTATTTTAGTAACTTTAATATGACACAAGCTCAGTGCAACCCAATTCCTTCAGACATGCAGGGTCACATACCGTCTCAGGGATAACCAGAGAGTAGACGTAGAGGGGCAGGAACAGGCGGTTGAGGAGGTGGTCGGTCAAAACGTCGTTAAGGAATTCACAGTTGATGATGAGAATATCGTTCAGGTAGTGCAGGTGGTCAAGGTGCTCGGCCACCAGGTCGCTTAACTTCCCTCTGTTCCTATGTCTGGCACAATAAAGAAGAGAGAAAGACACAGAGATGTTGTATATTATTGTACATTATCGTCACAACGGCATCTTAATGCATGTGCAGATTCATAATGCAATGTATGCAAAGCATCATGCACTTGAAGAGTGTGCACCAGGATGAGAGATAAAACTAGAGACATGCCTGACCCCTAGAGGCCACAGTGAGAATTGCACTTACAAACAGAACGCTAGAAGGCACTTACTCTTCATCGGTCTGCACACACTTGTCCAGTTCGAGGACATGGCTGCCGATAAACCAGACCAAGTTGCTGAAATATGGGACCGCCGTCTTATCTCGGATGTAGTGCAGCATGTGCTGATTGTCCACTGGAGAGATAAGGGTCAGGATTAATATCCGGGTTCCCAAGGCTGCCCAAAAGTATCAATACCCCACACACACACACACACAGACACACACAGACACACACAGACACACACATAGAGAAGGTATTATAACATTCAAATTAAGGAGACAAATTGTGAAAATTAACCAACCATGCCAAGTCAAATTAAGTGCATGAGCTGGTTCACAATTTAAATGTAGGGAATTCTACTGGAGTTGGATTAAGAGGAAAAGCCAGTTCAGGTTACAGTGTGATTGGGGCTACTCTCGCTGTAATAAATAAAGAAGAAAGAAATGCTTTTCCAACCGATTCTCTGTCGGTTTAATCTCTGCCTGTGATCTGATGCTTTATGACGACGGCTTTTATCTTCAGACAAAGAACAAGATCTGAGCCAGGTTTGTATGTAAGCCAAGTAAGAATGAAAGACTCAACATTCATCATAGTGTAATGTTTGAAAAAAACTAGATGAATGTTATTAAGGTGCAGAAGGTCAATAGGAACTCCACCTAATTTACACATCAAATGGAATCAAAGAATAACTACTTTTTTTTAACTGCCCATTGTGACGCTGTCAATGTTTTATAGGAGTGCAATGCTGTTTCTTTTTTTAAACTGGGATTACTGTTTAAAAAGCCCTCAAACCAGAGAGCAGAAAGAGTTTGTTGTTTTTCTAAAAGGGTGAAAGTTAACCACTAGATAAAGGTCAGACTAATCCATGCGTCTCAAACTCACATTAAGCAACAGAGAAGCTAAAAACACGAAATAATCTGACACCTGTACAATGTGACTGGAAGAAGAGCCTTCTGCTGGAAAACCAATTACTTTGAGATACTTCTGTTCTGAATTAAAACGTCGCTGAATGTGACGAGTCCTCGTATCGAAACACTTTTTCGTGTCGAAGTCCAAATGCTACCAATCCACACGGGTCAACATGAGACATGTGATGCATGAGCAGCCACATCTAATGAATGAATTACATACGAGCAGAAAACAAAGCGTCCACTAGTCAGAGTCACAATGTCCTTCCAGCTTAGTCAACTAGTGGATGAACTGAGAATTACAGCAGAAGGAGAAACTGACTGAAAAACCACAAAGAAGTGTAACCCACCACCAAAATACCAACCAGCATGTGAGGCTCAACTGACATTAGGACTAAGGAATGATTAATCCAAGAAATGTAAAATAAAAAAGGTATGCAGGGAGTTCTGCATGTACGCGATACAGATTGATTTACAAGAACAATAATTGCAAGGATATTCATGCTGGTACATTTATAACAAATAGGGCTGGTATCAACAAACACCGACATCCAGTGAGCAATAGGAACTCTTCTGGAACAAATTTGAGGCATTAAAGAAAAAAAAAAAATAAATGGGTCTCAGATAAACAACAACTACACCAAAATCAACCATCTTAGAAAAAGACTGACAGGTTTGCAGACAGATTTAACATTTGTTTTAGAATTGTATCGCCGTCTCTGAACTGTACGAACAACTGGTAAGAGTGTACGGAAAAAACACAACATCACATGTCTAACGATACTCAGCCCTAAAAAAACTAAACAACAAAAAACAACAACAAAAAAGACTGAATGAATGGAACCAACTTACATGAAACTGGAGTTAGGCAGATGGGGCACGCAGTGGGGCGAGGGAGAGGAGGAGAGAGACAAGGAGAGGAAGAGGAGGAGTGGTTGTTGAAGAGGAGGAGGAGAGGGGAAAACAGACACATGGTTAATGTGTGTAAAGAGGCGGCTGTGGGGGGTGGAGGTTGGGAAAGACCTCTCAGGTATCTTAAAAAACTGCAAACAATGGCACATCTGGCAAAGGAGTTAATATGTTACCTTATCATTTAAAACAAACAGCAAGTTACCAGAGAAAAGGCTAGTATAGTAGCAATTATCATGCAATTAAATTACAACTAACATGAAAATATCTTTCCAGGTTGCCATTTGTTGCAGCACATGAGTCAAGGAATCAGTAGGAAGCATCAAACCGTGATATGTTCCCATTTCCCACGCGATGGGTTCGTTTTAACTTGTTTGTCTTTGACTGCATTACATCACAATGCAATGCATATCCTTCATTGCAGGAGTGTCTCAGCAGAGTTGATGCTTCCCTCTTTGACAGATTCCTGACTATAGCGTCGCCCGTGGACATTACCAATACCACCAGGTTACTTTATTAAATACATGTATTTCTACTACGGTTAAAGGCAGTTGAGCTAGCTGTTATGGCGTCACTGTTGAGCTACAGAATCAAGACTTTACACACATAGTTGTACGTCGCAAAGCGTTACATGCAGAGCTACACAGACGGGAGCGCCATCGTTGATACGTTGCAGTGACTGGATGTTGAGGAAAGGAAATGTTATGCGCAGTGAAGAGGAGCATGACGTGTGGAGAGAAGCCAAACACGCTAAAAATGCACCACCCGCCTCCCCTGGAGCGACAGCCACCCGCTCAGAGCCCAGAGAGAAGCAGCAGAGGCTGACGCAGCAGAGCACAAATCAGCATAAGCCTTGGGGACAATCCTGTTGTTTACAGACTGTGTCCTGTGAGTGCAGGAGCATCACGGTTGATGCTCCTGCACTCACAGGACACTCGTTTTGAAAAGGCCTGCATGTTGCAATTGATTTTTGGGTGACGTATGAGGCAGTGAAACCGAACCTTGTGGTAATGCTACCTTGAAAGTTGCACATTATAACGATATTTTTTTATATCTAATTTGATTATTTTCTGCATTAGACTCAATGGTTACAGTCATATTGCTGTAATTAGATTCTGAACGGCAAGCATTTCTACATATTTTCTGCAAATCTGCCATTTCAGCTGAGTGTTAGAGGTTAACAGCTTTCATCGGTCTGGTTCTGAGCAAATATTTATTCATTTATTTAATGAATTTCTACTGTCATGTAGACTTGCTCCGTGAGGTATCATTAGAAGAGACGTGTGCCTAATGGCAGATGGTCTCACTGTAAAGAAAGCCATACTGACAGCTGCTTAGAGATACTTGGACTAGCACCTGTTAGTTATGAATCATTTCAGATTTGCATGTACAACTTTAAATGCAGAACCTTTAGAAAAACGTCCATTAAAAGACAGCCATTTATGGCATTATTTCTACGACATCACGCTTTTGCACTTGAATGATGATAAGCCGCAAACATTAGAAAGCAAGGAGACATTAAGCAGGTTGTGTTACCTGTCGGTCAAGCTCATGCACCAGAAGCAGCAGCAGGAAGAGGACAGGAGGACATAGAGAGGCGGGAGACAGTCCCAGCACCTCGGGAGCGTTTGCGTGTGAACACATCTGCGTACGGTTAGCTTGAGCGCATGCGTGTTCCCGGCACTCACCTTTGTAGACGTTGAGCGTGATGGTCCGGACTGCGATGCGAACCATGCTTTCAGGGTGGTTGAAAAACTTAATGGCCTCGGTGTACAGGGCAAAGTCATTAGTGTGCTGTGTGTGGGAGACAGAGAGGGGGCGCCGGTGAGCAAGGCGCTGTACTGCACCGCGAGAGAGAAAGCAGCTAGTGGAGACAGAAATGCTGGGCAGTGTTGCATTTTGACAACAAAGGTCTTAATGGAAGTAACAACCTGGTTTTTATTTCTCTAATTAACTGAGAAAATGTTCCATAAATGTGAACGTGCAAGTTATTTTGAGGTGTGAATTTCTCCACTTTCTGTCAACAACTAGTTACCTCATGGAACAATTAAAATCGTACAGAGCTCCGGTCAATAGGGATGCTATACTGGATGGATCACAAGTCTTTGAAGGTCTTTTTTGGCCGAGGCACTCAAAGACGTTAAACTAATGGGACTTTTGCTCCGAACAATCTGTAAACAGTACTTTAGAGGGGCAACATGTACTAACATACCCGCATGCTGCATTTAGTAAAATGTGCACCACAAACCGGCTGCATCTTAGCGATCTCTCTCTGTGCCAGTGCCTGATCCTCTACCCAAACATTCCTCAGTCACTGCGACCCCCGGCCAATCACAGTCGAGGGCCAGAAACAAACAGAGGTCACAATAAATGAAGAATCTTGACCCGGACACCAAAACCCAAATCCAAAGTGTGTCCTCTGGTCTGAAAAAACATAACTATGTAGACCTGACAGGACCACAAGTGGCCAAAGCCATGAGCTATCCAACAGTGCCCTCTGCAGGAGATAAAACGGCAAATCATTACATTAAAGATATGATAAATGACTTGAGGGATTCATTATAAAAACATTGTTATTTGTATTATAAATGTGACAGAATGTCAGCTAAGTTACTTAAATGTCTGCTTGTATTTTAAAAAGGGCAGGTTTTACTATTTATTGATAAATAAAGTAAATACATATAAAAATGTATTACTTAAAGCTAATCAAACCACATAAATACTCTCAGATCTACACATTGGGTCTGGTTTTGGCGTCAGGGGCAAAGCAACCATCAACAGTACACCAATAACTTTCCCCAGCACACAAAGGCCAACGGAAGAACTACAGACACTACTGGAAGATTGAGGGGTAACAACAACAACATCAGCGATTATTCAGGTGGTCAGTTTACTTTAGTGTCTATTTCCACCCACACACCACACACCACACAACACACACCCACCATCCCTGAATGATAATATTCTATTTATATGGTTTTAAATGAAGAATACAGTTTGGAATTGTGAAAACTGTGGTGTGTAATAACTATGAAACATTCCCCAAAATGAAGGAAACGCTAATATTTATGCGTTTGTTACAGCTGGTGAAGAGAAAGATGATTTGTGGACGAGAACGGCAAAATCAAACCATCGACACAGGATGCATGTGATAAAAATCAGGATTTTTTTTTGCTAATTAACCGGCTCCATTTACAAAGAATGATTTTGTGTACGACTGTAAAATTTCACGGGTTGTAGTAATAGCCGATTTCAGCAGCAGGATATAATTTCTCTCTCTTTCTGTCGGTCTCGCTAGATTTAATCGTCGGTTCTATCACTCCCCTGATTCTCAGCCTCTAATATGTCATCTGTTCCTTCCTTTTTGAGATAGAGTGTGACAGTTGACATGGACTGAAAGACCCTCAATGCGTCTCCTTTTTCCCCAGTCCCCCTCATCTCCCCCTCATCTCCCCCTCAGTCTACGGCCTCACCTCGTTGTAAAAGAAGTGCACGGTGTGGTTGTTGAGTTTGAGCGACAGCGTCTTGAGGAAGGAGATGTAGTAGGCCATGATCTCCTCGTCCGAGAAGTCAAACTTGTGGACGATGATGGAGTTCACGTGGTTGTTTGACAAAAGGTAATCTGAGAAGAGAAGAGACTTGATCAGGCTTGTTTTTAGGGAAGATGATCTTTTATAAAAAGCCAAACCATCTAGGAGCCAAACGACTGCAGAGCGGCACACTGAACGTCTGAATAGGGGAGAGGATTTTAGCTCTACTGTCGTCAGAGCAACAGTGAGGTTTCGACTACTAATGCGACTTCACAGTGCACATGAGAAAAGACCATTAATACCCGTTGACGTGATACCACAAGTTTTAACTTTAATATCTTGAAAATTGACCAAAATGCAAACCGTGCTTACTTTATATGAGGTAACAGCCCACGGTACACATGCCAGTACATCCTCTGATGGGTCTTTGGTTGCTTAGCAACAAGAATAAAGCAGCAGGCTGCTCTGCATTGTATATTTCAACAAAGAAAGGCAGTGCAACATGCCTTGCATTGCTTAGCCTGCAAAATGCATGAAAAACATGTACACATCTACACACTGATTTTAGGGAAATGTAATACTACACTCCTGTAATAACAGTAACTATGGGCGTCGTTCACAGCTCACATTTTGTAGACTTACAAGAATTCCATCATTATTAAATCATATGAGCAAAAAATAAAGAACATTTAAGCCACTCAGGCAGGCGTGAATTAAAGTAATTATTGTATTATAAAGTACCTTAAGATGTTTCTAATGTTCTTGTAATACAATGGAAGACACCACACATGAAGCAGTACCATTAAAAACCATACCCTTTAAGAAATGCATTACATATTACAGTGCTATTCAATTGCAATGCATTGCATCACATGTACTTAAAAAAAAGAAAATTCAACCACTGTTAATTCAAACACTTACAAAGGGAAGTCTCATGGCTGATGTTCTCAAACAGTATGTTGAGAGTCTGGAGGAGTTGGACGCACACGTAGCGCCCCGACTTCTGCCGCAGGATGTTCAGGAAGAAGGCAAACATGTTCTTCTCCAGGAAGAAACTGAACACAATCAGGAAAGCACACACACACACACACACACACACACACACACACACACACACACACACACACACACACACACACACACACACACACACACACACACACACACACACACACACTTTCATGATGATTTGATCTTGAATCATAATAATGATTCTCTTTGGTGGAAAATGTTATGCTGTACAATGTCAATCTTCTCTCCTCACATGCTGCCAATTTCACGCAAAAAAACAAAAACAAACATGCAGTTCATCGCCTCAAGCGACGGTTCATTGGCGCAGATCTCAGACTTACTAACTCTGAAGTAAATAAGAGTTCAAAAAGACTGGAGTACTCAGGCACTTTGCACAATAGATATTTAATGGTTTGTTCAGAAGATAATTACTATAACGTCGCAATTAAGCTATATCTCCGGAGAGAAAAAAACACAGCCAATGACTTCAAAAATACCAAAGAGAAATAGAAAAATAAAAGTGACTGTTCATGTCCATGCTTGTTTTAAGGGTTTCCTGATCACACAAAGTAATATTTCAACATCCGTTGTGGCTTTTCTGCTCTTCAAAGCCATTTCCTGTTTCATAAAATAAAGCCAGAGGTGGAAAAGCAGATGGACAGAAATGCTGAAAAACATGCAGCATTAATAGCAAAGCTGCTTCTGATTGAAAACAAATTACCATGGTTTCATGAGCTTGAGTCCCCGAAAACAATTGAAATACTTCCACACATTTAATTTGTTTTGCCACTGAACAGAGTTTTGCAATGAAATGTAGATAAATATGTATAATATACAATATTCTCTCACACAAGTATGTTCAAGTCAAAATTTTACTACTTTCTGCAAAGCCAGCATAACAGAAAGACAATCAGTTTAACTTAAGGTTCACAGTCAGAGCAGTATAGAAAGGAAGGCGTCAGAGTTTTAAATTGACTGTGAGAGTGAATCAGAGTATGACCATCCATCTATTTAGGTTTAATGTTGGAGATAAGGTTTCAAAGTTGCCTGTTCAAATGCATGAATGTGAGGTTTCATAAAGAGTGTGCAAATGTTATCAAACCTCTGGGATATGAATAGAGATCCAAACACATAAGTCACTCCGAAGTTCCCACTTAGATTCCCACGCAGCAGTCACATCTTCATGTTTGCAGGTACAGGTGTGGGATTTGTCAAAAAGACATCGATTGGTACTTACTCAAATACAGAGCTGTCATTCTGGTCCCCCCAGATGAGGATCTCTGTGATGGAGCGGATGGTCTCCACGAGGAGGTTTCGGTTGCTGTCCGTCACCGTGGTGTTTTTGGTCAGGACATGGTACATATACCTGATGGAGCGACATAAAGTAAGGGCAGATGAGGCACAACTCAGTAATAATTAATGCAAATATATCTCTAAACTAAGAAAGACAAACTGAAGTGATATAAATACATATCTGGAGGACAGAATAGTGAGCAAATATGTTTTTATTACTAAAATCCCACAAAGCTAGCCTCTAATATATAGTAAATATATAGTGCACATAGTGTAATGTAATAACCATCCAATTAAAGCCTCCACACTGTACTCCCACACAGGTGTTTTCACTTATTTCGCCTGATTGGACTGCTTCAGGTCAAACTGAGCTCTTCTGTTAACTTGTGCACCTGTTGTGATGAGGCAACTTAAAAGTTCTGCCATCCTGACTGGTAACGTTACATAGACGTTGGTGTGCATTTCAGCCCGAGCACAGGTGTAGCTAGTCAGTCAGAAGAACCGAACACACCTGTGCAAGCCCCTTAAATATTAACGCTCAGATGTTCAGCTTGCATGGACAGTTTATGTTAAATACTTGTCAGTGTCAATACTGTTTTGGGGTGGATGTTCACTTTTGCTTAACAGCTCACATGTCTGCCCAAAACTGCCGTACTAAACAGAATAGAAAAGACACAACAGACATGTATTACATTAGCTGAGTTACAGTTAGTTAACTACTTTAATTTTATCAGTTCACAACGAAGCTAACGCTGACAGTCGTTCTCACCCCCGGTAATCACAAGAGAGGCTAACGTTAGCTTATCTTAAGACGAGCTACTCACTTCAAATGGTCCAAGGAGTGGATGTTTTTCGGTTTCCCCGGGCCTCCAACCCAGCTCCGTGACCGGCCAAACATAGTGGTGGTTTTAACGGGTGTAATGTGTTGACAGGCGCGTTATTTCTCCGCTAACGTCTATGCATTACACCCACTCTCCCGTACGGATAGCTACTTAGCAAACAGAAGATGATGGGCGGCGGTAAGCAGCGCTGAGAGGTCGTTACGTAACAGGGTTGTGACCGGTTTGCTCTGGGAGTTGGTGTTTTCTCCCCACGACACGGCAAACGGAGCGAGTGGTTAGAAAACTACACCGGTCACTTCCGGGGTTGTAGTGATGCTCAAAGCAGGCGACGTATCCTCGCGACGGGCCTATTTAAATGATCGACAACTCGAGGACCAATCACAACAGAGCATGCCGAGCGGCGAGCCAATCAACTGCCGATGCCTCCGATGACGCGTTGTCGTCAGGACTGTTTTGATGTAGTTGGAGAGAAATGTAAAGAGGGGACGTTTAGCTGTGAAATCACCCACAGACGCGTGTTTTTTTTGGGTGGTGGTGATTGTTTCTTATTCTACGTGTTTACAAGATAACTCCAAATAACTTAACTTGTAGAAATGTCCGCATTTGTTCTGCACTAGCATTGCATGCTACTGTTTTTAGCCCCAGCCAGCTGGCATGGCGTGAATTCCGCAAACCAAGAAGGACCAATGTCAAGAATGCGTCGAGCAAGCTAACTGTGTATTATAATACCGTCCGCCGGGTTATTCTTAGTCATGAATGTTACGCCCTTACGTCTACCTGTGTTGCTGCCGTTTTCCTCGGGGCCGTGCGGATGCATTAGCACTTAAAGCCGAAATGGACGCCGCATCCCCGCAGAGAAGAGGCTTCTAGCGGTGACACCATCCTGGCCCCTGCACCGACGCACACCGTGGCTCTCCTTCTTTTCTATGACACACCCGATTTATGCCCAGCTAGATTCGGTGGAATCGCTGTTGGACGAACTGTCATATATGTTTTATCTGGGCCTGTTCTTTGTGAACGTCCTGATCCTCTACTATGCGTTTCTGATGGAGTACATCTTCCTGAATGTGGGGATAGTATTCCTGCCGGAGGACATGGACCAGGCGCTGGTGGACCTCGGGGTGCTGTCGGATCCGGCCTCCGTGCCCTATGACACGGACACGGAGCTGGATGTGTTCGAGGGGTATCTGGAGTGACACGGAGGTCCTGGAGGAAGGAAGGAAGGGAAACCTGAGGATGCAGAGGTGCTGGACGGACTGGACCAGCGGAGACACTCACTGGACTCCCTCAAAGCCGAGGCTGCTGCATTCCTCCCACACAGACCACCAAGTAAGCAGAGCACGCGAGACATGTGGTGTTTTTAGGTCTTTGTTTTTGTTTCAAGGTCAGAATAAAGTACTCAGAATAAATACTTAGTACTACATGACCCAGTGGTTCCCTCACAGAGCAAACAGCAAACAACTTGATACAAATAGGAGGTTTTTGGTGATTTTTAAATGATTTTTTTGTTTATTATTATCCACAAAGCTTCCCCTTTTTAGTGATATGTTGAAACATATAGGAAATACTTATACTTACATACTTATAGTCTATTATAGTTTTTACAGTTTCCTAATTTATGTTGTTCTATTCTATTTTCTTGCACTTTATCACATTACATTCACTTCATGTCGGACAGAAGAGAAACACAATTTCAGATCTCCTCTATGCTTGCACGATGGAAGAATTGACAAATCAAACTGACTTTGTGTTTTTTAAATGTTTTGCTCATGATCTTCTGTGTCTTTATTACTATATTGTTTTGTCTCTAGGTTCTCTCGGCTCAAAACCAGGTAGCCTGAGGAAGAGCTCTCTGCGACGGCCCGGCTGTCGGTCAGTCTCTTGCCTTCCTAATCACAATGGACTCTGGGCGCACACCATGGGGTTAACACTTGCTTTTGTGCCCTTCCCGTTGGACACAATGGAAAACAAAAAGGGAGCACGATGTGCTCTTGAGTGGAAAGAGACAGCTGTTCCCTGGGGATGGGAAACGATTGTTACCAGGGATGTGGAGCATGACTCAGGTTGTCTGCATCGCAGCCAGTTCAGATACAGAAGTCCGATATGACGTGGCATTTTCCACCCAGGTAGAACCGGCGTGGAGCGGGGAAACAATGTCACTGTCGGTCTGTTGCATACTCCATCATCTACAGTGCCACTTAATTTATTTTTTATTTGTTTCAAGTTTTCAGAATGCATTGCTACTTTTGCAAGTTCGCGCATCCTTGAGACGTAATTCAGAATGTGTCTTTTGAGGTCCCCCTGACTGTTTGTCTGCTTCAGGGATGTACACACTCTCAGGAGCAGTTAGGACCTCTGGGTGCACTGACAGGCCCCGGAACTGTAAGATGCAGGAGAGCCCTCATCTTTTCAAGCTCTTATAAATCAGAAACGCTACGCTCTTCACGGTCATGCAGAAAGTATTAAAGTATCTAAGAGAGTTATTTCTTTGATACAGAAAGCCTTCTGATGATCTATACCACATTAGTAATTGGAATCTTATGCACATGTATTTTTTTCCACTTAGAAGTTGACAGCAATAGTTATGACAGCTGGGATCCCAGCTGGCCAAAATGTGTCAAACTGTTTCCAGTGCGAGTCGCGTGTCAAAGGTTGAAAGAAAGACGTGCTTCATATATTTGAGTCGTCCTATCTGTTGCATTCATGTGTGTTTGTTTTATCGTTACCAAATGTGTGTTAGGCACATAGAAAAAAAGACTTGACGCATGAAATTGGTTGTGTGTTTAAAGAAATTGTTTAGTTGGCAAGATTCTGTTTTGTCCCACTTTCTTCTGTTCAGTTTATGGATTTAGAATTCAGTTAATAAGATGTATATTCTTGGCGGCAATAATAAACCGGATTCAAGCAACGCGGCAATTCCGCACTAGATGTGTAAGGCGTGAACGTACTGTACATACTGTAGGTCGGTGAAGAGCACCTATAGCATTGATTAAACAGTGATTTTTGGAGGCAATAGAGGACCCAGTATTTCTTTCACTGCATACAGCACATGTCTACCAGAATAAGCAAGTCGTGCATAATAATAATAATATTAGCAATGTGGTTGTTGTCCACCAAATAGCTGGAAAAACTAACATTTCAACATATCTGCACATGCACGTTTCATACCAGCTTTAGTCCAGAATGTCATTGCCTGGCCGTCGGTGTACATGAACGTCGCGTTCTGCTGGACAACCTTTCACCGAGACGGTGTTTCCCCCAACACTCGAATGGCACACGGAAATGTTAATGGTTCACAGCCACATCGCCGAATGAGTTCACCAATAAGTTAATCATCCAGTCAAAAACATCAACGAGGGCACAGTTCAGTATGAACAGACTCTTGAGGTTTCTTTTTGTGCCAACCAGGATCGATGACGAAATGATTTCTTCTCATTGGATTAAGGCGGCCAAGTGTGATGTATCTTGTGGTGACATTTACAATGTTTTTGGAGCAGATTCATCTGCAATTCATCTGAAGCAGCTTTTCGATGACGTGACGCTAAAGCTCAGGATGTTCATGATATAGTGTGAAACATGTTTGCATGGCGTCTGATCAGAAGTCAGTGAATGGATACCAGGAAAAAGCTTTCTGTGGATGAACAGTGGCTTTCTGGAGGTGAAGGGCATCAAGAGGCTGACGTCAGCGCCATGAGTTGGCTAATTAAAATATTAGTCGCCGCCCAAATTGTGGAGAAAAAAAAATAGATGGAAAGGACTCTAGTTTTGTATAAAAACGTTTGATTTATCTCTGGCGTGAGCTGCAGGTATCAGACTGTTTGTGCTACTTCCCAGCACGGTGCCTCACTCCTCCAGGTTCTGATGGACCCACGAGACCATCATCGTGCAGCCTTGACCCAGTGCTTGTGCCACACCCCTCCACATCGGCTTCATTCTGCAGACGTGCACATTCTGTAATAAGCTATGGGTCGCAACAGAGTTTTATTTTCCGATGTGTATTTAATAAACTTTGAGCGGATGCCCTGCTTTGTTTCCTGTGTTCATTCACCGTCTCGCAGCAGACGGACTGTTTACTCGTTGCCATGCGCTCCTTTTGGTGTCACTTTACATTTTGTCCACAAGATGGCGTCAGTTCACCAGACAACAACAAGAGCACTGGGGGAACACTTTGATGCCGCTGGTCTTCAGACTGATGTAGGATCTGCAGAGTAGGCATGAAAAATAATGTCTGTGGTTTTCATGTGACGCACCGGAGCCTTCAGATAAAAGGTTAGTGTCATTCCAGTGATATTTGTTATGCAGTCGTGAGGTTTACCAAGATTTTGTCACGGCATGATGCTATTTTGCATATAGTATATGCGGAATAAATAATTTAAATACCCTTTTTTTTCCTTTTCTATTTATGGAGAATCAAGTACGGCTTTGTCCATTTACACATTATGCAAATATATCACTGTCAATTCTTAGAAGGCTCATAAACAAGTGCATGAATAATAAGGCCTTTAGAAATAATCTACAAAGAAACTACTTGTATTCTTCCTTCTAAAATCAACTACACAACCAAAATACAATTGAATATTAACATACAGAAGAAACTAGATTGTGTGGAGTATTTCACCTCTATAACGAACGTGATGAAAAGGTGGAACCAGGTCTTAAAGTCTGAACCTGCAAGACGTGTGATTCTTTGATATTTGAGAAGTGACAGGGTGGTATTTATTTGTGTTTTATTTGACTTTTGAAGCAACAATTTAGTAATACTTAATACTAGGAATGCTACCGTCATGGTGCGGGATAGATTAGAAAAATAATGTTTAAAATCAAAGCATCAGAGCCTCAGATACCCTGACTTTTAGTCTCAAATATGAGTCTAGCCCTCAAAGCACTGGATCCTTCATTTCCCATAATGCAACTCTACATCCTCCCTGTCTGGTAGATGTCTACATACACAACGAAACATTACAAGAGATAACCAAATATTTATGATACCTATTTCAGCATGACATCACAATTGAGTCTGCCCTTACTGTGTACACTCAGTAACATATTGGTGGAAATATAAATACAGATATGTGATGAATACGCAGTGTTGCAGACACTAATGCACTGAAACAATGTAAAGGTCAGTTTGCATCAAAATAGAGAACAGAAACCAGTTCGAAGGAAGCGAAAATAAGTTCTTAATAAACAGACGAGCTCAGTAAAACATATCAAATAATAAGTGGAAAAGAGGAAAGGAAAGAAAGTATCTTGGGGACAACATTGAAACATTTTATTTATATTAAAGTGCCACGTGATTGTTAAGCGATGTCTCATTTACAGCCACAGAAGAAGTGCAAACAAAAATACTGTAAAAGTCACACAGTAAAGAACACACATTACATAGTAGGCATCACAGGCAATGGAATAGACAGAACACCTGTTTATCATTGCATAAATAGTATCACAGTGCAAATATGCTTCTTGAATTTCCACCAAGCAGTACAACACAGCTGTATAGTACACACCAGCAGTACAACACAGCTGTACAGTACACACCAGCAGTACAACACAGCTGTACAGTACACACCAGCAGTACAACACAGCTGTATAGTACACACCAGCAGTACAACACAGCTGTATAGTACACACCAGCAGTACAACACAGCTGTATAGTACACACCAGCAGTACAACACAGCTGTACAGTACACACCAGCAGTACAACACAGCTGTACAGTACACACCAGCAGTACAACACAGCTGTATAGTACACACCAGCAGTACAACACAGCTGTACAGTACACACCAGCAGTACAACACAGCTGTATAGTACACACCAGCAGTACAACACAGCTGTACAGTACACACCAGCAGTACAACACAGCTGTATAGTACACACCAGCAGTACAACACAGCGGTATAGTACACACCAGCAGTACAACACAGCTGTACAGTACACACCAGCAGTACAACACAGCTGTACAGTACACACCAGCAGTACACACCAGCAGTACCGTGTAGCACTGCATTATTCCCGTAAACAAAGCAGCGGAGAATTTTTTCAATTGTTTTGGTTTGTTTTAGTGCATTCTCTCTCTCTCTCTCTCTCTCTCTCTCTCTCTCTCTCTCTCTCTCTCTCTCTTTGATGCTCTTTTGAACATACATGTATCGTGTAGTGTGAACATGTATGCGTGAGATACACGGGTAAAAGTCCACGTCCAGGTTGGATGTCGCTCTACTGCCAGTGGATCCTGCTGTCCTGCTGCTGAAGTCTCTCCAGCACTCTGCATGGAATACACTGGTTCCACATCCTGTGATGGGAAGAGATGTTATAAGGCAGGCGGACACCTTCAAGAACTATCTCACAGTAACAAGTCTTTAGTTTTGGTTGTGGAGCTATTCAACCTAAAAAAAGAGGGACGGGACAAAGTGATGATGATCCCCCCACACACACACACACAAACTTGTACTTCTATCTTTGTGGGGACCCTCACAAATGCATTCCTTTGTCCCTTACTCTAACTTTAACCTTTACCCAAAGCTAACCTGAACCTTAAAACCAAGTCTGAACCCTCAAACAGGCCTTTGAAGGTGTGTCCATAAGTGAGGCCTCCGGATGTCTCAAATCCAAATTAGTCCTCCCAAAGATATCTTGTACAAGTAAAAAAAAAAGGTTTTCTCACCTCAGAGTCTTCATCTTTTTACAGTTTCTCAGACTGGCTCCCAAGATCTGCGCTCCAACGTCTGTCAGGTTGTTATACTTCACGCTGTCACACAGAAAGAAAGGTTTACGCTTTAAATAACTCTTCAATGTTATATTTCACTGATTTTATTTCTGTCTGTTGGAGGTTTGATGAAAATGACAGTCAGTACAAAATACAGATGTGGTACATTTTCTCCACCAAGAGGTATTCATCTCGTGTTTCTACGAGATGTTTGTTTCCGGGTGCTTCAGATATGAGGACAATGCGCAATCAAAGCAAACGCAGACGCACAAATCACTGAAGAAGAAGAAAAAGTGACTCTTACTCCAGGTCGGTGAGTGAAGCCATGTGTGGGAGGACAGCTGCTAAGCTCTCTGCTCCTTCATCGGAAATCTCATTACTGTAGAGACTGGAAACACATAGACGGAGGAGAGAGGGAAGTGAAATTATAGTGGGTCCACAGCATGTGCAATTATGGGTGATGTTTTGTGCGTGTGCGTGTGTGTGTGTGTGTGATACACACCTTAAACAGTGCAGTTTGGGCAGATCCCTCAGCGTGGTTTCTAGTTCTTTAACCCCCAGGTCTCCGATACAGTTCTGTGGGAGACTAGAAACCACAAGTAGAGGGTTAACGACTCTTAGTTCAACACACACACATTTAAATGTAGCTTTTTATGTCGTCCCGTGCCTGAGAGGAGATTAAAACAGGAGGTTATACTCACTTGAGTATCTCCAGGGAACCAAGTTGCACTAAAGCATCAGCCAATTGCTCTGCTCCTTTGTCCCCTATCTTACTGTTCTCTAGGCTGGAGGAGAGAGAGAGAGAGAGAGAGAGAGAGAGAGAGAGAGAGAGACAGAGAGAGAGAGAGAGTGTCAGACTCTAGAAACAAACACATAAACCCAGAGAGAACCAGAAGTGAAGGTGTGTATATTTACTCTAAGTGCTGCAGGTTATGTAGACCTGGCAGGAGCTTCCAAAGCTTGGGAAGAACCAGGGGACTTTTTTCTGGACCAAGCCTAGAGAGAAAGATAATATCATCATCATCATCATCGTCGTCATCATCAGCATCACCATCAGTTCACATGTCACAGCTATACTCACTCTAACTTCAGCTTGTGCAGCTCTTTGACAGCTGGTACTCCGTCTGCCAGGATGGAATCTGATTGGCTGGAACTACAGTGAAACACAACACACACTTCAGGGGCCTGACACACAGTTTGTCTGTTGCAAAGTGTCACTCTGTGTGTGTGTGTGTGTGGTGTGTTACCTGTCCGGCAGCCTCTTGTGCATATGTATGTTCACCAGCTTCGCCAGGTGCTCAATGTGACACACCTGTGTGGCTTTCAGAGGATGGATCTTGAATTTGGACACGGCCTCTTGGCGGAGGACTTCTTCTCCACTCTGCTCTAGCTGCTCCCATAAGGCGATGACGTCAGCAATGCATGCCCTAGATAGAAGACACCCGAGGGTTGACATTGGCATCACTGAAATGGCAGCGGACACTGATGAAGGTATAAATTGCCCCAAAAAATGCTTCTATAGGTAGTAAGCTATAGTTAGCTGGACATATGCTAAGTATGACTGTTGCAGCCCCATGCACATCCCTTTGGATTCTGGAGAATCCCAAACGTGACAGTCCTACCCTCTGATTGGACAATCACTGTTCGGCGAAGGGTTTTGAGAAACTCAATTGATACGAAGCAACTTTTTGAGACGTGAATCGAAACCAGTACCTATATGTGTGGATGTTGTTGAGCCCCACCAGAGCTCTGAGTCCCGAAATCTGTATCCCAGAATCCTCCAGATCCAAACAGAACCTTCTTCCTTCAGTTCCACCCGTATCCAGAACGTTCTGCACAGCGAACACGTCCGACGGCTTGAGAGGAACTCCATGAAATGCCAGGACTTCTGGAAGATTGGCTGCCAGGTGAGCGACTAAGCGTGTGCTGCCACCGTCTCTGCTGCCGGCGCCACGCGTGCAACTCGCCTCGTAAACGTAGTGGCAGGCCTCCAGGAGTTGGGCGGGGATCAGGTCCCCATGGGAGAGACCCTCCAGGTGACTTGTTACTAAAGCCTGCTTGGCGGCCACCATGGCTCTGAAGGACCTCTCCGTGTACGAGTGGAGCCTCTGCAGCTCCGCCCTGTCGTGGAACAGGAGCCCGACAGCAAATCGCTGAGTGAGCTCCAGCTCCTCCCTCTGAGGCCGCCGACGTCCCTTCTGGCCTGACTGGAAAGGGAGGGTCTGGAGGAAGGCGCGGTCTGTCACGGACCTGGGGAGATAGAAAGTGAAAGGGTCATGGACATCCAGAGCACTGGAAGTAAAAGAGAAAGGAGGCCGGGAGTGGAAAGGGATATGCTCTTTCATTTCCAATTCGTGCCTGATTAAAACCTTAAAATTGCCAAGAAACCTTTACCTCGACAGAGACAGATGAACCGCTGCCAGGTAACTCTGAAGGAAAGGGTTGGCCCACAACAGGATGTGGTCATCGCTGACGTCAGCGTTTTCAGTAGACGTCCTTCCCTTCTTTCCTCTCTTTTCTCCAATCTTTCGTGCGCTCATCTCTTCTCTGTCCGGTCTTCCTCCTCCCCCTCCCTCGTCGCTTGAGACGACCTGCCTCGGCCTCAGGCGGTAAGAGAAGAAGAGCCCCGTCCGTTGGCCGAACGCCTTGAGTTCGGCCGATATGGCCGATTCTGCGGGGAGGATGGAGGAGTTTGCTTTGACCCCCTTCCAGGCCAGAGAACTCAGCTGGGACAGCAGCTCTCTATCTGTTCGATCTACTTCCCCATCATCGTCATCTTCATCTTTCTCCTGTTTTTTTGACCCCCTTGTGCTTTGGGTGTGAGAGCGAGTGCGAACCAGCGCTCTGGACTTTGTCCGAGTGTTTTTATGACGTCTAGAACTTCTTGAGATTTCTATCTGGAGTTCTTCTTCTGGTTGCACAGATACTTCTGATTGAGTTTCACCCACCGAGCGTGTGCTCTCGCTGTCCTTTTCCAGTATCAGACGAAGCACTTGATGGCAGAGCCCAGTTAAAGTTCTCGGTAGGTCCTCCGAACTTTTGCACCGTTCTAAAACCAAGCAGACCAACCGACATAGTCCAGGGTTCCAACAGAGGAGTTGGAGGTAGCTGCAGTTTTTTAAGCAGTTCAAAGCAGGTACTCTGAGGTCAGGATCAGTGAAGTACTGGCATAAATATGTCTCTACGTTTGTGTTGGTGAAGCCGCACACCTCCAAAAGACTGTCCGTCCGCCTGAGCAGCTGGCTGGCGGCGCCTCTCGGTCGAGTGGAGAGCAGAAGGGTGCAGCCGGGAAGGAGGAGCCTCTGAAGGACGGCAGAATACAACTGTCTCACTGTGTAGGTCTGCGCTTTACTGTCTTTCTGCAATGAGGTTATCAAGTCTTTTTCTTGAGTCTGGAGAAGAATTTCATAGTCCCGCAACTCGTCAAACCCATCGAAAATGATGAGCACGCGCTTAGGGGCGGCGAGAATTTGAGCGTACACGGCCTCCGGGTCCGTGCAGGGAGGGGCAAAAGAGGAGGAGTTTAAAAGGAGGGTCTGAAGGCTGTGGGTTGCTTCCGATAACGAGAGGGCTTTGGCGTCTAAATGGAAGACGAAGTCAAACTGTGGGATGCAGTTCCTGGACCAGTCAAGACACAGCTTTCTGATCAGGGTGGTTTTTCCCATGCCGGCGTTGCCGAGTAGCAGTATGTAGCATTTGGGTTTGTCTCCATTTGAGTCTTTGAACATCTGCATGGAAAAAGAGAAACCTACACTGTAGGTACAGGCGGGTTGCAGCCAGAGGTCAAAAAGCACTTGGTCATAAGTGAGACTCTCACCTGAATGTGGCCCAATAAGCTTTTTTGCCGATCTGTGTCTCCCGTAATGATGAGTTCCTTGTCCAGGACTTTGTTGGCGTTCTTTCCAGAGTGGAGAATCTCTCTCCGGCTCACTTGCACATCTACGTAATGAGGAGTCAGACTAAGGCCTGACTCCATGTCCTGGCAGGTTTGACTCACGTGTGCTTTGGCTTCCTGAATGTAGTCCTTTACAACCTCTGCAAAAAAAGAAAGAAGCAAAACTGAATTTAAACCTGCTTCTCCATGATTTGTACAATCATTTGTTTTACATCAACAAAGAAGAGAGGAATAAAAGAAACATACGTGGAATATCCAGGACAGTGGGAGACTGAGGAAGAGGTGATTCCTTACATGCGGACATCTCTGAAATGCAAAGGGCCGAGGTATTTATAACGTAGCACTAACTCAATGCAATGGGATTTACACATAGGGAGAAAGAAATCAGAGAGTACCGGGTTCTCACCTTTGTTGGGGGAGAGGGGTGAGGCCCAATGGGGAGACATGGCTTTGCTAGCGGTGTCTGACAGAGATCCAAGTGGGGGTGAACTCATTTGCACTGGCGCCACTGCTCCGTTCACTACGAACACAATTAAAATGGTATTATTAAGAACCTGCATTCACACATACAGGAGTTGTCAGAGAGTGTTTTCCAAAACTGTACATGTGGAACCATGACCTACATAACACTGACAGAATAAGGTCTCTGCATACATGCACATGAGGTAAAGGCCGAGACACGAGGTCCACCACAGATTAAAGACTGTTTTACTCACTCGGGGAGAGAGGTGGCTCCTGCTGTTTGAAGGGTGGTGAGTCTGCAGGAACTATATTAGAAACAGGTGTTAAGAGTATACACTGTTGATATAGCATATGTGCAATTTACATAGTGCACAGATTACATATATTAGTAACACAATACAACGAAAATGAAAAAAACTGAACAAAAAATGATTTATAACAAATCTCAAATCTTTTGGGAGGTTTATCCATGTAAATGTTGCATGCCAACTACAGGCAGATTGGCGTCCATTAGTGTGAGTTTCAGTTTCTTTTTTTTATATAATCACAAGCAGTCACCTAAGTTAGAAAGGGGCGGGGCCTTTAAACAACAGAGGGCCATGGACTGAGCCTTGGGAGACTCCGCAGGCCACGAAATACACAAATTATTACACACAGAGACAAATTATTCACAGTCTTTCACGCCTCATGCTTAATTGACTCAACTGTAGCATCATATCCAATGGGATGACAGCATTGCATGGATGTGTGTGAATGCTTTTCTCACCTAATATGTAAGTAGGTGCAGCAGCTGTATTGGGGAGTGGAAGTCTGAGAACCGGATGCGAGAGCCTCAGTGTCCGAACAACCTGATACGCTGAAGCGTCTGGGATGGTGATGAACTGAATGGAGGGATGGAGATGAAGGACTGGTGGAGTGGTGGAGAGGCCCGCCGTCTCTGCTGAGCTTGCCTCTGACTCCGTGTCAGCGCCTGCAAAAGAAGCAGAGACAACATCCTTATCTTTCTTCGCCCACAGCTTTTGTTAACCTTGAGCGTATCGAAAACAAAGATTGGACAAAGAAAACAAGCTGATAGTTGAGGTTCCAAGGGGATACCAAAGGGTTTAGAGACAACTAAACTGAAACTTTCACTTCAGCAGATTTAAAAAAACAACAACAAACAAATGAAAGCGCAGAGCTCAAAAGTAGACTGATAGTGTGGAAAGTTTTCGTGAGAAAGTTGTTTTCACAGCTTAATGTTTTTTTCACTCGTCGAAGAGGATCTAAGGAAATAATATAGTGCGCCTGTACGGATATCCCCTGCATCTGGGTCCTCCTTTTAGTCCAGGCCTGACAGATAGCAAGTAATCGACAACCACTCATCTGGAACGACACTAGTTTTCATCAAACTGAGGATTGGATTGGATCGCTAAAAAGCACCAAATAGATCTGGAGGAAGCCGAGTGAAGTGAGAGTTCTTCTTTTAGTTTCAACTTGTCCTTCAAAATGTTACTTCCTGTTTCTGGATCTGCAATCCAGTGGCGTGAAGGAACCAAGTCAAGCATAGCCAACCAACATCCCTTTCACCCACGGGTCTAATGCTTTCTACTCGAGCTACACGACATTCGCCTTGCTTGTAAAATGTCATTTTATTCATAGAAGTCTAATGTATGATGTTCAATCTGTATGAAGAAGCAGTTGAACGATGAATGATTTAAAGAGTATGCATGGGATTCCCTCCTTCTTTCTTCTTTTGTCAGAATATGAGAAATATTAGTGTGTGTATGTATGTGTGTGTATATATATATATATATATATATATATATATATATATATATATATATATATACACAAAAAAAATCTGTTCCTTTTAGGATTTGCGTCAGTTTACAGCAGGGACATTAGACACTCACCTTGAGTGACAGGTGACTGAGCCGCTGTGGTTTTTGGTCGAGCTGCAAGAGTCAAAGAGCCAACATTACAACGTGGTTCTTTGCAAACCTCACATGAACCCACTAAAGGAACATATTCTAATCATCATGTTAGCATCTTAGCTTTTCTGCGTTAACACACGCTGCATAGTTTAATATGTTGTATGCATGTATTCCTGCTGTCTCACGCAGCCATTGGTTTCCATTGGGGCATTTTTGGTTGCATGGTTAATGGAGTTTAAGTGCAGATTAATTAGAGTTTGCTCAATGATTCTCCTGATAAACTGATGTAAATGAAACCAAAGGCGGCCTGAGACTGAGATTTCTCAAACACAGCAGCATGGTTTGCATACTTATAACACGTAGGCCACAAGATGGGTACAGGTAAAACATGTTTTATATAATAGACAGAAACCAAACAGTCTGGGTCGGTCACCTGCTGCTCTCTGTCTTTTTGGCCGCGATGGCGTGTTCTCGTCAGTGCACCGTCGTGCCCGGGCAACTGGCGAGGAGCAAAATAAATAAAACATGTCAACTGATTCACTAAAGGAATGTTGTTGCTTTTCTATGACAAAGGACAGATTAGCAGATGGCAGTTAGCGGCTTCTAGTTGGTGGCTGGTTTTCTACCTCTGGGTCTTTTCCTCCCGTTACTGGTTTCTCTGGTTGTCTTGACCCTGTGCTCCTGCTGCTGGCTCTCTGGGCCGAGCAGCTCGGTGGGCAAGGGAAGAGCACCTGACGTGTTGGAAAGGGGAAGTTAAAGAGTTAATAGACACAGTAACCAGACGTGGTTGTTTTGCTCATGCGTTTCAGTCGTGAACTGAAAATCAGGGCAGTGAAGCATGTCTCTGTAGACGGTAAAACCTGCAACTATGACTGCAAACATCAGCATGGAAATAGCTTCTGAGGCGTTGGTGTTTGCGGTCTGAGGTCACCACTGCAACATGTGGCATGCATCTTATTAAAACCCAATATGTAGAAAACTGTTGAATTTAAAACACTTCTCTTTGTCATGTGCTGAAGGTAACAAAAATGGCCAAACAGCGATGTGATTATACCCAATAAGGAAATATATTAATTATATGTGACTGTGACCTATGATTAACACTTTTATTTCACTCACATTTATTGCACAGTGTTATCAGTTGTAAAAACGAAAGCAACATGAAAAGAAGAGCTCCTTACTGCAGGTGCTGAGTTCATCCTCATACGTCAACAACGGGTCATCGAAGAGCACATCTGTGGAGAGGGAATCAGGCAATGCATCATCTTTGCGTTCAATCTTAAGTGTGTTATCACATTCTGCACACTGCAAACGAATGGAAGGTTCGGTTGCAACTTACCCACAAACTTCCCCAGGCAGTCATCATTCAAGTATTCAGATAAATCATCTAAAACACAAAGAATGAGCATTATTATTTGCAATTCATTTGGCCTGCATTTTTTGTTTCTGCGGCTGCTTTTCCTAAATCTAGCACGTCTCAATTACACTGTTTTTGAGTTATATTGGACTAAAGCTGAGGGTTTAGGCTCCTCCTTCCTGCAACCAGGTCCGAATGACCAGGATCTGTTTTTACAGAGGTGGAGAAAACTACTAGTCAATGTCTTCTGATTAAATGTCTTCTTAATCTCTTCCTATTAGTAGTGTAGATCAATACAATCAAGATATTAAATGCCAGTAAAGTTTAAATAACTCGTTCCCATTCAACCAAGCAACCCAGATCCTAGACCAGCTTTTTAATTGGCCCTGTGGTTTTCCTTAATCTGGTTGATAAATTATTTAATTAATAAAGTTCTCCATTGCTGCGGGCAGCTGGTGGGAATCCTGGCGTAATAAATAGCGTTAAACTCACTATATTTCCTTAGTATATCTTCTTTTATATTAGGTTGTTGGGATGAACACGGTCCGCTTTATATTTTGGATAAAATGGGGTAGAAGCAGCAGCTTTCCGTGTGATCATGTTGAACCATGAGGCTCGAGTCTCGACAGATAATTCAAACTCAAACATTACTAACCTGGCAGATCTCCCAAAATAGGACAGGTCCACGGGTCCTGATCCAAATCCTGCATGCCTGAAGACACACAAACACATCAAATGAAATGAGGATATTTTGCCGCTTGAGTACTGAAGTTGCCTCTTGATCCGTGTGCACCGATTGGCTCCAGCATCAGATGAGGAGTCTCAGCCACAACGCTTATTTTGTTATCAAGCTTTGCACATGTTCTCACTTTAAGTGTCAGAATTTCCTCATTTCTAAATCTAATTTTGAACCCAATGCTGCCGTCATTGTTCTCCTAAAATACACAAAGGATGAGAAGTGAATACAGATAAATGTAATCCTCTGAATCACAAATCCATTTGCATAAAAAAAAAAGGTTTCTACCCTGGTCCCTTGTTTGTGTCTCATGCATGTCCTGCCACTCACCTGGACCTGCACACCTGCCTGCAATCATCAATTGATAATCCTCTAAGCCTTGTTGACATTGCATAAAGCTGTGTGTAATATTGTATGTAGTGGGCGGGGCTGTGACTTTTGTCTCCATGTGGTGATGGTTTGAGTTCTGATGCAGCTACTATATAAATATGTAAAATCATTATCAAGCTGTATTGAATGAACTTCGAAACAGGCGAAGAGACACAACCACTTCTGGCACCGAGGAGCCGTAAAGACGCTTATCGTGATGACTCATCGGGCTGATTTGGACACAATAAATCACTAAATCTTCTGTTGACCCGATCCAGAAGGGTTGTAGGTCCACAAAACAACAGTGACTGCTGCCAGAAAGCCCACAAAGAAAGTTAAGAGTTTACTTATAATTGGAACATAGACCATTCCTGTGCTTCTTTGGAGCTGCATGCTTAGTGCCCTCCATCACTTTCCACTGATTTCTCAACTCTCTGGTCAGACCACCAAACTCAGCCACTAAAGAGGCTCCACTTGAGGAAAGTCATAGGCTTAGGACCCAGATGGCAGAGCCAGACTGACAAATACAACGGAAGGAATGTTGTTTGATGACCTCTCAGGTTATATTTTGGCAGCAGGATCCGGTTATAATTCCTGCCAGACACACTGACACACCTTTACCATACAAACTCAAACTCAGCCTCATAGCCAGAACTCGCAGCATCAACTGTGGACTTTCAACTCTGTGTGTGAACCAAATAAATCTGGAATGTGTTGCACATTGTCACAACTGTATCCAATAAGCCTCCTGTTACGCAGAGCATATCGTGTGCACTAGGATGGCGATAATACATGTACCAGATCAGGTGCCATTTTAGAACATTAATAGCAGCGCCACGTGATAACAGGCAAAACAAACAAAACAAGCTATGAGGAACTTGTCAACTTAATACATCACCAGGCTCTGTCACAGCCACTTTGCCAATAAAAACAAACAAAAGTTTACATATGTCACACAGCACATGGCCGAGGCGAGGAACAAGTGAACAAATCCACCCTGCCCACCTCCTATTGCGCATGCCTGTAGTTTATGCGTTCTATTCATTCAACGGAAATCCCCCTAAATAACCTGCTTTCACTGATCCACTGCACCTCTCAATTATGAATGCACTATTTTGCACACGCAGATATGTTGCAGTATAGAGACACTTTACACATGAGTAATGGAGTTTACTTTTAAGCACCATTGTTAGAATATATGGCATTATGTTTTAGGCAAAAAGGTTATTTAAAGCTCTGAATGCCGATTACCTAATATTTGGAAAATACCTCACACACCCCCTCCACCCCTCCGACATATTTTCCTGACCATGCTTGCGCTCTTTGGATAAACGTGCCCGAGTCGCCCCATGGGACCAGCGGTGCCCGTTACCTGCCTGTCCGGCCTCGCTGATGCTCGCTGAACTCCCGCTGTGAAGCTTTTTTTTCTTGCTCCTCCAGTGCAACACACTCCCATGTGCTGTGTGCTCTTCAAACGCAGCAAACCTCATCTGGTGCGCCTTAGCAACATGGAGTCAGTGCGCACAACCGTCTGACAACAAACTGCGCGTTTTACTTTCACTTTGACTGATTGCGCATCAGAGTTGCCCATCTGTGGCGGGGAAACAATAAGGGCCAGAAGCGGCAGTTTGTTGCTGGAGGAGACTGCAGTTTCGGTGTAGGTCTTCGTGTAACTGCTAAAAGAAATGAGTTGAACACAGAGGGCTGTGTGTGTGATGGAGCTCAGGCAAAGCTGCACCCTGGACTGTGCATTACCCCTTTAGGCACGCGGGCAAAATGCGGGTGTTACTGATTCATTTACCAGACAAAAAGTTGAATAATAAAAATGGAGTTTAAGTCCCTGTATGCTCTGGCTTCAAGTCTTTTCCTTTTACTTTCTTAAAAATCCATTCATGGACTTCCTCAGGACTGTCTTGCCCAAAATACCTCTCTCTGACCCCTGACTCCACCAGCTCCAACTCATTTCTGGGGTTCTGTAATTAAATAGCCTCCCGTTGCATGAAGACAGCAGCACCTGACTCTAAAGTCACCTTTTCCTCCTTATTTATAGTCTTTACATTGCTCAATGAATGCAAGTGGATATGCGTGTGTGTGAGTGTGTGAGTGTGTGTGTATGTGTGTGTAAGTGGATGTATGTGAGTGAGAGAGTTGAAGGTCAGAGAAGGTGGGATAGTAAGAATAAGCATGTTTCTACAATATTATCTGCCACTGCAAGCATTTAACAGCCAGTTGTTGATGTTGGGTTTGGGTTGCTTTTATAATTTTCTTTTCTGTTTGTGTGTCACATTGCCTTGTTGTGTATTTGTTTGGGGAAAGGGAGGCGAGGGGAGGCAGTAACGTGTATCCTCACCATTTGGCTGTCTGATATGTTATCCTTTCACTCCTTATTTGTGAGGTATATTGTACATTAAGTCTTGTTTTGTAATTTCTACAAATAAATCATATATATATATATATATATATATATTTTTTATATATATATATATATATATATATATATATATATATATATATATATAAAGGCACGGATCAGTTATTATAACAAAAGTAAGTCTCAATCATCTATTACTATATCATCACTATTATTGTTGTCATGTCACTTCCTCATTTCCCTTTCTGTCAAAGGTCCTCTTTTTAATACACGAGTGTGAGCTCTGTACCAAAGTGTTCATGTTTTTCCTGTTGAGCACTTTTGCCCAAAAGGTCGCTTTCAGCCATCTTTGTTTCTGTTCCAAACATTACAATATTGAATAGATGCTCTTTTTATAGCTACTACTGATTCCCTGTGGGGCCACCATCATCACACACACACACACACACACACACACACACACACACACACACACACACACACACACACACACACACACACACACACACACACACACACACACACACATTGTGGCACGTTCAAGGAAACGAGGAGTCTTGGCAGTACCGGCTTGACCTGTTCCTCGATACTTAGAGAAACCATGTATATTATGGACTGCCATGCGGTCACACATGTTGCATCCAACCATTCATACCTGTTTGTCCACCTGGTGATACTGTCAAAAACACATTGTGTGTGTGCATGCACAAACACGCTCCATCCTTGAGGGAGGAAGGGAAGAGTCTGGATAATGTGTGTTGAGCGAAGACAGGAGGGAAGAACAAAGGGAGGGGAGGTGGAGTTTAAGTCTTCATGAGGAGTCAGAGTATGTATCTTTTGTTCTTCCTCGTGGACAAAAGCACAAAGTCTGCAGCGGGGAAGGAAAGGAGAGTCAAACTTATTCATACGGCACATTTCAGAATCAGAAACCGTTTATTTGCCAGGAATGTTTACACAAACGAGGAATGTTTCTACAGTGACAACCCAAAATGAATCAAAAGCAATGGTGAACTGGGAGTCAGGCTAATGTCAAGAATCAATGCACCACATGCCAGTGGGTTAAATATAACAACTGTTGACAGAGATCACAATAGGCAACACCCATGAGGGCCGCCTTTTAATTAGGTCATATTACATTAAACTAATCTACTCCGGGCCAAACATTTTTTCTACTCTGCCTCAACTTTGTACAGTGTGCAGTGAAAGCAGGTTTTCCCACGGCAAAGGCCTCAAGGAACCCTTGAGCCCACGTGGCCAGCATCGAAAAACACACGCCCTCTTTTCCCATACTTGTCAGCCTGGGATCAAAGGAAAAATCAAAAATGAAAGTGAGGCACACCTTACCCTCCAAATGTAATTTACCTAAATTATCACTGAACGAACAAATCTCATGCAGGTGACCATTTTGAGTGGAAAGTACCGAAGAGCAAACGGAAAGCACCTGGAGTTTTTAGACAGTGGAGAATTTTCTCTCAGCCTTCATGCAGCCATGAAGTCAAGGCTTTGAGAGCGTTCCCATGACCCCAGACACACAGACCGAGTTAAAGACGAGGTAGAAAAACAGAAAGAAAAAGCAAGCGTATACATCATATAGTTGAGTGTAACTTACCCCAGTGGGCATCCAGCCTCTCCTCAGCCTCTCCATCCTGCTGGGAGTCTTCAGCGCTGCTCGTTTTCGTACTATAAGCGGTCCTGAAAATGTTTTCTGCAATGCCAAATGTCATGCTTTGATCTGTGTTGGAGCAAAAAGAGTGATCTTGTGCGCCAGTGAGATTCTCCGTTGGTGCACAGGGAGAAAATAGATGTGCAATGTCTTCTAGAAACCCTGCGTCGGCGCCACACTGCACCTCTCCCATCAGACAGAGCAGGTCCTCCACTGAGTCTGCGGTCCTGTCCGCCTCCCAGCAGGCACCCGGACGCGCCTCCAGCCCGCGGGCTTCAACAGGCGGGGCCCTCCTTCCCGCTTCAGAGGTTAGGCAATGATCCGGGTTCAAAAGAGTCGACCCCACGACCCCTCCCGGCGCTCCTCCTGCATCCAGTGGGAAGCTGAGGCCCGTGAGCTCCGCTTCTGCACATTTAAAGCTGTCGGCGTACAATTGCAATGTCCTGCAAGCGATTGCGAGCTCTGTTTCCTCTTCCATTTTCAAAGCGGGGCATTGTGCTTCACTTGCTGCACAGCCAGGAGTCTGACGAGGACAGCAACATCCTCCTTCCTCTGTCCCTGTCACAGAGAGACAGCGATCCTCCCAGCGCTCTCCTCTACCAGTTCTAACCACTCCTTCTCATTCTCCAAATTCCCCTCATCCACACTTTCACTATCACTTCGTGGCTTCTGCATTGATTCAGCAATTCTCAACAGTTCTGCAATATCATCGTCTACTCTGAGACCGCGTTGGGTCATCACATGCAGTCCCACACTGGTTCCTCCCTCTCGATTCCTGAATGTTCATACGGGGGACGTTTTCCTGGCCTGGTCCCTGTGCTGATCAGATGCCGGTTTACATTCTGCGGGCGCCATCCCCCTCGGTAAGCTCTTGCTCTCTGAGATGATCCGCTCCTCCACCAGCGTCCGTTAGGGCCCGGATCTCGGCAGTAGAGGTCAAGGTCAGAGCCGGCACCTCGGACTGGGCCGACGGCGTCTGCTGCCGGGACGTTGATGTCAGCTACTAGCACAGATGGTTGAGTTTGAGGTTGTTAGTGTTTTTAAAGGACAGAACGATTTTGTTCAGGAGGCGTTCTCATTCAAAGAGGGAGGAGCTTGCGTGGTCCGAGGGAGAGGCGTGCCGGGAGACTTCTTTCAGCTTTTTCTTTCGGAATGCATGAGACACTTTAATGTTCCGGAGAAAGAGACGCCAGTATTATTAGGAAGTGAGTTTATGCTTGAGTTCAGGCTCTGACTCAATACTTTAATCAACCTTGCTACATCACCCTTGTTGGTTATTTAGCTAACTAGAAACCCTATTTGTTTACACATATGATGTGATCACCAGATTGTCTAAATTAAACCTCCTCCATTCCATGTCGACCTATGAGTTAACACTTCCTTTATCTTGTTTTGCATTCAGAGACAAGCAACAGTTGACATGCGACCGAGCAGTGAAACACAGCATGAGCTAACCCGTGTCTCCACAATTATTACGTCCACTCTATTCAGTCAGTTCTGGGGAATACAACTGGTTTGGCTCAACAATGCATCGCCAATTGCCAGGCCTTCTATTCACCATATTTTTCCATTTCCTTAGCGTCACTAGTGCAGCCACACCTCTTACACCACAGAAGACGTCACACATTAAAGGCACGAAATTTGAAATTCAAAACACAAACATGACTGAGGGATTGTTTGCTGGTATTTAAATGTTTTGAATTTGGAGGGTCTCGGTTTTTTGGTGCTCCTTCTTGTCAAGAATTTTGTGTTTATTTGTTTCCCTCTGCATCAGGTTTCCTGTGCATTGAATTCTTAAGGAGTTCTAAAGAAAAAGTTATGGACTGAATTTTTCTTTCACTGAGGAAAACCTTTCAGCGCTTTAAGTCGTACTCGTATAACTCAACAGGCTGCAACCAACACAAGCATTAAATAAAAGTAGAGCTGTGAGAAACACTTTATGTGTGGCTGTTGTTGTTTAATCCCAGGACGCAGATGCAGTTTCACATGTGTTTTTTGGTGAACCCCAGAGGAACTACCACCGCCGCTTACACACTCAGACACCCACACACATAAAACATGGTGGCAGGACGGACTGGTTCACACCTCCTCTACCAACAGTCAAGATCTTTATGAGCGAAATATGTTATCAAAATACTCAAAGTGCGGGTTTCAATATTAAAGACAAGGTGATGAAATCCCGGTGATGGTACCACTGGTTTACTCTCTTCCTCTTACTCTCTCCAACATGTCGTCATAGCACATGATGATGTTTCAGGCTACTGATGATTGACTCCCTCCATGATGGTCAGAGATCTAACTTCCCTAAGACGGAGCCTCTGGCAGGTCCCCACCTACACTTTAACAAGTATTAATACATCACGTGATAATCTCTTTATTGTCAACCATTTCAAAGTGCGGACCAAACCCTTCCATTAATGCATTAGTTGGTGAAGTATTGTCTGTGCACACAAAGCCTCATAAGGCTTCCTGTGCCGCTCACTCCATTGAGCCGCTGCTCGTCATGATCCCACGGGTTCTTTGTCTCTCGTTTGTTTCCTGTTTTAGTTGGAAAATCCTCTTCTCGTCCGTCTCATTTCTTTTTTAAACTTCCTACCTTTGTTTGCACTGGTGTGCTTCACCTTTCCCTCGTTATCTCTCTTCTTTCCTTGTGAATAGTCCCTGTGCTCCCGTTGTCAGTCTTCCTTGCTGCATGGACTTTAGATCTTCTATCTGCCGGCTTTTTGGACTCTCGGCTTGTCATGTTTTTGTTTATTAAATAACTTTGACTGCACCAGTCCGCCTGCTTTGGTGTCCTTTTTTTGGTCCTCGGGGACTCCAAACCACAACACTGTTTCACTGACAAGTTCCTGCAACGTGACGAAGGGCACTGAGGTTTGAGTAAATCCCGCTTTGCCTAAAGTTTAGTAAATATTACAGTGCCCAGCTGTTGTTGGTGAATACATCTTCAGAATGAACCAATGGGAGCCAATGGGAGCCACAGAGGCCGTGTGATGCCCACAGCATTGAGACAGCACAACATTTATTTTAAACTTTTAATTTTAAGACAATAACAAATAAGAATATCAACAACTATATCCTTTATGATAAACATTTCAAATTATATACAGAGTATCCACAGAGTGGTGGTTTGAGGTTATGTTTCCATTCATTTCTTTGATCCGAATTAGGTTCAAGTACTAATTTGAATAAGACAACCCATCATTATGAAGCTGCAATTATATTCAATTAATCAGAAAGAGGAACAAGTTCTTATTTCATTTGATAATTGTTTCTGGTAAAGATAAACCCAGCAGAATAAACCCCTGCATTGCTATCTGACCAGCTCACTTAAGTGGTTTGCAAGCTGCTGCCTGTCATGATCAGAGAGTCAACAGAATCCTGACAGCGTTTCTTCTCCAGTAGTTAATCCGTTCTCATCATGTGATCTCTCTCTGTGTTCTGATCCAATATGGCCGCCATCGGCGTGGGCTCAGGTGTTGCTCTGCTCCTCCTTCGCACGGTTGGAGCAGTAGTCCTGAATACCTGGAGGAGGAGGAGAGCGGAGGAGTGTGACGAGGATGATCACGGCTTTTACATTTGATGAAGATGCATAAATATGTTTATAAGATCTTTTCTTGCGTCATCTGTTCCACAAACCTCATTTAATTCCTTAACTTTAATCTCATGCTGCGAGTAGTTATTGAGTTAAGTCCCTCTTCCCTTTTAGCGGACCTCTTCCCATTTGTTTGCGTGATCACTTCTTCTTTCATTACTTTTAATCGTAATTGCAACATCAAGCAAACCCTCTGGTCATCAAAAAAAAAAAAAAAGGGACTTCGCTAGAATCCGTATGTGCGTCAAAGCTTCCTTTATATGGAATTATACAGATTCGTGTGGACACTCACTCTGCACGATATCCTGGTAGACTTTGGCAGCAGGAGAGTCGGGGACCTCCGTGAGGAAAGACTTGCCCTCGTCGCAGCTTCTCGCTATCCTCGGGTCGAGAGGAACCTTTCCTAGCAGCGGGAGGTCGAGATCCGCACACATCCGCTCGGCGCCCCCGCTGGTGGGAGGGAAGATCTGCGACGTGTTCTGCAAGAGAGGGCGACGGGGGAAAATAACCTAAGTTATGCGTGCATTGTCAGATTCTATGGACCCTGAAGTCCCAAGTAGCCTCTGGGTCATGCTCCAAAAACACTGCATTTCCCACAATGCAACTCAATAGCACCTCTTGTTCAAACGCCACGTTTTTAACGCAGGCGTTATGTTGTGAAAAGTCTTTATAGAGCCACAGAGGACATTACACACCTGCTGGGTGGTGAGAAAATAAACAGAGTAAACTATTTGGGACGTGTCACTTTAAGAGTTGAGTAACCACATTAAAAAAGGTCTGTAAACATGTTTCTTGAATGTCAACCTGCTTCACAACGCTATCTTATCTTTTGACCTAATTTATGTAGCCAGTCCAAAAGATTATAAGCATGTAATGTGTGTGTGTGTGTGTGTGTGTGTGTGTGTGTCTGGCCGTCTGTCTGCAACACCGTGTGTGAGCATCTGTCAGTGACCTTGCACGACGGACAAACGAAGCCGCTCATGTTCTCCACCACTCCGATGATCGGCAGCTTGACCTTCTGACAGAACCGGATCTCCTTCCGCACGTCCTGCAGCGCGATTTCCTAGAAAGAGAAAAGGGAAAGAGAGAAAAGGGAAAGAGAGAAAAGGGAAAGAGAGAAAAGGGGGATGAGTAAGGCGAAGCAAGAGAGGAAGAGGGGGCGGGATGAACACACGACTGCCATCACAGTTACCTGGAGAAAAGTAGTTAACGTGGATAAACTGGGCAGCTTGAAACGTTTATGAGAGGGGAAAAATACTAAATAAACGCTGTATTGGCTTTGCAGCTTGTCTGTTAATATTAAACAGACCGGCTCCTTTGTTTGGGTAATTCCCAGCTCTCGTGTGGTTACTTTGTGTCAAGTAAGAGCTGGAGGAACGAGGAAGAGATTCCACCGCCGTCTGAGCTCATTAGTCCAGGTCTAATTTAAGTATCAGGAAGTGTTTGCTCAGAGAAAAGTATTTAAACAACAAGGGCGTGCATGTTTTTCCTACAATTTTATCATGTGAAAGTCTTTGGTTAAGGTGAGGAAGAGATACTGATAATGTGAACTAATTGTATGTCTCTCAATCAGCCTCGAGTGCTAAACATTCCCCAGCGTTTCCGTCCACTACGGGTGGCAACGTGCTGCATTCAGCGAGGGTTTGGTGGAAGTCACAGCAGCAAGGGAAGCGAGGGGCTTTCCAGTTTAGATGAAATTAAAGTCCAACCCCTTTACTAAATGGGCTCCCGAGGTCCTCCTCTCTTCTTCTATTGTGCTTTTCTTCCTTTGTGTTTGCTGTTTGCTAAAGTTCTTTCTTTAGGGATGTTACAAAAAACCTCATGTTTAATGCAAACGGCACCTAGTTTGTCCAGAAAAAGAGCGTTGTAACTTTGCTGGGATTATCTTTGCTGTGTCACAAACAGGCAGAGGTATTTTTTTATTTTGCACAATTCAAAACAATAAAATAAAAAAATAAAAATCATAACAGAAAATGAATATCACAGTGCAGGAAGAGACAAAAAGCCAACTGGGCTTATTTGAAGCCTCCACCTATATAATATTTAAAATGTTACAAAATTACAAACATAAATTGAAATATGCATAAGATAGATAACAAAAGAAAGAAAGAAAAATAATGTAATGATGTCAAGTGTGTGTGTGTGAAAGTCAGCATGGCATAAACCAGACTCCGCCATCTGCATTATTTTGACTACTCTTTAATTGTCTTTTTGTCTCTGTTGTCTTTTTTTTATATATATATATATATATATATATATATATCTTGTTTATTGTGAATGTATATAAGTAGGAAGAGCTAAGTGAAACCGGAGTCAAATCCCATGCATGTGTAAACACAAACCCATTAAAGCTGATTCTGATTCAATAGAATATTAAGAGGAAGCTGCATTTTATATCCATATGCATCACTAGAATAATGGCACAAAATAATTTGAGTTAATAGATTTAATTCCATGACGGATGTTTCATTTTTCCGTCCTGCCATTCAATCAGAATATTGACTTTCTTTCCTTCTCCTGCTGTCCAGCAGGTGACGCCCGTCTGTCTGATTGCATGTGAATGCAGCACAAGATGAAAGCGTGATGCACGGCGGCTGAAGCCATGTTGCGTTATGAGTAAAGGGACGCGATTCTCTGTTAATAACTTTGTGGCTGTTAGTGTCACTCTCACTATTATTGTTACTCTCTCGCTGAACGAACACCTCGAGGTGGTTGAAATTCATTCTGGGAAACGTAGGAAACCACCAACTGAAGTAAAAGTAGTCAAATCAGGAGGTGCGACCACACAAGGGTGGAATTTACCTTTACGGTTGCTGTGAATGCATCTGTTCACGCGTATGTGTATGTGTGTGTGTGTGTGTGTGTGTGTGTGTGTACCTGTGGCGTGGTGACGATGACGGCTCCGTCAACGTGGGTGGAGCTCAGGTACTGGACGAGCGACAGGTGTTCGTCAGAGGTGCCAGGGGGCGTGTCCACGATGAGGTAATCCAGCTCCCCCCAGTCGACGTCCCTCAAAAACTGCTTGATCATCCCTGATTTCAGACAAACGCCACACAGGTTATAATGCGGGGACGTTGGGGACATTTTTTACACACACAGACACACACACAAAAACACTACCATTCTTCTTGGGTCCTCTCCAGATCACAGCATCATCAGGGCTACTGAGCAGGAAGCCAATAGACATGACAGCCAGGTTGTCTTCCACATACTGCAACATACAATACACACACATATAGATATAGACATATATTCATGAAATGTGCAGATATCTTCAAAAACTGAAGCAGCATTGTTTTGACCGGACTCACCACAGGAGACCAGCCCGAGCCACTCTGGTGAACCTGTGCAACAGAGAACAGGTTACAGCTCTGAAGGAGGAGCTTCACGTGAACATCTGTGTATTGCCGGAAACATTTCTGCCCACAGCTCACCTGTTCCCCCTCTACGCCCATGATCCTCGGAATGGATGGACCGCAGATGTCTACGTCCAGCAGGGCGACCTGGAAACAGAGGCACTCTTTAGCCTCCAGCTTACTGGAGTCTGTGATGAGCTGTGTTGGCCCTCCATTCCACGTCATGTCTTTTATCCTCAAAAGCAGCCGAGACCAGTGAGGTCTGTGGTTTAAAATGCAGCTGAATACTAAGCTGGACTTGATGCTGTGTTAAAGACGAGGCAGAGCAAAGCAGCTAACCGGGTCCATGATGAAGTTCCCTCATGAGGTCCATCACACTCGTGGGAGTCAGAGAAATGTCATTAATCCAGAAAGAAATAGTAATTAGGGCAATAAGGGCTGCATAATAAAACTATATTTGATCAAAATCTCAATATGGCACACTGACATTTTCTAATTTCAGGAGGAGCAATATTTGTTTTTGGCGAAATGCGTTTCAAAATAGCATTTTAAATGTAATATTGTCGTGCTAATTTGGTACAAACCCACATCATAATCATTTGTATATGTCTTTCAATGAAAAAAAGAAAAGAAATGAGAAAAGGATGTCAATTATTATAAAAACAAATTCTAACATAAATTGCTTTCTGGCCTTATTCTGAACGTTCTGACCCTAACTTCTGTTAACCAGGTCAGCGGTGACCTCTAGAGAAGTTTACTTGATCGCCACAAGAATCAGCAACTGGGTTTAGACTAAACATCGGGTTCAGCTTCAAAAGGAATCAGCAAGCAGGTGCGAGTACCCCTCAAAGAATACGCCCGAGTAGCCTTAATGGTGGCTCTGTGGTTTTTGCTGTGAAAACCAAGATGAAAATGAAAGCATCACCTCCTTCGTGCTGTCCCCGGCCAGAGCGTGAGCCAGGTGAGCGCTGAAGGTACTCTTCCCCACCCCTCCTTTTCCAGACAGCACGAGGATCTTGTGTTTGACCGTTGACATCTTCTCTCCTATCTCGGCTATGGCTGGAGATGAAAGATGGAGAAGACTCTCAAAAACAGCAGTTCACTGAAACCCTTCCTGGTCAATGCAAGTCATCATAATCATAGCACATGGTATTTGTTGAACTGTATCTGCAATCTCACCAGGATCGGGGGCCTTGCTGGCTCCAGAAGCACAGATGTTCTGGTTGGGACATCCTTGACATGACGACGACTTTCCTGCTGCATCACTTTCTGTGCCGGGGCAATCTGAAGGGATCAAACACAGACCACGCCATCAGTGTGCTGCTTTTATTAGACCATCTTACACCAAATGCATGCTCAGGTTCTGGGCGCTGAAGTTAAACTCAAGTCTATCGTTAAGCTCATGAACCACCTTTCCAAACATACCAAATATGTCCCGGTGAATTTAGTGTAAATGTGCATAAATATCACACAATGGTGTCCACAATATTTACATTTGATGGAGCCACAGAAAAACACTTGCATCTTTCTTGTGATGATTTTAAACCACATTACAAATATTAGATGGAGAATTCAAAACGATACTGGAAGTCTATGACAGTGACTCAGCAACATTTCTGGGAGTGGGTTGGCGGTTTATTAAACATACATTTAGTATTGTTTAATTAAGAAGCCCCGTGTATTCAATATATCTCGTTTCTGGCAATTTCTGCAACGACATTAACCCTCTGGTTAAATGTGACCACTTTAGGAAGTGCGTCATTGAAGTTCACAACTCCACAGGAGGTTTCTGTTTTATTTCATAGCACCGGTCCATAAGTATTGTTTAAAATGATATTTTAGCGAACCGATGGGCTGAAAACTGCGATATTGCAAGAACGTCACGGCTGGTGTCGCAGAGATGAACAACAACAGGGACGAATTTAAGAGGAACAGCGAGACGTTTGTTTAAAAAACAACACAACCTGGCGGGTTACGGCAATAGTGCACGTTGCGAACTAACTGTATTGTTTTCGAGTGCCCACCCACCCCAAATTAAAGTTATAAAAACTCACGCTCAGGTGCATTATCTGGGACGTCTGCCATCTTTACTCGAGTGTCCTCCGCTCAAAGTCTTCCCCTTCGAAGGTTCCGCATGCGCGCCGCGCCGATCATGTTCCTACCCGACTTCTGACATCCCGTTCTTCTTCTTCTTCTTCTTCTATAAATTTGACTAAAAAGGGTTACACATCTCAAAATCATCTACATAAAGATTAACTGCTATTCTCAAACCTTCACCAGACAGAAAGGGGTTTTGTTTATAGTACTCACCGTCTCTTATAGTGCTGTTAATGAGATTAAACTAGCTATCTTTTGAATTGAAGGAGGACCAACTTAAGGCTTATTTGTGTGGTGGTACAATTGTAATGTGTGTCAGGTTAGAAGTTGGACTTCTTACCTTAAGGGAAACCTTCCTATTATAGGAAAATGTGAGTTATCTGCACTAATATAACCAGTCATATGGTTGTGTGGGTTTAAAGTCAAACACTTGGCTGAGATGGGAGCCACTGCAGGTCGACACTGGCGCAGTGTAAACAAAAGAAAAAGAAAACAGTTCGAGTCATTCACGTAGGGATTTATTTGACAACTATCTATTGCTCTATAACATGGTTTAGCAGACAGATTAACTTTTGATACAGATGAGAATAAAAGTTACATTTCACAACATCACTTCTGAAAAGACAGACATTGGACTTGAATTTTCTTTTAACTTCTCAGGTTTTCAAATTTAAGAATTATATATTATTTTTCAACCCTAATCACAGAAACACATCCCAAGTCTAACTGACCGAGTCGGAGCATAAAAATCCTCAAACAATTGGAAGCACATGCATTCATCAACATTGAGGCCTATAAACTATATACACTATAAATACATACGATGTAAAAAATGACATAAAATAGTATCAGTTTACATGTTTTAAAACGCGTACTAAAAATCATAACGGTCACACTGTCAACCATTTTCCAAAGCATATTTCTACAATAATGTCTATTATTTTCTAAAGAGTGAACGCCAACTTGCTTTTTATGCCTGGGATGGATACATAAAATGTGACCCATGTCTGGAAACCAAAGAAAAGCTGGAGGCAAAGTTCCTGTCACAAAAAAACCCAAAACCCCACTGTAATGGGCCTTAAAGTTCAAACTGAAACGCAGTGGGAACCTCAACTGAAATCTGACTGACCTGATCAGTGATGCCCCTGCTTACCAAAGCAATACTGCTTCTAAGCGAATATTATTTACGCCAATCTACAAAAGGAAATGGGCAAATCAAAATGTCCCATCAAGTGTTTGGTCTCCAGCACATTTCAGTGTGTGACTCGTTCTCCTCGGGCCTCTTGAGCGCTGCACTGTATTTCATGGGCGTGTCAGCGTTGAGCTGCACCTCTACTAACGTGAAGACTGAAATGACCTGCAAGTGGAAAGAAGAAATTATGATTATTGCAATTTATATTCCGTCAACTTGCTCTGGCTGGTCCGTCTCTTTGAGGAACAAAGTTAGTAATCTTGTTTTCTACCGTTTTTTTTGTCTTTATGCTATTCTTGTTTTAACCGAGAGGATATTGTACACAATATAATGGCAGCTTCTCTGTGTGAAACCTGAGATTAATTACTCCATTTCTGTTTGTATTGAATAATAACTATATTTCCTATTGACAGGCATTTTGACATTGACTCACCTGCTCAAATGGAGCTTTCTCTGGGTCCTCTGCTGTCCAAACCAGAGTCAGCTCAGATTTCTTCCCCACCTTACGATGGCGGAACGAGTGCAGGCCCGCAACAGACTGAAGGTAGAAACAAATTGTTTCTATTTCACATCAAACTTTCACTTTTCATTTAAATGATAAGAATGTAGGATAGGCATATAGGAACATTATGCCTCTGCCTTTTCAGTCATATTGTACTTTAATGCATCCGCTGTTCAAACGTATTGTGTGCTATGACTTAACTACTACTGTATTGCTCTCTTTAAATGTAATGCATTGGAGCTCACCTTGCAGTAGACGCGTTTCTGAACTCCGTATCGGAGAACCAGCACATCAAAGGACTGATCCAGGACCCCCATCACCATGGCCTCAGAGTCCAGAGGGCCACAGTTCTGTGGCGCACAGACCAAAAGGGTACTTCAATATATTGAAGCTATGGTTTTAGACACGATATTAATGTCATGGAAAATATATATAAACATCTAAAAAAAAAAGGCAGTCATTAAATGCATGTAAAAACCACATTTCAAAAACAATTAATTTCTGAAGTGGTTGATTACATATTCGAAGTACTGTAAATCTAACAAATTAAAAAATTAAAACGAGCCACTACATGAAAGTGGTCAAAAAAATCCCATGTATGATTTGGCAACCCACCTTTACAAACACTCTAAAGAAGAGCTCAGAGCTGAGCTCCTGGACTCTCTTGGACACGGCCTTCTTGTCATTACAGTGTGATGCCCGTTTTTGGACGTCTTCTGTTGACAGCCTGAAACTAGGCCCGCAATCTGCATGTAAACAGTCAATGGACAGATATGCACATAATGAGTATTAGAAGAAAAGAAGGAGAATATCACACATTTCAAACTGTCATACACGCACAGCAGGAACAGACAGAAGCAGGAAGGGCAGAAACAATGGCAGAGGCAACAGTTTTTGTGTGTCTAGAAGACACATTAGTAGTGAAGGTGCTCACTCAGTGAAGAAGCCAGCAGCCGGTGGACAACGAGGTCAGCGTAGCGTCTGATTGGTGACGTAAAGTGAGTGTAGAGCGGAACATTGAGGGCGTAGTGATGAAACAACTGCTCCTGCCCAAGTACACCTGTACAGAAGTACGACGCCAGCTGCAAAACAATAATCCACATTAAAGACAGAAACTAACATAAATATCACTGGAAAGGTTGTGTGTTAAAATAGTACATGTTCAGTTTGTATCTGACAAAACAAAATGTTTCTGTATTATGTTAAGTAGGGATGGTCGGGAATTCTTTAAATTGTCAAGTAATCATTAAATTATTCTTTAAAAAAACAAAAAAATAAAATAGCGGATGCAACATTTACCTTTAAAGAATGATTAAGTAGTTCCCAAAAACTATTGAATATTATTCCACACAAGCTTGATAAATGAATGCAAAAACGCTCGGTGTCCTTCAGCTCTAACCTGCATCGGCCTGGAGCACATGTGGGTCAGGACTTCTTTTCTGGCACTGGCATACTCATCATCACCCAGAGTAGTGTTGAGACTCTTCTGCATGTCGTAAAAGCAGAATAAAAGGTTTTTTTCTAATATTGGTTTACTATTGTACATCCTTTTGAGTAAATCAAATTGCTCAAAAGTTGTTGAATCACTTAATGAGCTTCAGATCCTCTGAAGTATCTAAATACAACACAATACAAATGAAATGGACAAGAAATATAATTATTTTAATGTGATCACTAAAAGAACATCTAAACTGCAGAACAAAATATAATTTCTAGTTTTTCTGAGATATTAAAAAACGAGGATACATTTGCTATTGCAAGTACTGACATGCAACGCTCCTGCAGAGGACAGATCAATGTTAATTCCCAACTGGTCACAAAGTTCCTGCAGCTCGTCCACCATTTTGGCCTTCGGTGGAGGGTGGCGTCTGAGAAGGGCCAGCTGGGGGAAACTTTTGTGGATGTGTTGGGCTGTTGCAATGTTAGCCAGTACCATATACTCCTCCACCAACCTAGGGAAGGTGGATGCCCAGAGTGGTAGAAAAAAGAAACACACAAAGGAGGACTGATATTCAAGCACTCCAGAAGAATTGAGATGAGGAGTGTATATCTCACATCAAATAAAGATAAATTTTGGAAGGAAAACAACCCAGAAGGGATACGGGCATAGAGATATTTGTTACTCACTTGTTACTGTCTCTGTACTGATAGATGCAGCAGCCTTGGGGCATCATGGTATCCTTGTCCAGCGTGAAGGACAGTTTCAACTGAAACAAAAACACAAGGCATGTATATGAAAATAATGTCAGCAAACTGAAACATTAAATAATCTGGGTCTCGTTTCCATTGTAACCTGCTGGTCCAGTCTGAGGGCTCCTCCTGAAAAGCGTTCAGCCCGGAGGTTCTCTGCAATGGAGTGCAGGTTGAGCACCGCCTGATGGATGATATCAAGCGGGTGCTCAGGGTCCGCAGGTGGCAGTTCCTCTGGCGTGAACAACTTCTCAGGGGCATCGATCATATGCTGGGCATGCTCGTAGCTCAGCTTGATACAGGAGGAGATGACCGAGCGGCCAAACCACTGGCTCAAGATCTGGGGGGAGGAGTTAGGCGAAGTGGAACCAGTGAGAAAAAAATGCCATCACAATATCAGCCTAAATCAATCAACCTGTGAAGTTAACTTTTCATCGTTCGAGTGCAACTCTAACAGGTCCATAGAGTTTAGATGGTCGTACCTTCCCCTTCGGTGTCATTTTCCAAATCACAGAGAACGTGAGTCTGTCAGTTTGAGGATTGAGGCTGCACAGCTCCTCACAGAGCAACCTCGGCAACATGGGGATCACCTGGACAAGAAATACATGAACAAAACACGACAGATATGTTTATTATCATGCATCACTACTTCATTTGACTGAGTGGATTATGTTGAAAACAATATCCAAAAAGACATCAAATGTAACTAGTAGTTCCAATTATAACATTGATGATAATCAAGGAACATTCACCCTTTGAAGCATGTAAACGCTGGTTGCTCTTTGGCTGGCGATGGTATCCAGAGCGTTGTCCTCCCCCACAAAATAACTCACGTCAGCAATGTGAACTCCCACCTCAAAGTTACCTGTGTTTAAAAGGACAGTCTATGAGACAACCTCATATCCACAGGAAAAACAGTATCTAGATCTATAGTCGGAATTAATTATCATTACTGGACTCTCAGCTAATAGTTTACCATCAGGGAGTATTTTACAGGACAGAGCATCGTCCAGGTCTCTGGCGCTAGCAGGGTCGATGGTGAAAATGCACTCCTTCCTATACATTAGAAAACAGTGATTTATGAATCATATACATATGAATCCTGGAATAAAACTGATTACATGTGTTCTCGATAGCGCAGTTATTAGCCAAATAAAAACAGCAGTGTGACTCTACAAAGCTCACGTCTGTCTTTTTGTGCAAAGCTGGATCTGGCTCATGAAGCATGTTCCCACTCAGAGAACATATTCATAAAAACAGAGAAGAATGTAAGCTACTTCACAGTGCTACCTCAGGTCTTTTCTATTTCTTATCTCCTCCTCAGGAATGCTCCAGGGCAGGTTCTTTGGGAGGCAGTTTAACACCTCATCCGAGAATTCAGAGATATCAACTTCGTACTCCATCAGGATGCCCTCAGTCTCTGGCTCGATTTCTCCTGCCTGACCCAGTGTCTTAACAAGTTGACTAGAGAAAACATGAGGAGAAAATCAGCTTGGTTGTTAAATTGGTTCCCTGCATCAAGCGTTGAATATTACACTCACCCTTCTGCAAAGTTGCGGTCAGCTGCCCAGTTGGTGATCCGACATATGAACAAGGTGTTGGTGTGGTCGCCCGGGCGGGAACTGAAGTCTTGGGGACAGCCATCAAGGGGAACATTAATCCGTGGCACCCGGTGGTCCACAGGAGAGAAGAGGGCGAAAGGCTTTTCTGGTAGGAATTTCAGGAAGCCTGTCACTGCTCTTGAGTGCTTCTTTTCGACAATGTACACCACCTGAAGGACAAACAAGTGTTTTTTTGTTATATTCTGAACATAAGTGACAAATACTTTTGTAATCTTTGGACATCGTTAATGCAAACAATAACTATTTTTTTCATAGCTACAGCCTTTCAGAGAAAATACATTCATAGTTTGTATTGTGAAGTAGCCAGATGAAATGTTTTTGTTGGCAACTTAGCAGAGCTCGTTGGACGAAGGTGCTGAAGGGTTAGGCAATCAGGCCATTTTTATCTGGAAAATTTTTTGGAGAAAAAAGGAAGGGTTGAGTAAGAAATACAGCAAAGCTGATAGGCGAGAGACTCACTCTAGCAGTCTTTTGGAGAATTTCCTCAATGGGCCGTGGGGTTGAGTGGTCTTCCAGATGTTCATCTATTTCAATCAGATGAAATGAAAAATGTAGATGCATTACCTGAACCTACTGCCGTTATTTGTTTTTGCTTCTGAGCATTGATACTCTCTTCAGACCATTAAATAAACCTTCAAACAGTTTACTGACCATTTCCAAATACCAACTGAATTATTATAATTTGATACCCCTTGTTAATTGTGATTGCTGCTATAATCCCAAATCCATCACAGTACCTGTGTCCATGAAGGTGGTATTCTGCAATTTGCGGTCGAGTTCATCCAGGTTGCAACGCTGGTCTTCCACAATGCCACCAGGCGTCTCCTTCTGTGTGGTTTTCACACGCTTTTCTTTCTGGGTATCCGACTCACTGGCACCCTCAACTTCGGTATCGGACCTCACGACCTAAACCGACATACATTCATCATCCTCTGACACTCAGCACTGGTGTGTTTTGCTGTCCTGTGGAGCTAAAATGAAGCCTGTTACAACAATCGAACTTTAAAAAACTGATGTCGAAGGTGCAAGACATGGGGCTTACACACTACAAATATATTATACATGGATTGGTAAATGTAGTCTACCTTCCACTGCTCCCGAGGGAGGATTCGCACCACCACTATATCTCCATTCAATGCTCTGTTGCGAGCTACAACCCCATCCAGAAGAATATCTTGTGCGTCATCCTGCAAAGATAAAAAGAGATTGCTTGATGTCTCCTGCCTGCCTTGAACTTTGTAAACCTTTCAAGGCAGATGTTAATGTACAAGCAGATACAATGAAATCACGTGCAAAGTCATATCTTTCATACAGTATATTGCAGATAATAGCTATAAAGTGCTTTTATAGAACAGTTGTTGAGGCAGCAAAACATTAATTGAAATGCATTTTGGGTTGAACTTACAGGAGATGGGATGAAAGCTTCATGATATTTCTTCGGGTTGATTCTTAACTGTCCCTGCAGAGAAAGTATGTAGAATTTAGAAATGTATCCACCAGTATATTGCAGTATTCACTGCTTTAATAGTTTTACCACCTTGAGCAATACTATCCATACTCAATATAGATATTAATACAGTCTCAGGTCCGGAACAGTAACTCTGGGTTTCTACCTGAATGAGTTCTCCTTGTTTCAGGCCACTGGACACCTGCGCCAATGCCATGTAGGACTCAAAAACGTTCATCTTTGATCCACCGGGTCCTTTGTTCTTACCCTTAGCAGTAGGAGAATTGGCTGAAAAATAATAAAACTAATTGTTTTCATCCATCATAAACCATAACATGTATACAACTAAAGCATCATAACAAATACAATGTACTTGCTGAGAATTAACATCTCAAAAAACATATTCTACAATTTACATCTGGGCTGCTGCAGTTTGTTCTCTTTACCATAAGGGCTTGACATCCGAGGGTCAATCTTTGTCTTCTTCATCTTCTCTTGTTCCTGGCACTTCTACCGGCTGTATTTGGGGACGTTTTAGCAATCCATAATAATACGATGTCCCTGAAAAGGCAAATGGCATGAATTACGTGTGCTGCCCTTCTATCACGAGTCACAAGATGCTTAACTTTCATTCAGGAAGCTTTACTTGGGAAACAAACGTTTAGCTTACAACTCAGAGCTCAAGAGTATACTGAAAATAGGAGATGGCTATCTAAATTTAATTTGAAGGAAATTTAAGCTCTTACTATGATTAGGAGGTTGCCCAAGGCACTTGGTAACGTTGATCCAACTGCAAAATAAGAGATAAATATATTAGTAATGTGAAATGCTGGAATACTCCAAAGTCCACTAAAACAAAGTTAAAGTGCTTTGAGGCATCAGATAAAATGTTAACATTTAGAATGGGCTAGCAATTCACCTTTTACAGCAACAGTAAAGCTACATGCAACATAAATTACATTATGAAAGCATGTTATAATACGATTAAGACCGTCATTTCAATAAAATATCAAACCGTTTGCCTTGATAATTATGCTGCGTTTGTGTTAAATTGACAGCTTCACTCACTCACATAGAAATAAAACGAGTAGAACGGACATTGATGTTTGTCTTGTTCGTTTATCTAGTTCAAAAGATAATTGCTCAACTCTGCTCATTGACCATAGCATAATACTAATAGCATAATAAATCCAATTACAATGAGGACGGTCCGCCGCTCTGACCCTGCTAAGTCGACTTGAATGCGGATGTCCGTTCTACTTTAATTCTATTTCTACGGCTGCTGCCGTTAAACAACGCTAACTGAGCAGCGGGGCATTCAATTAATATTTAATAGATTATGTTAATGTCCTGCTTCGCCCTGATGATCTGAGTAGCTCACTAGAAGTGTCGCTAGTATCTTAAGAAACGGAGAGAGGTCCAGCGAGAAAGTCAACGCTGTGTTTCTGTGTGTTCATGCGCCAGGTGCCCGTTAGCGGCCTCCTGCGGCCTGCCGCCATTATGGCACAGGACAGGGGGAGACCCGTAGTCTGCTGGTTCAACGGCTCTCCATTTTGTTTTTCAGTGCAGACGGTTCATAAGGAAGCTGCGGCGCTGTGACCGAGCCATGACAATGACCCGACAATGACTGGTATATAATTCTAACCACGTCGGCTACCTAGCTTGCCAGTGATAATTTAGCCAGGTAAAAAAGGTCTGAATTGGCAGGCTAACTAGCTGACAAGCTAGTTAGCCTGCCAATTCAAAAATGATCATGGCTGTTCCACATAGTCATAATTACTACAGAACGAAGCATGAATTGATAGCGAGGTTCATTTTAAACTACTATAATAATAAAAAAATACAGTTACTTACCAAATAATGTATTTTTGCTTGTGGTCGGTATGAGTTGCAGCCAGCCCGGTCACAGTCAGGAGAAAAGGGCGGAAAGACGGACTGAGAGCGCGACATCTGGCACATGCGCAAAGGGTAGTCTCCAATTAAACACATTTATGTTTGCGTTGATATGCACACTATCTTATGGAATCGCATTGCATTCACTGGATGAAAAAAAAAATAGACCCCTTTTCTCGTAATTACGACATCCTGATCTCGTAATTATGACATCCTGATCTCGTAATTACGAGAAAAGATAAAGAAAAAGGAAGTCTGTAAATCCTCTCTCAGTGGCAATGATGGCGCTATCGCAGTTAATCTGCTATTATTACCTTCTCGGTTTGAGACACTGGGAAATACTGATGTTTCTGAAAACTGAGGATGGTATTAAATTTAGTATGTCAACACTGCGCAGGCATCTCAAGGCGTTAGGATTGTTCAGGCGGAAAGCCCAGTCTGACGTGACGTGCTGGATGGATGTCGCTCTGTTTCTGCAGGAGCAGTTGAACCAACACGGGATGCAAATGCATGCATTTGAAATGCATCCAATCTCGGTTGGTAGTGACTGTACCGGACCTCTGAGAGTTTAAAGTATTGTAATAGTTTGTTCCTTTTTTTTGTCCTTTATTTTAGTCCGTTTTGTTACTGCAGTCGGTGCATTTCCGGTTGCGCTCTTATTTTGAAGGTACAAAAAACGGAAGTTGTTAGTAAGAAACGGGCAGAGAGGAAAAGTTGCCATAACAACGGAGAACAGTGATAAAAAGGTTACGGATGTATTAGTTTAGCACCTGGCTGATATGGGCACAAGGTTTGCACCTGTTCAAGTTCATTTTTTGAGAAAATATTGTTTTAGATTGTTACGTTTTTTGTCTGTGTCAGAGCTTAAGCTAACCAACTGCTATTTCCGTTTTTCTTCATAGTTCTTACAGTGAGTTCAATAAACCTTTACGAACCATCACTTAAAGACTCCAGACTATAATTCTGCCGGGGATGCGACAGTGACTCAAAGAACTGTGTGGCACCTGTTAAAAATCCTAGATCCTCAAGGAGTAGCTAAGGCAACGGAACCGTCTAAGAAGATGCCTGTACACATACATGCCATACAGTGGCCAGTATGGCACCTTTTGTAATTACTAGATCAGGATGTCGTAATTACGAGAAAAGATCTCGTAATTACGAGAAAAGAGGTCTATTTTTTTTAGCCAGTGAATGCAATGCGCTTCCGTACATATCAACGCAAAAATACATGTGTTTAATTGGGGACTACCCTTTGCGCATGTGCCAGATCTCGCGCTCTCGGTTGTTTTGCCTCCTTTTTCTCCTGACTGTGACCTGGCGGGCTGCAACTCATACCAACAGCAGGCAAAAGTAAATTATTTGGTGAGTAACTGTATTTTTTTTTTTTTAATAGTAGTTTAGAATGAACCTCGCTATCAATTCATGCTTTCGTTCTGTAGTAATTACCACAATATGTGGAACAGCCGTGATAATTTAGCCAGGCAAAAAAGGTCCGAATTGGCAGGCTAGCTAACTAGCTGTCAAGCTAGGTAGCCGACGTGGTTAGCATTATAGACCAGTCGTTGTCGGGTCATGATCACGGCTCGGATACAGGAGCAGGAGGCCGCTAACGGACATCCGCATTCAAGTCGACATAGCAGGGTCAGAGCCGACAGACTCACGTTCTGTTATTTGGAAAATCACACCGGAGGAGAAGGTATGACCATTTAAACTTTATGGACCTGTTAGAGTTGCACTTTAACGTTAACGTCACAGGTTGATTGAGTTAGGCTGATATTGTGATGGCATTTGCATTTTTTTTCTCATTGGTTCCACTTCGCCTAACTCCTCCCCCCCAGATCCTGAGTGAGTGGTTCGGCCTCCGCTTTTCAGGAGGAGCCCTCGTTCCCTTGTGTTTGGTGGCTCTTGTCTCTGTGGTAGGTTTTCAATTCATGGTCTTTGTAGGTGGTGACCATGGTTTCAGCTTTTTATTTCAAAATAAGAGTTCATCAAAGATAATTGAATAGTTTGTTGGAAGATATTTAACAAAGACTATTTGAGCTGACTAAATTAAAATATATGAGTTATTGTATTTGTGTATATTTATATATATACATTCAGATAAGTCATATTCATTGTATATGTGTACACACTTAAAGCAGATTATTTTCAGTTCCTCCTATGTCGAGGTTAGTGACTCGTATATTATATGTATCAATATATTAAAATGGAAGTAAGTCAGATAATATTGTCATGCAAACAAGACTAAGACTAATAACGGGAAAGAATTGTCAAAATAACATGTTTGCGTTTTTTAAAACCGACTACCCAATATTTCAGCATATTTCCAGTTAACAGTAGATGGGGAAAACATAAATGTTTCACATAGTAGCAATAACGGATATAGATCTCTTTTATGAAAAAGTGCTTTTCACTTTTATTCCATAAATGATCTAAAATTGTTCATCTTGCAGATGTCGTGGACAACCCAACCCGGTGGTGACCCAGTGCTGCTGCAACCTCTGGGTCCGTGTTGACTTGTGGACCGCCTCCAACACACTGCCCCAAATGTAGGGATGAGGACTTCAAAGAGAAGCACTTTTTGATTACAGGGATGGGGGAGGTAATAGATAGGTTGAGGGACACCATCCGTAAACAACTGCAGTGTTGTTCATGAATGTATTGTTCAAAACAAGATCAATCACATCAGGTATGGTTCATATTTGTGGTTACTCTTATAAAAATGTGTTTGCAGTGCATGGGTAGCAAACTTAGCTAAATAAGTACCACATCAGATTCCACTCCACTGAGGTGTTAAAGAGCGAGGGGTGTTGCCCCCAACTGCTCTGGAGAAACCTTTCATGTTAGGGGGAAAAGAAGAGAAAAGGATATTATGGTTAACTAGTTTGGACACCTCAATAATGCTCTGGAAGTATTTGTTTGTAGCTTTCCTATCTTCGGCGTATAAAGACTCAAAGCCCCAACAGAAGGCATTTGACTTTGTGAACTTTAATCGAAGGAGGTGTGTTCTACTGCCTGTCTAGAATCACAAGCACCTGCTACCTGGAAGGGATCTGATCATTTAAACCCCTATGAAAGCCAAAATAGTGTACTCAGGCTAAATGTGACCTTTTGTGTTGATAGGTCAAATAAATCAAATTTACAACAAAAGAGGAAACTACTATTGTATTTCAAGATGTGTCTCTCTCACTAGAGATAACCCGTCGAAACATTCCTATCTCCCACAAAAATGACATTCCAATGTCACTAAACTGCAATCTCTACATGTTTTTTCCTCTCAGATTACGTTCTCAGTTTTAAACAGCCCCCCTCCCAAAGCAGGCTTCTGCATACCAGTGTTATTCGATGGGAACTTCATTGTTATGAGCCAGTGCCATGCTGGTTTGTCCAACATGCTAAAGAGCTGGTAATCTGATGCATTGGTTCCCAACACAAGTCCAGCCTGACGGTCTGCATCCCCCTACAGCTCTAGAGGTCACTCTGAGGTCACGAGACAGTAACATGGTAGTAAAGAAGTAAATATAACCTACATGCTCACTCTTCCATGCAGGAATGTTTGGTTCTAAAATGACACAAATATAATGTGTAAATACATGATGTATACAACTATTCTGCAAATTAACCATGCACATTAAATATCAGAGGAAATAAACAGCATTAAATACATCTGTATCAATAACCTAGTTAATTAACAAAGATGGGTATATTGAACTAAATGCATGGTTTACGCAGACATATACTGTCACCTACTGGTAGAAAGGTATACCTGCACTATGGTCTCATTAAAAACTGCAAAAGTATTGCAATCAGTATTTAATGTTATTCAGTATTGTGTTTAACACAATTATCATGAGTATTTCATTTGCCAAGACAAAAACTGGTACGTGTGGCACAATTATTGAAAACACTAACTCATGTACTATCTATCGACCAAAACCTGAGCACTATAAATAGGATCCAGGTCTGGTCTGTGTCCACAGTAACGGGAGAGAGAGAGTTACAGAACTGCAATTGCCATAATACAGTAATTTGTTTACAGTACAATACAGTAACTATGTTCATTTGTTTATTTCCTTATCAAACCAAGCCAGAAATCTAGGTGTAGTTATGGATTCAGACCTCAACCTGAACAGCCATATCAAGACAATTACAGAATCAGCCGACTATCACCTGAAGAATATATCAAGGGTTACAGGATTTATGTCTCAACGGGATTTGGAGAAACTTATCTTCAGTAGACTTGACTACTGTAACGGTGTGTTCACAGGTCATTTTTCTTCAGTAGACTTGACTACTGTAACGGTGTGTTCACAGGTCATTTATCTTCAGTAGACTTGGCTACTGTAACGGTGTGTTCACAGGTCATCTATCTTCAGTAGACTTGACTACTGTAACGGTGTGTTCACAGGTCATTTATCTTCAGTAGACTTGACTACTGTAACGGTGTGTTCACAGGTCATTTATCTTCAGTAGACTTGGCTACTGTAACGGTGTGTTCACAGGTCATCTATCTTCAGTAGACTTGACTACTGTAACGGTGTGTTCACAGGTCATTTATCTTCAGTAGACTTGGCTACTGTAACGGTGTGTTCACAGGTCATTTATCTTCAGTAGACTTGACTACTGTAACGGTGTGTTCACAGGTCATTTATCTTCAGTAGACTTGGCTACTGTAACAGTGTGTTCACAGGTCATCTATCTTCAGTAGACTTGACTACTGTAACGGTGTGTTCACAGGTCATTTATCTTCAGTAGACTGGACTACTGTAACGGTGCGTTCACAGGTCATCTATCTTCAGTAGACTTGGCTACTGTAACGGTGTGTTCATAGGCCTCTATGAAAAGTCAATCAGAACGCTGCAGCCCGAGTCCTCACTAAGACCAGGAAAGTGGATCACATCACTCCAGTTCTGAGGTCTTCCCACTGGCTTCCTGTCCAACAAATAATTGACTTTACATTCCTGCTGCTGGTTTATAAAGCACTGAATGGTTTAGGGCCTAAATACGTTTGTGATCTGCTGCTACCTTATGACCCATCCCGACCCCTCAGGTTGTCTGGGACGGGTCTACTTTCTGTTCCAAGAGTCAGAACTAAACATGGAGAAGCAGCGTTCAGCTTTTCTGCTCCACACATCTGGAACCAGGTCCCTGAAAGCTGCAGGTCTGCTGAGACCCTCAGCTCCTTTAAGTCCAGACTGAAGACTTTTCTGTTTGCTGCTGCCTTCAATTGAACCAGATTCAATTACTGCATCTTTATTTCTTAAACTGCGCTGCAACTTTTATTCAATTTTAATTTTTTCTTTTTCTTTTTGACTGTTTTAATGTTTTCTTAACTGTTTTTAAATCCTGTTTTCTCTGCATTATGTTTTGATGCTTTTAATGCTTTTATGTGAAGCACTTTGAATCGCCTTGTTGTTGAAATGTGCTCTACAAATAAACTTGCCTTGCCCATTGCATTTGTGTTCATAGTCTCCACATGTACAGCATGTAGTGTTTGTTTTATATTCTGCACATTAGTTTGACTGTGTAAAAAGCTTTTTGGTGTTTGTGTGCAAAGTTGTGATGCAAAATTAGACTTCATATGGTTTGAAGTAAAGTGTTTGCTTTTGCATGAGATAAGATAAGACATTCTGCAGTTTGTGTATATGTTTTTGTGTGTAGAGGTTTGACAACAAGGGCCCTATAGTTTCAGAAATGTCACTAAATCGTAACTGGAATTTGAAGCAGACAGTTAATGTGTTGTCCTAAAACTATTGGGTGAAAGTAACTGTGTCCACTAGGTTGTGCTGTTGTTTAGATTAATTTCATTCTTTCATTTTAGAGTTACAGCCGCATACACACACATTCAGGAGAGGAAGGAAGGGAGGAGGGGCTTGTATTCATGTTTAATACAACTTTAAATTAAAGATACTTGAATGAAGAGATCTCATGCAATGCACATTCTTTTGAGGGCAAGCTTTGCTGACAACATGTACAACACACACACACACACACACACGGCGAATGAGCTCCCACGTTGCAAAAAGGTGATAAAAGAGGAGAACGGTTTCACAGAGGGCAACAATAATGTTGTAGCGTTTTCTTTTTTAAAAGTGTAATTGTCAAACTAACTGTTACCATGTTGTTTACACAACAACAAAGTGTTCCCCATGTGAACTGCATTGTTGATTACTCCTGAGGATATTAGTACCCTTTACAAGCCCTTTACGGCCCTCCTGATCCGCTACTACACACATTTATGATGTGTTACATGCTAATTATGTACAGAGCAGCTTCACGATCGCGCTCGGTTGTAACACATGTGTCTTTGTAGCCCACAGTGGCTTCTGCTCCAGCACATTTAAACTCTGTGACCACGCTGTTTAATTGGCTCACTGGCATTATGGGGGGAAAAGGTGATTGGTCGACAGATTACGCTTGAGGTAGGTGTGTGTGTGTGTGTGTGTGTGTGTGTGTGTGTGTTTTTGTGCCCTCCCCTCCCCCAAATGTTTGCCCTGTCGAGTGTGTAACGTGATATTTTCTTTGTGTTGGCCCATCTGTCCCGAAGTGAGAAACGTATTCACGCAAGCCTCTCACAAGCTTCATTCACTTCTCGGTAGTTTACAGTTTAGGCTTTCAATCAGCAGTTAGGCAGAACTCTGTGTATTTAGACCTGATCGTCTTACTGCGTCTTGGAGAACTCATATCATCCATGAAGAAAGGAAAATAAACTGGACATCAAATGGGATTTAAAATATTGTAAATTGCATTACATGTTGTTTTTTTGTGCCATTGCTTATACACATATTTTGGCTGATTTTGTCAAAACTCAACAGAAGCCAAATAAAACACAACACTTGGAAAAAGACGTCTGACCGCAATCAAAACCTCACAATCCTTTTTCAAAACGGCATTTTTGCAACAAAATGAGACACACATGCACCATTTGAATGACTCTTTCACAGCAGAAACACACACACTGATTTACATTATAAACCATGCTGTCTTCGGTACTTTGTATATTTGTTTGATAGTCTAATCGAGGGAGAGATACAAAGAGAAGGGTGCAGCGCAGACGCAGCAAAGACATGGGTGTCATCAGGTGTGTCATTCATCTCTCCAAATGAAAGAGAAAAACAACAGACTTTAATTTGGAAGAATAGTTTGTGAAATTGCAATGATATCCTTCCTCTTTCCTCTCCACTTGTCCTCCCATGCCTCCCACACTCCCTCTTAATGGAAGCGCTGAAAAGGTTCAATTAGCTCCTTGAATGCAGAGAGAAGCCGACACCACCCTGCGCACCATGCTCTCCAGACGGGGAGAAAACAAACTCTATTGGACACTTTTATCCACATTAGATCATGCATATTTGAACTGGATGAGCCCGGCGGGAATCAAACCCCTATTGTGCCAGTTAGTGCTCATGTGTATAGGCTATACACTACATGTATACACTTGTACTGCATCTTGATAGAATACAGGAAGAACGTAAACACATGAAAATAAAAACCACAATGTGTTCAAAATGGCTTACTTTTAATATAATGCTACTAGCAGCTTAGCTTTAGCTTAGCACAAAGAGTGGAAACAGAGGGAAACAGCTAGCCTGGCTCCGTCCAAAGGGAATAAAACTAACCAGCACCTCTGCAGCTCAATGATTGACATGTCACATCGTGTTCGTCTAATCTATTAAAAATACATGCATGCTAACATTAGCTTATTAGCACTATAAAGCAGAGCTAAGGCGGATTGTTTAGTCATAAAACAAAAGTTAAAATGGACCTGATGACGGCACAAGATGAAAAGTTAAGGACTCATCAAAGTGATTATGATTCACCCAGTCAGTGGGATTCATCCTCCGGGGAACATGAATGTCTGTCAAAAAATTCGGAGAAATCGGGCGGACTCGTCAACAGACATCAGCATCGTGTGTGTGTGTGTGTGTGTGTGTGTGTGTGTGTGTGCGTAACTTGCTGAGCATTTGTTCTCTGTCATAAAGCAAGAGCTATCAAGAGATAAGGACTATTCATCTTAATTAGAGTAAATATTTCACACATTTTGTGAGTTATGTGCAAGTACATGCAGTTCATTTGAGCGATGACATCATCCGTCAGTCAGTCATACACACACACACTCACACACACAGACACACACACACTAGACTAGATAGTCCATCATGAAGTCACGCACATTCTGTTGAATCAGCAAGTGGTTTACGCACACACAACCTCGTACTTCTATCTTTGTGAGGACACTCATCGGCTTTCCTAGCGCCTTACCGCCACGTTACACACACACACACACACACACACACTAATAGACTCAGGTCAGACCTGGGTGACAGAGTTACTCAGCACAAAAGTTAAGCTTTGGCTGCACAAGCAGTCATCACACTGGGAACAAGGCCACACACCAGCCAGGATTAACAGAGGAAGTTGTTTGTGTGTTCGGGTGAAAGCGTGTTTCAGGGTGGAGATGTCACACAACTGCAGAGGAAACAGGAAGTGAGTCGTTTATGGAGAAAAGATGGGCGTGTTCTGGTTATGGAGCGGTTACAGAAAACAGGAGGGAACAGTTTGTGGTTTTCACATTTCATTGTTTTAAGAGCTGCCATTGGGTGCGGATACACTCAGGTATCTTGGACCTGTGATTAAAACGCTTGATATGTATCTTCATATTTGTGACAGCAGTATCCGAGTAACAGGTCCTGATGCAAATGCTCCACCAAGCGTCGCAGGATCAAAATGACCCTCTGGAAGAACAATGCAATGGGCGTCTACGAGGGAAAGTAACTGAATGTGCGGTTGGACATGTTTGCCCTGCACTAAAGTCGACAAAGCATAATTTATTTTGCAGAACTGAACTTGAGGTTTTTCTTTGAACTGTCCTCCCAAGGAAAATGACATAATCAGTTGTTTCAGCAACACACAACAACACAGCTTTGTTCCTTTAGCTTCTACCTTCATCTTTTTTTCCCTGTCTTCATCTTCTTCGTTTTCACCGCTGAATCGGTTAAAGTTTTTTTGTTTTTAAGTAGATAATATTCATTCAGCGAGTGCAGTTAGTGACAGTGTGGGCTCCGTGGTCGCAAGAGGGCGGGGCTTAGCTAACGGGCGAACGCAAACGATGTATTTTGTGTTATATTTGGAGGACTTGCTTGGCTGAGATCTCCTCTGCGGCACCCTGCTGTGCCAACACAGTGGTCCCATTGAGACGAGTGAGGGATTCAGGGTGGCCCGGTGGTTAGAGAGTCTCAGAAGCAGGATGACAGAACGCACCAGGTTCAGTTCTTTTAACAACCACTTCTGTGTGGTTTGGGATCCTCCTCCATCGTCCTCCTGCCTCTGTTCCTCCCCTCTCTCTTCCATTCTTCTATTTCCTTCCCTCTCTTATGAAATTCTCAGCTGCCACGGTCACGTCGGGTCATCCCCTCGGAGACTATTTTAACTGCACCTTGTCGGCCGACACTGTAGTGTGTCTGTAGAAAGTGTCAAAGATCTCCACATTAGTGTTTGCCACTTTCACCGGCTTTTAAGAGACTTTTAAAGTTCCCCTTTCACCCCAGAAACAGGAATGTTTGTTGCACAGTCCACACCCAACGGCAATGCAAAGTAACATAGACTATGCAAAAAGCATTGCTCAGCATCACAAGGCACACGTTGTGTTCACGTTGTGTGTACGTGCATGCATTGTGTGTGTGTGTGTGTGTGTGGACACTCCCTGAGAGATAACACATGCAAATCTCTACTCGTCGCTCATCCAGATCATACTTAAGATTTTTTGTTTTATCGCTTGTTCTTCATGGAAAAGATTCGCATAACAAGGTCACGTATCCGACACTCAGAGGAGACGTTCAGCTAAAATGTAAAGTGTCCTGATATTATGATCACAAATGAGGAAACGCTCTGAATTTTTTTTGCAAAGACTGTGTATACTGATGTGCTCACACCTCTGGAAGGAGGGCAGGATCCCTCACCAGCTTCCCACACACTGCATCCCACTTTTCAAAAGTTTCTGTTTTGTTTTTGTCATTTGTGTTTTAACGTCAAAGTGAATGCATGTATCAAATACCAAGTAATGCTCTGTATATAAAATGGAAACTCACTTCTGATAAGTTGCTATCTAGATCCCGTGCAGTAAAATATGTGCACACACACACACACACACACACATGCGATCCACATGGAATTTCAGATATTTCTTGCTGTTATTCTGGTCGGGCTGCAGCCAAAAGAATCTCAGACATCGACTCTATCTTTGTGCCTCATCACACCATCACACAACTCCACACACACACACACACACACACACACACGCTCCCCGGACCAGACTAAATGAACACATAACTTATAATGAGCTAATAATCTAAACTAAATACAACCTTCACCCTAAATAAACGAAGCTCAGTTCATTATGATGGGCTATCTGGACAAAATATGTTCTCATCATAAAGGTAGTTTCCTATTTCAATAATTATATCACAATGTGTTTTCTGTCCATATGAACTAACCACATGGATACGCATAGTGTGTTGTATAATCCTATGTGTATTAAATACTTGACAAATGAAAACTATTTTCTCATTTTACTAACAATTTAGATGACGTAATTGTGGATCACGTTAGGTCGATATATGATTTCATCACAATACGATTCCACTTAAAGATCCTAAATTACCATACGGATTTATCGCCCATCCCCAAGTTGATAAAAGAGTTGTTGTTTTGAAGTATAGTTTTAAAAGACAGCGTTGGTGTGTGTGAACGTGAGATGGCGGTGTGTTTATGTTTTTGTGGGGGATCGCATCCTCACTTGACCTTTTGGCCTCCTGCCAAAACCTTCTCACTTCAAACAGCCTCTATCACAGGGGCTGAAGGCAGGAGAGCCTACGTGTGAACACACACACACACACACACACACACACAGTCTGGAGAGGTCAGAGGTCATCAGAGAGGAGAGGTCGGGTGTCGGGCTGATGGGTGTCCCCTGCGCGCCCTCAGCTGTCCCGACTACAGCCCCAGAATAACCGCCGTTATCTCTGCGCCCGCGTGTGCGTCTGCATTGACAGTTGGCGGCGAGTTGAGATGATAATGAAAATATCTTTGTTCCGAGGAAGGGAGGCCAGTCGTGCGTGTCCTCGACTGTCAGAGTATTTACGTGAAGGAAGGAAGATTAGCCATTCGCCTATTTCTGGCCCCACGGACTGAGATAGAAGTGTTTTCTTCGGCATTTCCGACTATAGAAATACACATATTTGCCGCGCGTGATCGAACCACAAGTGAGGCTATTTATGCTTAACTTAAATACTGTATTCATTCTGTTGAATTCATTGCCTTTATGGTATGGTCCTTTTTTGTTTAGCGGTATTTAAGTTATGTATGACTATGCTTCGCTTCTCCGTAGAGCACTTTGTAAACTTTGTTTTTAAAGGTGCTGTATAAATAAATGTATGATTATCCCCTTTTGACCCTTTTCCACTTTGTGCAGATGTGACTTGATGATGTACGTTTGAATGAGAGAAATATGCAGATTTACTCAAACTTTTGAAATGCAGCAGAATATGAACCTGGAGCGGAATATAAATATTATTTTCAGCTGTCTGTTGAATCGTCAAAGGACGAAAACCACGTTTTATAGTCACGTTTATTTGACAGATGCTTCTCCATCGCTATGAACTAATTTTCTGACAAGTTTGATTGATGAAATCATAAAACAGGAATTATGAAAAAGAATAACAATAAAAACATGATTTGAAAATGAACTATTTTTTGTTTTGTTTATTCCTTCCTCTTTTCTTTCCAATGGGTTGTCAAAGGTCAGGTAAACACACACACAAGCACACACACACACACGGTTACCAATCATACCATGGTCATACACTATTTGGTTTTGATGGATTAGATGAGTAAACAGTGAATCTACACAGGACTGAATCTGTGCTTGTGTGTGTGTGTGTGTGTGTGTGTGTGTGTGTGTGTGTGTGTGTGTGTGTGTGTGTGTTCATCGGGCTGAGAGTGAAAGTGCTGATAATCCATGGTGCCTGTGTAAATTACACATCCTTGATGGCTGGATTCTTATCAGGGCCGTACTTGTGCCAGTGGTCATTTCCTTGTTGATTTGTGGGCTTTGGGAGGCTCTGCCCTCTTTGTGTGTGTGTGTGTGTGTGTGTGTGTGTGTGTGTCTGTGTGCGTGTGACCTAAATCTTACAGTCCACTCCCAGTTTGATTTCTTTCTCCATTTAAAATGTCCAGTTGAGTTCCAGTGTGCTTCCCATGGCTCCTGGTGGCAGGTGCTCATTAAGCAAATGAAGGAAAATCTGGGGATGCAAATGCGATGGAAAGCAGCCTGATTTTCAGACTGTGTGTGATCCTTTATCTTCAACACACTATAGTCGGGCTACACACACGAGAAGGCGGACGCCAACATGTGATGCTGAGTGTGTTACCTCTGTGTCTCCCCCTAAGGCTGTTGATGCAAAAACAACGTCAACTTAGTTAAATACATGTTCTGTCATTTTCTTTCTTTTTGTTTCTCTTGGACTCAGAACACACTTTCTCAAGCTCTGACATGACATGTAGATATGAAAGCCCATTTCCGGCAGTGAAAGAACAAAACTATGAGATAAAAGACAATAGAAAGTGTTGCATGCGCTTCAGTGGCCCATGCATACTTTCTATCTCATAATTTCAACTTTCTATCTCATAATTATGACTTTTTATTTCATATTTTATTTCTTTCACTGTCGGAAGTGGGCTGTATGCGACCAACCTCAAAGTGCTGATTCTCCGCTGAGCTCTGACGGATCTCCGTGTATTTACGGTCCTCCATAAAAGCGGTATTTTAAACTCCTGCAGCTGTCCGACAGCATCAACAGGAACAAAACGTTGCCAATGCGATGCCTCTGTTTCATATTTTCTATGTCCATTTGCAATAATGCACAACTTTTGTCAAACTATAGTTGCGTTAAAATTTGCATTGTGTTTGGAAAAGGTTATAAAATGCTTGAGTCTCTCCCTCCGGCTGCAGAGGAGAGGAAGGGAGGGAGGAGAGAGGTGTAGAAAACAGATTGTCACATCTTTCAAACTTGGTCGCTGCCCCCCTTTTTGGCTCTGTATACTTTTTTGCACATTTGTTGTTTCCACTCAGTAATATTGCTTCTATCCTCCACTATCTTCTCGTGTCTTTGTGTCACTCTTTTCCTGTGTTGCTCAATCTGCCTCCTGCTGATTGCCCACAGTAGCAGGCCTGTATAGAGCGAGCATGGACACACACACACACACACACACACACACACACACACACACACACACACACACACACACACACACACACATCCATGCTGTGAGAAACAGGAACAGAGAAGGTGGGGGGTTGCTTCCTGTCTGGCGGTAGATCTTTCTGTGTGTGTGTGTGTGTGTGTGTGTGTGTGTGTGTGTGTGTCCATGCTCGCTCTATACAGGCCTGTGTGTGTTTCACTGGACACACTATCTGGAGTTTATTTTGAAGAAGTTTCATGTTTAAGCATATAAATAAATACACTGCAGAATCCTCAAAAACAGCAAATGAGGAAACAAATATAATTGATAATAATGTTATGGATTCTTTTTGTCGGCTACCTGTAAGATCTTTCTGAATATGTTTTTCCATTCCAGACGATCAGAAGAGTCTTTGAGCCTCAAAGAGGAATTCTGGAAATGCATTTAGAACACATGATAAACAACCCTGCTGAGGTTTTTTCAGAGATTGTGTTCATTTTTTTCATCAAGTGCTCTTCTCTGTGTGACCTGAAGGTAACACCTGAGAGGCTGGAGCTGCAGCCGCGGAAGAGGAATGCGTGTCGTGGCCAAAGCCCATCCATCCTGCTCTAGAAATGTTTTCACACAACATGCAATGGACAGAGATAGTTAAGATTAAATGAATACTTATATAATATACAAATATAATGCATTATTGTAGATTACATGTTTTGCATAATGAGTATAATACTTTTTATGTATTATATTTAACTTAAATAAAGCGTTTAATTACAGCACTTGGGACTCTTCCACTTTTATTACGCAATCCTCTTTGCTTCTTGGTTATGCTCCAGAAATAGAAAAGCTTGTTTCAAACTGTGTGTTTCACAATGTTGCAGAGAAGGAGTGTGAGTTAACACTAAACTGTCTTAAAGGTGACGGCTACACAGCAAACAGCACGAGGCAGCGATGACCTATTTCTGCTCCAGGTGAGATACTACACTGTATACTGAAAAAAAACTTCTTCCAGGGTGGAGCTGTGTACACAGCATTGTCTCCTAAACGTCTCACAACAATAGCATGAAGCTGATATGTGTCTTCTGTGACATCCGGTGTGAGAGGGTCGCCGGTGTTATCGTGTGATTACCTGTGTGGAGGGACACCTGACACCTGGCAGGAAGGTTAAACCTGTTCCCTCCTCTGTGTGTGTGTGTGTGTGTGTGTTTGGGGGTCAGTCGCCTGAGGAGCTGAGGATGATGGGATTGCTTTGTTGTTTAAACAGGCACTAGCTGTGGGCATTTGTGAGTGTGTGTGTGTGTGTGTGTGTCAGTGTGTATGTGTGTGTGTGCTGTTATGTGCAGGGATGCGGTGTTGAAAAGAACAACACACAGGTGACGGACAAAAATACAAAATGCACCAACGGTGGTGCCGAGATATCTACTTTAATAGATATCTCTCTGCCCATAAAAATCGAAATGTTAAATTCTCATGAAATCCTCTAGAATAGAAAACAATTGAAATCCTTTGTCATTTTATGGACATTTCCTGAAGTCTTTGTGTGTGTGTGTGTGTGTGTGTGTGTGTGTGTCGGCAAGGAATCCGATGAGAAATAAACAGAAAGCAAAAGAGAGAGGGAGTTCATTGTTAAGCGTTACAATGAGGCGTCATCATCCCTCTTCCGCCTGCACAACACTTCACCTGTTTGGGTTCTGGAGGAGACGCACATATCCCGCTATATCTCTTGTGAATGTGCACGAGCGATTATGTATACCATTCCCACTTTTTACAAGCAGATCATAGATGTTTTACTGATAGATTTGTAGAGCCTTTGCTGCAAGGATACACACTCCATTTCCACGCTGTGCCAGCACGTTTAATTCTTAATTTCCCTCAATTTTTCAACAAGCATACAGAGCAGATATCATGTGGTTTCAACTGTTTCTGCGAACCTATCAAGCTGTCACATCAACATTCCTCTTGGGAAGTTGAAACTAGCGCGCTAGGCTAACCTGCTCACACTGAAGACGAAGCTTGTGCACCCACAAAGTGCAATCTGTGCTGTTTGTCCCACATTACTTTGCCTTTATTCCACACATCTCCATACTCGATGTCACCTGAGAGGGTCACCTGGGCACAAGCGCTCCATCTGATTGTGTTTCATACCTAGAATGTAATGAATTGTAAGCAAATAGCAGACTTCACGTCAGGCTGATGGATGATTCTCATGTATTCCAGCGGTGATGGCAGTCCCGTGTTGTGGAAAATGCAAAAGAATGACGCTGCATACCAACCTTTGACAATGCCCTCTTCATTCCCGACTAACTGGCTCCTTGTGACCCCGCAACGCCCTGGCAACATCGGACCACTGAGGACAAACCCAGAGCTCGTAATGTAAACTCAATCACATCAAACGGATCACAGCAGACCTTTGCCCGTTGGATAAGTGTTGAAGTTTCAGTCAAGTGTTGATTTTTTTTTGTGTGTGTGTTGAATGTGTGTCGACTCAGCTCCAGAGTCAGATGTGCCTTTAGAGGTGATGGGTGTGGCTCAGGTTTTTATTTTTCAGAGCTGTTTTCCCTGTTCCTTTGTGCTAAGCTAAGCTAAGCTAACCAGTTGCTGGCTGTAGCCTCATATTCACCAAACATACATGAGAGTGGTGTCAATCTTCTCGTGTAACTCTTGGGAAGAATGCCAATACATATATTTCCCAAAATACCAAACTATTCCTCAAACAACAACTTAAATGAAATTCAAAGAGGGTTGAGGTCGCTGTAAAGTCTCAATCAATCTGATGTTCTACAAAAGAGGGACAGAAAATGTATTTTTCCAATATTTTTCCATGCTTTGTTGTTGTTGTTGTTGTTGTAGATGTTGCAAACCATGTGCAACTTAATGGGGGGATGTTTAACATGTGTGGCAGCAGTTGAGAAGAAGAGCTGTTTTTATTATAAAGAGCTGTGATCGCCCGCCAAGAAAAGAGTTCCATCTACAGAAACACAAACTTTATGAGCGGAGAACGCAAGCGGGCCTCTCAGTGCTGCCCATCCTGTTCTGGGCGTTGCGGTGCAGAAACACCACAACAATAAAAAAAAGGAGTATTCCCAGGTGATAAAATAATGCAAATTAGGAAGTCAAGGGTTATACAAATACAGGAAAGTGAAAACTCTCCTTGGACCTGTAATATTAATGAGAATGTGGAGAGAGAAAAAGGGAATATATCCTCATATTATTGCTCCCTTTCACTTCTCCGTTTCTCTTGTATCCCCTCTTTGCTCCTTTTTCACCATTCTTTCCAACCATTCATGATTTTTCATCCCGGTTCATCCGCTTAATTTCCTTTCGTCTCCCTCTCCGGCTGACCTCTGCGGTTTGTTTTCTTGTCTCCCGCTCAGTCTGTCTGCCATGTGAGGAAACACAGACTTTCAAACTTCCTCTCTGACTGCCATAATTCTTTTTTTATAGCTACTTTTTTTTCGGAGGCCTAAACTCCTGTCACCAATCCGTCCATGTGTCTCACACGCACGCGCACGCACCTCCCAGCATATTAAATCCCAAACCACACCCAGCTCCAGCCCTCCCTCTCGCGCGCGCTCCCGACAGTCCTGTCCAGAGAACGTGCGCACAGAACAAACTTTTATATACTAGCTCCAGCTCCAGCTGCCGTTTCGTCACGTTTGGAAGCTTTTTTCTTCTTCTCCCTCCTGCATTCCCCCCAATTTATTGCCCCTTAATTTCCCTTTTCCACATAAACACGCATCTGGAAGTCAGTCCACGCGCTTTGCTTCATTCTCGGACCAAAACCCGGTGAGTAAACTTATTTTCCTCTTTTTTTTTTAAAAGTTTGCATATTGTTTGAATGCTGCACGGAACTTTCTCTGTCCCATTCAAATCCTACGTGTCAGCGATATGTCTCTTTATTATACCAATAACTCTATTCGCGTGTCCTGGTGAGTTTGAGCCCAACTGTCCCCATTTACTGCTGTGGATTAATTTAAAACTCACATATTTTTAGGATTATTTTAAGCCTAAAATATTCCTAAAAATAATTGGTGCCCTGTCTGGGTATTTTAAACGTGGAACCGGTTTATTTCGTTTAATCACTGAGTCATTTTAAGGAGCCTTTGATGCCTCGTTTCTTTAGCCCGGGGGTATTTATTTAATTTTTAACAGATCGTGGCTCCAGGGTGCAGACATTGGAAATGAAAGGGGCGTTGTCGTGCGTGTGCGTGCGTCCGTGTGTGTGTGTGTGTGTGTGTGTGTGTGTGTTTTTAAGCCCGTCTGTCTGAGTGAGCTGTGAATGAATAGTGTGTGTTTCCAGCGAAGATAAACTGCTATTTGTTTCAATGGGAACAGGAAGTGTGTGTGTGTGTGTGTGTGTGTGTGTGTGTGTGTGTGTGTGTGTGTGTGTGTGTGTGTGTGTGGACTATTCGACTTTTCACTGAACATGTTGCCTGCGTGGTTTCACCACATTACTGTTACACTATGAAGTTGGGCCTGAAACCTATAACCTTGACATCAGTGTATTTTTATGTGAACACATTTTGAATAGTATTTAAAGTATCCAGTGTAGCATCCGTGTTTTATTCTACTGAACAGAGACCATCATGGGTTTAAACCCGTCCAGGTCCCTCGTGGTGCTTTATGGGACCGCCACTGATTGGCATCTTACTTTTGCTGAGGCAGGTGATTACTGTTGCGTTCACCCATGGCTGGGGAGGGCGCCCTCTTGTGGTTGGAAACAACAACAACTTGGTCCAGGTTTTCCATGGTGAGGAGATTTTCCTCCATGGAAATGGAGCTCCTCATCGGGCAACGTCTGAGGAAAGTCTGGAGAAGAAGTGTGACGGTTGTACATATAACAAATAAAACAGATAAAACATACAATATTCAACTATATAACTGGAGAATGAATAGAAAGCCACTCCCATCTTCTCTTCTCTCTAGCTTTTCATTTAGTTTAACGAGCCCCACACTCACCAAACATACAAATGTGTGAAGTAATGAGTCAGACAACCACAAACACACAGCTGAATGAACGAGCGTTACAACTTGCAGCCTGTGATGTGGTAGCTCCTCCCCCCCACCAGACTTCATGGTGACGTTTGATCCGTGCAGTGGCCAAAAGCAATCTGAAGTAGCGCATAGTATTTGGACTTTGTGCTTCGCCGCCTTGCTCTCAGAGGGTCGCCGTTAATTTGAACGTATTCTCAGTCACACTGAACCCAGCAGGAGGAGAGAGGGGTGGGACACTTGATAGGAGGCGGATTAGTCAGGGGGTGAGAGGGGGTTTAAGAGGCGCTGACAGATGAAAACTATCAGGGAACAAGTGTGAAATGACTTGAGAGTAGAGGGGGAAAGGAAGGAAGTGTGTGTGTGGGGGGGGTGTGGGATGATATGAGGATGGATGTCTCTTTTTTACCAGGTGTTCTCAGCTTCTCTCTGCCATGTGGGAGTCATTACTCAGCGCTGTCACTTTAGGAATGTGTGTGAAAACACACACACACCCCTAACAAACCATATTGTTGTCCAACATGAAAGAACTCCTGCATCAGAGGGAAGTCTTTAAAGTTTAAACCCAGCAGGAGAACCATTGAGTACATGTGTTCACATTTGTCAATTTGTTATGTTTCTGATTCCTGACACACACACACACACACACACACACACACACACACACACACACACACACACACACACACACACACACTACTACTCAGAACAACGATTCTTCTTTCTCTCCTCATATTCAACAAAACTCAAAATAGCTCAAATATTTACTTCAAAGCCGGTGTTTTATAGCTTGATGAGAGTAATTCAGTGGGACTGACATATTCTGAGTCATAAGGAAAGATCGGTCAAGTTATTAGGCGTGTGTTGTCACTAATAAAACATCTCATGACCGTGATGGAGAAAAAAATGCAGTTTGAAACCACCGTGTTGTCTATTTGCGCCCTGAATGCACCGTTTGTTTGCGCTGATAATCAATTTTCCAAATGTTGAATTTAGATGTAATACTATAATAATATATTTTTTAGCAGGGACTTTCCCCTCTTGGCTCATTCAGAGTGTGGACAGTGAGAAAGTGACAGAGCTGCATCAGGATGTGAATGTGCTGATAACCTGCTCAGCTTCACAGGATGGCTAACTGTTAGCAACGTAGCATATGAGCAAGCATCACCATCAAAACAAGGCCACGATGCTGTTAGCATTGAGCTTGTAGCTTAGCCTAAGTACGGCAACGTCTGTAAAACTAAGGCCGGAGAAGATGAGGCCTTCTTTCAGTTATCTCACCTAAAACCTGTTGACTTGAAGCGTTAGGGAACTGGAAGTGCACACATGTTGACTTATTTCTAGGTCTTAGGACTCATCCCTGCAGCCACCGTGGCTATTATCCTCTGGTGACACCCACAAGCCAAACTGTCAAATATGTCTCACTAGTGGTAAAGACGTGCAAATAGCAACGCTGTGTCTGCAGCTTTCATTCAGTTTGGCACGTTGCTTCACACGGCTGCTGTTGTTTCAGCCGGTTTGTGGAAAGGCTCCTGTAACTCCATCATGTAAAGGATTACAGCCGCACTGCTTGCATTTCTAATCCTGCACTTCCTCCACTGCCACTCGGATGAAGTGTCCTCCTGCCTCCCAGCGATCCCTCTGCTCCTAAACGCTGAGGGCGGGGTCAAGAGCAGAGGTCAAACCTCACGTGTGCACCAACACGTGTATGACGGTGGTAATAAAAGTTGAAGGTTTTTGAGTTTAAAGCAAACTGTGACTGAGCATCTGAGCGTGTGGGTCGACGGGTTTCTGTGTGCTCTTCCCAAACAACGCTGTGTTTGGTCCGGGGGAAGATGGGCCTTTTGTGTTTCCTCTAAAAATAAAGCCTTAGCGTGGCTATTGTTGCTGTGTACACACACACACACACACACACACACACACACACGGTTGTTCCCTTTACCCCACATTAATGCAGCTTAGTCACTGTAAGGGGACCTTTTTGAGGAAATGAGTCTTGACTCCAGGTGCACTTGAGGGCCTTTTTCTTCCAGAGCTTTTGACTGCACCTCGCCGCCATCGTCGGCGGTGTGTTTGTGTGTGTGTGTGTGTGTGTGTGTGTGTGTGTGTGTGTGTGTGTGTGTGTGTTGGCTCAGCTCCAACACACACCGCACATACACACCACTGTGTAACTGATCTGTCTAAAGGGGACATCTGACTCTCTCCTGGGCCTTTTTACTGTTGTTCCCTATAGAACAGTTTGCTACTAACACAGATTATCTGTGTTATATTAATGTCGTGTGACCTATGGAATACAATACAAAGCGAGGTGCCAGTTAATGTTGCATTAGTTTTAAACTGGTGTTATGAGGCACTCGAGACTCTAAGTACCCGCTGCTGCTCGTGAATCCCCAGACTGCGGGTTTGGAGAAGGAAATGTTGCATATTGAGTCTCAACTGTACGACCTCATAAGGGGCCGGAGGGCTCCACTGGAAGCCTTCTTGCCTTTTCTCTCTTCCCAATCAGTTTTTCCATTGCTACAGACAGACAGAGAGAGAGTGGGACAGTGAGGGAGGCCCAGTTAAGTCTGTGGCTTTGTGTTTTATGAAAAGAGTTTTAAAAAAAAGGACATTAAAAGTCAGCATTTTCCACCAGGCAAGGACACACACACACACACACATGCCCAGTCCCCCCAGCCTCCTATTATAAGGCTGAGTGGAGAGGAGGAATGGCAGCCTGATTGTCAGTGAGGTGGCTGCAGCCTGACAGACTCTATCATGCGATCACACAAAGCTGCAGTTCCTTTATTTTTCTGTCCTCTTTTGTGTGACATATTTGTATCTACTTAGCCGTGTGACGGAGCCTGTGAAAGTCGACCATAAAGGACGACTGCAACATCAAGGAGAACAAAGAAAACACAGGATAATGCTTTCAGTAAAGTGACACGCCTAGTAAAGAAAATATAAACCCAGAGCCTGTTAGCAGGTTACTTTGCTGAGTGATGCTCGGCGCTGGTCTCTCACTCGGATGAGGAAACTTTGTTCGGCTAATGTACACTGTGTGTGTGTGTGTGTGTGTGTGTGTGTGTGTGTGTGTGTGTGTGTGTGTCAGCCAAAAAGAGAGGAAAGACTGCATCACTATTATGAATGGAAGTTTTCAGTTGGTACCTGAAAGAGAGATTACAGACATTTAATTGTAGTTTTGGGATCATGACCCTTGTCAATCATCACAAGATCTGTTTCCATAAAACAAAAAAAATAAATGATGAATGGAAACTGCAAGATCCCGTGGAAATCCTTTGTAGAAAAAAAAAGTTGATGCTGGAAACCTTTTGAAGCCTTGACAGATACATTCTGACATAGCAACATTTAACATGGCCGATCAGCTGTTTCCACTCGTGCCATCTTCCCCGACGTATATTTATTCTCTTCATCTCCACACGGTGAAAGGAAGAACAATTCAAACTTGCCCAACTAAACAAATTCCTGTAGTCTCGGTAACTTGTTTGCCGTTACGGCCTCTAGCGCCACCTTCTGAGCACTTTACATGCAGCAGAGCTCATTCGCTTCAAACCAGTTGACGGAAAGACAATTAGATTCCATGATTTAGAATTTATTTATTTTAAAAACATGCTTAAAATTAGCTCAACAATGGAATGGAAACGCAACAGTTTGGACCAAATGAAGCTGGAGCTACAAACGCACACAACGGGGCATGCACACATGATTTACACAATCTTCAGGCCTGTGTGTGTGTCTGTGCGTTACAAAGTCTGAATTAACCCGAATTATCTGAACTGTGTCCAAGAGTCTGTCATTTTAGTGATTTTCTTGGCAGGCCGTATATTTGTGGTTCTGTGTATTTTATGTCAATGTACATCAGAGTGTGTGTGTGTGTGTGTGTGTGCTCGTGTTTTTTCTTTCCCTCCATTTCCTTCCAATGGGGTTCCCTTCTTTCTCCTGTCGTCTCCTCCCTCGCTCCTCCCTTCGTCTTCTCCCCACTGAGACGAGAAAGCAGCTGCAGAAGGAATCAGACCCGTGTGTGTGTGTGTGTGTGTGTGTGTGTGTGTGTGTGACTACTTGCTGCTCCAAAGAATGTTCCTGCAGATTAAACTCAAATACCGGAGAGATGCTTTGCAACGAATGTAGTAAATTGAATTGTTGTTCTTTACCTTGACTCGTCTGTCTCCTCCTCCCTGTCCTCCATCTTTGTTCTCCTCACTCTGCAGTAGCATCGCTCTGTAAAGTCTGCTCGGCCACCGCAGAGACGCAGTGGTTATGAATTGTTATAATAGGCCAATTTTCTGGGAATTTGCAGAGCTCCAAAAGTCAGTCTTCAAACAAGCCGTCGCCAGTTCCTAAAAATAAGGTTGTCTCACATTCCCGTCCAGTGTGACCTGTGAACGCACCACTATGCTCAGATACATCTTTACTCAATGTCAGCGTTGGAAATACACAGCTGAATATGTTTTGTATGTGAAACTCTACTACTTTTGTTGGATGGTATATTGTCCCAGAAATAACTGAGCTAAACAATATTACTGTCAATTTAAGACCATTTTATGCTTCTGATATAATGATAATATTATAGCATTAAAAAGGCAAGTACACACTTTAATGATCAATTAACTTTTATTGCTAAAGAACATTCAGACATGGGAACGTGACATTTATAAATGTAAATGAAATGAAACCACACGACCAAAACAAATACTAAAATATACTCTCGTGCTTCGTTTAAAAAGAAAAAAAAACACTTAAATAAACATGAAACCTTTGGCATAATCAATGTAAAAATGCACATTGTGAACGCATGAAACATATTTCATCCACACCGAATGCAGCGTTACACATGCTGCTCCATCTCGGCTCCAAATTTGGTACAAACGTCCACTTGGAAGTCAAAAGTCACAACATATGTTTTGGTCACAACTCAAGAATTGATTAGCTGACAATTTTATTAAAATCCTCTCCCTTTATCCTCTGGATGCTCACACACAGAAAGCTGTGCCTGCTTCCTGTCGGCGGGGAGAGGCTGTTTTTACTGCGACTCCATTTTGGCGGACAGGGCTAATTCCTCTGCTGTGTGTGTGTGTGTGTGTGTCTGCCCTCGCATGCTTTTAAATGTTTGTGTGTCTGCCTGCTGCAGCTTCTGAATGTCTTTAGTTGGAGTCTCGTCATGTAATTTGATGTGCGTGTTCCCCACGGGGTCGTCGGTCGAGGTGAAGTCTTTACTGCGTTCGTGTGAACGCGTTTATCGACTTTTAAAGCGATGTTGAAAACATTTAAAGTGTTTCGTCTTAATAAATCCTCGACTTCAGAATCTTATTTTGTGTGATTATGAATGTTAAACAGAAGGATGCTGACTAAGCATTTAATATGCTGAGCAAACTTCTTTCTTGGACAAACCCACTAATGGGTTTCTGCTGGATGTTTTTGGTATTTTATTTTCCCCTCCTACATGTAAACAAAAATAACTCTGGGTATCCCGACGGAAAGAGTAACTTTAGCCGTCAGTTTATTACTTTCCTCAAAACAAAAAGTGCAAAAAAGAAAAGTACACAAACAAAATCAAGGCCTCAGTAGACGATCATATCTTACACACACACACACACACACACACACACCTCTGTGATGACTGTCAACAGTGTTGTCTGATGCCATACATTCCTGTTGCTACAACTACCAAGGTCGAGCTGCAGAAACCAGAGGAATAAGCGTTAGACCCAGCACCTTAAGTGTCTCTGGTTCATACACAGTGACCTTTGACCTCTTATGCTAACACAGCAGCAGCCTTGTGTCCTGGTCTACGCTGAGTGAGCAGAGCACAGACGGCCCATTTCAAGATGTAAACGGTGAACTCCCCGCTTACATCAACAAGTCCTAGTCGGGATTAAGGCCTTCAATCGCTGCAGAGTAAACACTACGTTCCCACACACTGTGCTCACACACTGTGCTCACACACACTCAAACACACACACACACACAGTTTGGCATAGAAACGCAACATGCATGCTTCATCTCAGAAGGATTTTCTGTAATTTGAGGGAAGACGTCGCCCTGCATCAGTTGTTTTCTTCCTCTTCTCAGTTTTAATAATTTGTATTTGAGACGATACAATAATGAAGTCTGCAGAGAGGCTGCAGATACTGCACATATTCAGCTGTTTTTAATTTATTTTTACTTAACCCTCCTGTGTATTGCAGCAAATTTCTTTTTTTTTTAATCTTTAATTTTTTATCTTGCCCTTCAAAGACGAATCAATACTTAAATTCATAAAACGGCACACAGGGACTTTTTCCTTTTTAAAAAAAGTGAATACAGAGAAGTAAAAATGTTGACTATAAATCTGCTTTCTGCACATCCTCATGAGCTGTTGGTATATGTTCAGGTTTTCACAAACATTTGAGGTCAAATACCGGTATGAAGGACCTCTGCAATAGTTGTATCTGTATGTTTTGATATATGCTGATGACACACATGGGATTCATCTTTCCTGTATTTGTGTTATTAAAGTATGATATGTGTCGCTCCCAACAGATCCCTTTCATGTGAAGGACCTCGACCCGGCCCTGACTATCTGCCTCCAAACCCGCCAGCGTTAACATACGAGGCCTGACCAGACACGAGGGCAGCCATGTTGATCATCCTAGCCTTCATCCTCCTCTTCCACGTGGCTGCAGCCATCCTCCTCTTCGTTGCAACCATTCACAACGTGAGTACAAACCAAGCACGAGCACACGGCGGGACATTTTGGTCACGCTAACCGTCTCCGTGTCGTCTCCTCTGCTGTAGGCCTGGTGGGTGGTGTCGCCGGTGGGACGTGACGTCATCTACGCCGACCTGTGGTACTCCTGCAACTCCACCTGCTTCCCTGTGGAGAACAGCCACACTGTTGATGCAGGTGAGACGTGCTACTGCCATGTAGCGTCGCTACTGTAAGTGTGTGTGTGTGTGTGTGTGTGTGTAACGCCTCCTCTCTCCTCTCTCCTCAGCCTATCTGCAGACCGTCCAGGCTACTATGATTCTGGCCACCATTTTATGTTGTGTCAGCTTCTTCGTCTTCGTCCTTCAGCTCTTCAAGCTCCAACAGGGAGATAGATTCGTTTTCACTGCTGTTATCGAGCTGTTGGCCTGTGAGTAACACACACACGTAACTTTTCAATGCAGCTTTTATGACTGTTTCCACTGCAGTGTGGTTGGTGTGGTCAGATTTTTGTCCACACATTTCTGAGGTTGGATAACCTAGAATGTGAACGTTTTGCATGCGACTTGAGAGCAAACACGGGGCTCTTTTTTGATTATTCACAATTCAAGATCAGCAAAAGTCTCCCAATGTGGGCACGTATGTTGTATTCACACTTGATGTGCATTGATTTTTAAATCAGGCCTGTTGAGCTATAGCCCGAGTGTTGGGGTAAAACCATTGACTTTCCACACATTGATGGAAAAATTGCAGAACCTCTACTCTCATTGTCTTGGTATACAGCTTTTTGAGTAGTATCAATGTGATCATCTAACTCTAAGAAAACTATTCCTTAAGTGGCACCAAGCTGGCTGCAATATCTCACAGGTAGAAATGAAATTCCTTCCTCAGCGATGGAGTGTAATTCCCATCCTCCTCTCTCTCTCTCTCTCCTCCCCACAGCTCTATGTGTGTTGATCGCGGCGTCCGTCTACACGGCTCAGAACAAGAGCTTCCACGTGGCGAGTCTCCAGCAGGGCTCCTATGGCTCCTCCTACATCCTGGCCTGGATCAGCTTCCCCATGACTCTCATCAGCGGCCTCATGTACCTGGTGCTCAGGAAGCGCAAATAGATGTGACGGGGGCTTCAAATAAAATACAAAACAGGAGCACTTGGACCCACGCATACACAAATACACTTTCCCCCCAACAAACACGCATGCACACATTCTCTCTGGAACCCGTAGATTTTTAGAAAAGGACTAATCCACAATCGTTCAGCGACACATTTTTGTCCACGATCTAGATCGTGAGAGGCCCCACACATGAGCCTTGTGGCACTCCCCCATAGCTGCGTTTAGCGAGAACATGCCTTCACTATCCTCTTCCCACTGAGCACTGTTCCAACATACTGATTTGTCTCCTCCGCATGTTACCTTGTGTCCTGCTTCCTAGCGACTCCATTCATAGGAGCCTGTCTGAAATATGTGATCGCGACGGATAGAAGCTGACGACACGCGGAGGGATTTGACTTCCCAAAGGGTCCGTACTTTCTTTGTGAATCTACAGTCAACGGAATTTATTTTGTACATATTTGCTGTGTATGTATAGTTCAGGTAATTGCCAAAATTGCTTATTTCTCAGATTGAAGTACTAAAACTCTATATATATAAAAAGAATAGAACACCTTCTGTTAAGCAAAGCAAACAGGAAGTGTATTGAGGCGCTAGTTGAGGTTTAATATGTAGGATTTTTTCATTTGTTTGTATTGTTCTGTCGCTGACTTGTGTTTTATTGGTGAAAAAGGACCCAATGATGTGCTGTGATATTCGGGATTTCAAATGACGACTTAACATGCAAACTTGAAATATGAATGAACATTTCTTTGTTATTATTCTGTTTTTGTTTTGTTTGCATCTTCACTGAGAGAAAAAAAGACAAAAGCTATTTATCGTTTAAAACCACTGTTGTGTATTTTAGCCTCAAGTGACTGAGTCTTTGTTGTTTCCCTCTCTGGCCGTGCTTCTGTCTATTTGGTCCTTTACTGAAACATCTGGAACACCCTGTGCACATGTGTGCTCTGGCATTTACCAACAATAAATGGAATTTATAAAAGGATTGTTACAATTTTTCCGTAGTATTTTTATATCAACGTAGATGTACTTTATTTTAGTTAATGTAGATCTATACAAGTAACCACAGTGAAACAGGAGCACGTGAGCTGCTGAAGCCTAAACTGTATTTTTAATTTTTTTTTGCAGTTTAAATATTTCTAATGCTTGATGAAGTATTCATTTTTTGAGTCGTGTTTTATAATGTAGACATGTTAAAATGGTCAATGTTTGAAGAACTTAAAAATAAACAACGGTTTCTTTTCTTGCATAAAATTCATCCAAAAGTTTTGTTAGTTTTGACATCCGTGAAATTGAAGTGTGTCTGTTTGTTTCAGGCCCTTTTATTATTTCAGGCAAATGATATAACAACATGCAATTTAATGTTGACATCTGTTGTAATATCAGTGTCTGCTGCTGTAATCTGTAAAAATCCTACTCATGTATTTACATATCATCGAACTAAAATGTGCTGTGTGTTATTGACACCCACTGGACTGATAGAAAACTACACAACGTGCAGTTTATGGTTTTATGGTTTCGGGCTCCAGAATAGACCACTAAGCTGCTGTCAGTCACTCCTGAAAAGAATGAACTTGATTCTGCTGCTGCTTCTATCTCAGAACAACAGACTGGACAAACTTCCAACAGATTCAGAAACAAAGACCCATCTCTCTGTCGAAACTATAAAGGTGCTTACCTGTTGAATCCTGTTGATCCATCAGATGGATCTCAATAAATGTATTTTACAATTAATAAAATGTGTTTGTGTGTGACATCTCTGTCATTGAGTCAAGTATCCATCCACGCTGATTACAATTAGTGCTACTTGCCATTTTCCATCACCTCCACTTACTTGCAGAAAGATCAATAATTCTCTCTTGCATGCTGCAAGATTACTACTTTCTATATATTTATTTTCAAAAGATAAAAATATTCTGGCAGAAGCAATAGTCTGGCTGACATCCACTGCATCTAATGCGTGCAAATTGCTATACAGTAATGAGGAATTTTACTATATTTATGCTTTCTTTGAGTCACCCATGATGTTATCCTTGAACTCTGACCTGATCTTTTTTATTATGTCACAGTTTTTAAATATTGTGAAAGTACTCTGTGATGTGCCGAGATATTTGGAAGCGCCTATAATATTACAAATATACACACAATATATACAAACAAACATTCAAAACTTGTTTTCACCTTACACAGCTACACACACAAGAGTAATCGTGTCAGGAAGACTATTGACATATATTTGCTTAGTCTAGAGCAGATTTATTTCTCAATCTATTTTCCTCACGATTGCGCTTTTATTCTGAAGAAACTGGGCCGGAAGTTGGTGGGCGGAAGTTGACCGGGAAAGTTCTTCAGCGCGTGACGATAACATGTTTTACCAGGTAACGCTACAGCAGTGAGAAGTTTCACTATATTACATTTTAAATCTGTTTAACGTGGCAGCCGTCTTGTTCGCGGACGTTAGACATCTTTATAAATCCGAGTTTGCTTGAGTTTCGCTCGATAGAGGAATATTAGCAGCTAGCGAACCCAGTGAGTAACAGACGTTTATTCAGCCTCTGATTTACGTCCTAATTTTTGCTTTTCGACCGTCAAACAACAGGTTTATGCTGCTAACAAGCATAGAGAGTTAAGTGATTTATAATTAGGTAACTGGTTTTCCCGCCAACAAAACTGTGTGGTATTGTTCTCTGGAAGATCACGAAACATCTTCTGAGAATTGAAGTCAGAGTAACAGAAATCTAAATTATCTTCTAGTTAAGACTCCTTAAAAATTTAAAAAAAAGTTTACTTTTGGACGTCACATGTTGTAAAGTTGCCAGAAAACGAACTTCCTCGACGTTTGATGTGACGTCTGCTTTATAAACTGACGTTTTAATCTGAATTCTGTGCGCTGTGTTTCTGTTGATCTCAGTTTGCGACATTGCAAAGAAGTGACGTCAAAGGACTCCTTTACGGCATAGACGAGACCTGCTGTGAGCGCCAGAGAGGAACCCGGTAGACAACAGAGGTGATAATCAATACGCCTTGTAGACTCTTTGATCGATACCACACCATAGATACTCATATTATATTGATTTGTGTTATCTATCTATCTATCTATCTATTTATCTATCTATCCATCTATCTATCTACCTACTTCCCTGTAACAAACCTCCACACGTCTGACAGTAGAGGGCTGGACTAGAAATTGAAAAGAACGCATTGTCCCATGATTATTTTTATATTGTGGGCAACATATTGTACGATATTTGCTTAACGACGTCAGCCTCCTAACTTTGTCTTTTACATTCTCTAACGTTCCCCTAACTCAAACAAAACGTACAGCTTTTGTCTTGACAGCCCGCCACAGAAGAATATGGCAGATCACACACGCTCCAAAATACCCACTCCAAGAAAGGCCAAGCTTTCCACCAAACGCAAGAAACTTCACCTTTCCCCTCGGGAGCACAAAGAGAAATCAAGGGAGACGCGGGTGGACATTGGACTGTCGTTTAAAGCGTGGCGTTCAATGAAGGCAGCAAAAGGATGGAAAACTGATGCACTGGTGGCCCAGAGTCTGATGGACATGTGAGTTGACGTCCAACAGCTGCCATGTTTGCAGAACCGCTCCATGAATGTTCGTGGCGTGCCAGTTTCCCCGCGGCTAGTTTCGGCTCCAGCAGAAACTAGCAGAGTTTCATGAAAGATGGTGATTGTCTGAAAGTATTGTGAAGATCTTTGCTGGCAGGGGAGAACGTGTGTTTTGTGTCTCCCCTCTGGTCAGTAGGGGGCGCTAGTTGTGTCGAGGACCAGAGGGGACCGATGGCCATTTAAACCTATTGGAGCTGAGGATGGATGATAAATCACAGCCAATAGAAGTTACTTTGTCCTTATAATGTGAAGACAAACTAACCCTATAGGCTCAGTAAAGCTCTGCATGCTCTATAAACCATGTGGTTTACTGTGTGTAAACCACAAAACAGGTTTTTATTATTTTCACATTACAAAGGAATCTAAATGAGACACTTTTCTCTCTTTTCCCCAAAAATGTGAGATGCAACCTCAACAGTGACAGTTTATTTTATTTTTTTACAGTATTTTTGAAAGGAATTTAATAACTTGCATGTAGATCCGACAGCTGTTTCAGAGATGAGATGTCGGTTCGGGAGCATGTAGTGAGGCTCAGGATGCGCAGTCGAGTGTTTAAAGGGGAAGAACATCCGGCACATTGAAATTCAAAATGTACTCTGTCTGTTACCAGCTTTGCTTTCTTGCTGACAAGGACTTCTTACTCACATTTTCTGTTTCTTTTTTACTGCATCTAATGTTCGTTGCTTCAGCACATTTTTCTTCTGGTCAGTGCTTGCACAACTTAAAGGGTTGGAAACCTTCCTCAAAAACATGTTCCATCACATTTGTCGAAATTCTCTGTATATCCAGACAGCAATCGATGAATCAAATGACTAAAGCAAATTACAATCCTGTCCAATCATTTTGTCCGGCCTGAATGTAGTTAATAGTGGCCTTGATTCAGCTCATGTCATTGCAGAGTACAAGTATTGAGACAACGAAATTCAGTTTAGCACCTGACCAGAGTGCAAAAGAAAAGTGCAGTGCAATGCGCTGGATGAATACAATGTAGACAGTATAAACATATGAATATGAAGTGCAGATATATCTACAGTCTAATATAAGCAGCAAAGTGCAAGTGTGTGTAGTCATTGGAGGAATGTGTCTGGTGTGTGTGTGTGTGTGTGTGTTTGGTGGCTTTCACCGTGGTGCAGAGTTACGGATGTTGACATCTGAGGGGAAGCCTTGGACGGAGTTGGCTAGTTTTTAAGATCTAGCTCACTCTTGCGAGGGAATCTTGACCTTCTGTTTGTCTGCATGCAGGACGAAGACGATGCCCAGCAAGGTAGCTTCCCCTGGAGCCAGTGATGAGAAGATTACGTTCTCCCAATCGGAAGTAAGAGACCACATTTTTATGACTTATTAAATGTATACTTTGTCTGTGCATGGCTATAACTGTAATCTGCACTCATTGAAGTGTGTGTGTGTGTGTGTGTGTGTGTGTGTGTGTGTGTGTACAGCTGCAGACGCTGGTCGAGCAGGAGGTTCAGGCCACAGTGGAAAAGAGGACAACCAGGCTGTATGGTCTGATAAAAACTATTCAGAATCTGGATCGTGCCGTCGACTACGAGACCTCCATGAAGAAGCTGGAGGTCGGTGACGGAGCTCCACATGTTAAACTGACAAAATACACGGCTTTATGGGGACTAATAGTTTTAATTTACCTTTTTCTTTCTTTCTGTTAATTACTTTTCTCCCTCCTTCTTGTATATGCACATCTGTCATTCATCAGCTTTCTTTGTTCCGTCATGTTTTTGTCATCTTAGTTTTTTTCATTCCTTTAGTTTCTTCAAGCTGTCTCAGAATGCGACTCTTCTTCCTCTTCTTCCTCTCTAAATTTGACAGCTGCTGGTAAATCCTTTACGCATCCATTCTTCTGCTGTCTAAATCTGTTGTTCATTGTTCATTTTCCAATTGGATTGAAACCTTTTCTCTACACAGATGCTTGCCATCAACAACATTCACTCATTTCATCCACATTTTTGTTGTTCTGCCATTGCTGGTCTCTTTTTTAAAGCGGAAGAACCAAACATGAATGCACATAATTGGCGATAAAGGATGTATTTTACACCCAATAAGTCTTGACAGAGTATTCCTCTTTTCCTCAGACCCGAATTAACAGAATAAGCAAGAGAGCGGAAGCAGCGATCGCCTTCATGACGAAGACGAAGAAAGAGGTTTGAAAAGATTCTCAATGGCATTTTTTTATTTTCTATTTGGTAACTTGAAGTATAAAATATAGTTAAGCTCAGTTTAAGCTAAATGCTGTGTATGCGAGTGTAACAAATCCTAATTTTTTTTTCGGCTTTCAGCGCCCTCTGCCATCTTCTGTTAACGCAGCGATCACGAGGTACGTAGAACGTTCAGACGGCCGCGATTGGAATTTGTACTTTTTTTTTTTATTTTTTTTTTTTTATAAAATTTTTTTTATTTGATGTCCATCTCTGCAGCCCCGACTCTGTGGACGAAGCCATGGAAACCTCGGTGCAGAGTGAGAGCCCAGCAGGTGTGTGTGTGTGCGCTAAAGAGTGTTTGCATTTGTGGGTGTAATGGACATTTAATATTCTTAGTAGGGATGGGCGCGTTATAAATACGTTAACGCAGCAATCCATTAACAGCATTATCTTTTTTTTTTTTGCACTGGCTTAACACTGCAGCACACAGGTACTGCACTTTATAAATGGACATTTTCATCTAAAATCTCTCCCAGATGACGTAGTTGATAAAAGCAAAGCTATGATGTAACTGCTGCAAACTGTAATGATCTAATCACGGAGTACTACGAGCCTGAAGAACCTTCAAGGCGTTACACGGCTTTGATGCAGCCAACCAGCGTCCTTAGAATCGCAACGAATCAGAATCGGCTTTAATGGCCATGTGTGTTTACACATACATGGGATTTGACTCAGCTTTAAGGTAAAATTCGCCATCGCACACACATTCATTATATACAATTTCATGTTTCAGCCGACAAGAAGACGGACTGCGAGGACGATAAGAGAGAGGTCTTAATGGTGATGGTGAATATGCAGTTTATCTTTAATTTGTGTGTTAATTGTAGTTTGGACAATAGTTATTTCGCAGAGTTGAGGCTTTTTAGGTGTGTTTCTGTTGTCTTTAGAAAATGTGTTATTTGTCTATTCAGGTTGTGGCTCACATCGTTTTGAGGTCAATAGAAATGTTCAGGTTAAGTTGATCGATCTTTTCTCTCCAGGAACACACGAAAGAGGCACTAAAGAATATGCGATCTGAAAGTAAAGGTAAGAAGAAAACACACACACACACACACACACACACACACACACACACACAGTGGATGAATCGCTCACGTTTAAACTACCTAACTAGCTCCTGGTGACATGATACCTCCTTGCAGGAAGAAAACCTGACACCATAAGCTGTTCTAATGACCCAAATTAAATAATGAGTCAGCGAGTACATGAATTAATAACCACGTCCCTTTTTTTTCTGCTCTTCCCCGTCCCTTCCTCCTGTTTCTTGTCATTGCACATAATCCACGTTAAGCTTTGACGGGTGCCGTAGCAGCTTTAAGTGGGGAGCTGCCTCCTCCGGTTCTCACCCCGGATGGTTCTCCTGAGGTTACGGTAGGGTGTTTGTCTCATTGGCACCGTTTACAAAACACTAATGACAGTTTGTGTTTTGGCTTCATTGTTTATGTGCGTTTCTTTGCTGAAGCCCAAAGAAGAGCTGAAAATAGAGAACAATGTCGCGAAGGCCGAGCCGCGTGTGGAACCGAAGGCCGAGCCGCGTGTGGAACCGAAGGCCGAGCCGCGTGTGGAACCGAAGGCCGAGCCGCGTGTGGAACCGAAGGCCGAGCCGCGTGTGGAACCGAAGGCCGAGCCGCGTGTGGAACCGAAGGCCGAGCCGCGTGTGGAACCGAAGGCCGAGCCGCGTGTGGAACCAAAGGCCGAGCCGGTGAAAGTAGAGCGTCTCCCTCTTTGCGAGAGCGACGATCCCAAGGACGCAGACTCCGAGCAGGTGACGCTCACCTCACATCCGTAGTTCACGTGACTTGTTTGTTACTCTTTTGACCTCCGCTGCCTCCCTCTCTTTTGAAGGTCAAGCCCCTGTACCCCCCTCTCCCCACCAATACCTTCCCCTCCATCCTGCACATGACAGCGGCCTCGTACAACATCCCCCAGAGACCACAGGTGCGCCTGGCGCTCATCAGGAACCCCGCGGGCCTCTCGGTGCTCTGGAACTCGGTGGAGGACGACGCCTCCAGGCCGCCCATGGCCGCTTACAGGTGAGAGGTCCTGGGTCCAGGAGGCAGCTTTCAGCCCTGCTAGTGTATTAATGACCGTTTAAGGGGCGGCCGCCGGCCTCTTTCACTGTCTAGGACGACACATGGCAAAGGAAGCAGCAAACGCTGCCAATTAAGATGCTTGAACTCGAGGAGAATGTTCCTTTCTCACAAAGTCGGCATTAAAAGACACTGAAGCGGTTAATAAGTCATCAAAAGCGTTGCAGATATTTTTTTGTGTTGATTGACTAATTGGTTAATCAACTAATCGTTTTAGCTGTAGTAGTGGTGCAAGATTTTTTGATTTTAACATGGTATTTTTTGAATTATTTTTCCAAAAAAAAAAAAAAAAAAAAAAAAAAAATATATATATATATATATATATATATATATATATATATATATATATATATATATATATATATATAAATAAATAAATATTTTTTTTTTTTTTTTTTTGGGAATGAACCACCAGGCGGTCAACTTTTAAATAATGTATTTAAAATGTAAACACAGTGACTTATGTCACCAGTCAATTGAGAGCAAACTGTTAAACCGCCACTAGATGGCAGAAGCGTACTTCAGTTTCCTCACCTGCAGAAATCAACCCAATCCTGTTCCTTTCCCAAACCTCAAACCTGTGTTTCTGGGCACATCTCCTCCAACACATATGGCGTCTGCGTGTAGCTTAGCATAACACTGTGACTTCAGGGAAGCAGAAAGATTCTCCACTTCAGTGTTTTTGTTATTCGCTCACGTTTTTTGACTCTCTCTCTTTCTCTGCGTCGTCCATGCTGCAGCGTCTACATGACCGTGGAGAAGGTGAAGGGGAGCAACGTCTTCCCTGATTGGACCTGCTCTCAGGTGGATGCCAAGCCTCTGCCCATGTGCATGATGATCAGCAAGTACAAGCCCGGGCGCAAGGTGTGCGTCGCCGTGGTGGGCAAAGACAAGTTTGGCCGGTACGGACCTTACAGCAGCGTCGTGACCGCCTCCTTACCCGAATAGTCGGGACGAGGACACGCGGGATTCTCCCGCTTTTCACACTAAACACCGTTAACAAGTGCCTTATGGTTGACGACACCGACAACGTCGGGAAGAGACTCATTTTATTTATTTTTTGGGGGGTTTCTGAGTTGCATGCAATTTTCAGTTTCATGAAACGTCCAGCAATGATTTCAGTTCTATTAGTTAGAAGGGTACATAGCCTTGTTCAAGGCTCTTCTTCTCGATGTCTGGCTGAACTCACGCAGACGTCGGTTCTGCTATGAATCAACAGTTTATTGTGAGTTATCGTTTCACTTTGAAAACGTTCCCTAAATTTCAGGGACGCATCAGTGTTTCTTTATTTTTTTTCCCCCGAGCCATTAAAGTGTTTTTTGAATGTGTGTTCTGTATAATAAATGTTTTGTGTTTGAATTGAGTTTGAAGCACATTGTGAGATTATTTAAAGTCTGGTGGCGTGCATCGCTAAACGGGAAGCTTATTTTCCTGCTGGAATTCGACTCAAATCGGATGCAACCTTTGAACCGATGATTTGTGACCCTTAACCGTAACAATAATGGAAGTGGGCATGCCAGCCAGCGGCAGACGGAGCCTTTCCTCTGTGCATGCTAAGCTGCGATGGCGCTCTGTAGCGGCCTCTCCAGATGTTTCTCCTTTTTCCCGCTTGATGGAGCTCTGCTTTCCCGCCAGCTGGCAGCGGTCAGCAGTCTCCTCGCTCTCTCACATGGGCTACGTGTAAGCGAGGAAGACGGGAGACGATCCCCATCGGTCACAACAGAGGCTGCGGATACTCTGTCAAAACTGAGCTCGACCTTAAAGGGCCAGTTCGCCCCAAATCCTTCATCGTGGCGTCCGGCCTTGTGTCAGCCAGTTCTTTTGACAAGATGCACTTCTAAATAATGCCGATTAGCATCCAATCGGCGTATGAATCACAGGTGTCAAACTCAAGGCTCGTGGGCCGAATCCAGCCCGCCGCGTCATTTTATGTGGCCCACGATAGCTTGAAAGTCATGATCGCGGAACCGTTTTCGGTGTCGCGGACCTTTTGCATGGGTGAAAGAAAAAATCTTGTGCTTTTATTTTGAAGGGATTTTTTTTGTGCCGTTTATTCACACTCTTCAATGCTGCATTCACGACACGCTTTACTTTACTATTTGTGATAGTTCGATTCATTTTTCATATAGCATTCTTTTTTTTATGTTTGTGAAATGAAAGCACTGAGTCTGTTTTTAAAAAGGGCTGAAGTTATAAAATGATTGTGTGTTGTATTACTATGGCTCTTCGATTTAAGTAATTAATCAGCGCTCTGATGTGACATTTCCCATCATGCATTGGGTCATGCAGTAGGGGGAGGGTAACTGATTCTGCGCAGGACCGGCTCATCTCCAAACAAACCTGTCTTCACTGTCGGTCACCCATCGGGCTGCTGGCAGGTCTGATCCTCTGACGTTAAGCTAGCTGGTTAGCCCGGCAGCATAAGTTAGCTTTACTAGCATACACTAAGCTTTGTTAGCATAATACACTTTGTGGGACTGTAAAAGCTGACCCATAATGACTTTTTTTTGGACAAATATACTGTGGTCCACGTGTATTGACACAACTAAGACATATTTTTCTAGTAAACTAAAATGTACAATGGAATGACTTGTGGTGTTTTTGTGGTAGTTGCTCTCTATACGTCGGCCCTGCAAACAGAGTGAGGTGCACTTCCCCAGGAGCTGGTTTCCTTTGTTTCCCCTGCACTATTCTCCACATACGACCGCAGAGTTATTTTCTCTCCCACAGGCCAGACGACATTCGTGACCATGTAAGGTTTGAAGTTTCGGAGAAGGTCTGCTGTTGTGCTTGTGCTGTTGGTCAGGGCGCCGTCTGATATGATGCTGTGTATGAAGGAGTGGGAGTGCAACTGTAACGGGAGCCATTAGACCCACATCGCATGGCCGATCACAGCATCAGCAATAGTGTGTGTGTGCGTGTGTGTGTGTGTGTGTGTGTGTGTGTGTCTCCCCTCGACCAGCAGGACCCAGTGGGGAACCACAGCAGAGTGATGGGCCTCCTAAGACCACTTAAAAACACAAAACCCACCATCACACTGACGCACACGTCCGGACACACACACAGTGACCTAATTAGAGCTGACAGCAGAGGAGAGAGAGAGAGAGAGAGCTTATGAAAAGAGGGTGAGGAAATAAAATAAAGGAAGGTGCAGAGAAGCTGGATAGAAAAAGCAGAGGTGGAGCAGAGAGAGTGATTAGGGAGCAAAATGCGCTCTTTAAAGTTTGAAAGTGAAGTGTTGGCAGAACGGTGACCTGCTTCCTTCGGTCCCTTCCCTCCTGTAAAATGGATGATGTGTGTGGAATTTCTTTCATAAATGTGTGCTCCAAAACTCAGGTCTACTTGTCATCTTAATTGTGTGAGGGGGAGATAGTAAGTGAGACTTACTATCTCCGCCTTTGTCTGTCCCTCGGTGATGAAGGTGGACTCTTCTGTGCTCATATGTTGCCCGATATTAAAATCATCCCTTCAGGCTTTTGAAAGGGCATATAGCCACTACGCTGGTGATCTGCACATGTAAATAGACACTTTTCTGTCTTGCTCTGCTAAAATTTTCAGGTGTAAATGATTAAATTGGACAGCCGAAAATAAAATGACCCACGGATTTTCTCCTTCCGCGGAGCAAGCGCAAGCTAACGTTTCTTTTAACGCCGCCTCCCAACTGCCTGCTCTTAAAACCCCACTAGATTCAACTTTTAGTGAATTTTACAACTTGTGTTCTCACAACTTGCGAACCAAAAAGGTTTCTCTAATGAAGACAAGCCCTGCTTCCTATATGGTTCTAGTTAGTGGGTCCGCCCACCAAATGTTGGGCTTTCCGTATCTGATAGAAAAAACCCACAGACGTGACATGAAACACAGTCTTGTTTCCTGCTGCAGCTTACATCAGGTAAATCAACACATTTGTTGTCTCTGTGCCTGTTTGTGTGTTTGGTGGATCATATATGTTTTATTATAAATTTTAGTTTTTTTTTACATTTTTTTTAGAGTTAAAACAATTAAAAATACAGACAAACTCTGCTTTTACTTGTAAAACAAAACGTCTGATAATGTGTCCCTGCAGTAACTACCAAAATAAATTATTATTCCATTTTTACAAATCAAACAAATGTTTTACCCAATTTGTATAACATTGATAATTACCACAAGATGGATGCAGATCAGAAGCGTTTTTTTTTTTCAAAGGTAGTAATGTATTTTGTGAAGCCACGACATGATGAAAGCAGGTGTGGATGGTCTGAGGACGGCAATGTTTGAAGCGGAGCACGGTTTTGGTCCAAAGACAATAGTTGACATTTAATCATTTCCAAATGGCAGATTCACTGAGCTGACAGAGGAGAAACCAGAACCATGGGGAACCCGTTCTCTGCACTCAAAAGAAGGCTATTTCGCCGTGTGGAGGAGGGAGTAAAGGAAGAGGAGACATTACAGAGATATGAAGAAGAAACTTCAACAGAGGAGGATGGTGAGTTTTAAGTTCACGGTTTATCTGGATTTGACTTGGTGCCAAACACACAAACATGCACATCCTGTTGAGGCCGTTCATTACTTGTGTTTGTTATCTTTTTAAAAGACGCCGACTGGGTGGACAAGAACCGGCCTGAGCTCATCCAGAAAGTACATTTAGTGATGGCAATAGCGGATGTGATGCTTCAGCGGGGCATAATGCATAAAGAGATGTACAACAACGTCATGGCGGCCAAGACCAGCCAGGATCAGATGAGGGAGCTCTACAGGACCCTCACGTCTGTAAAAGCCAAATCTGATTTCTATCAGATCCTCCAGGAAATTCAACCAGATACATGCGAGGAGAGTAAGTGAGATCGCTTTGGTCTAAAACATGATGATGATGTAATTGTTATAATAGTTTGTGTGGTAATAAACCAACTTCAGCAAACATAACAGCAACTATTCAGCCATAAAGCATTGACCCCACCATTGGCAGTCTGTTTACTAGCTTGTTGATACAATTTGTATACATTAATAAATGTTCAAATGTTGAAAAAATTGCTTCATCAAACATCATTGCACTATTTCATTGCAGGAGTAAATGTCATCAAAGTCATCGAAGAGCACAAAGCGTCCATGAGGGAAAAGTTCACGTATGAGTTTGAAGGCACTGAAGTAGATCATAAGAACAAAATGTACACAGAGCTTCACATCGTGCACGGAGAGAGTGAACGTGTCAATTTAGAACACGAGATCTGGGACATCGAGTATAAGATGAGGCGTCAAACAGCCGAGGACATTAAAATCAACTGCAACGACATCTTTAAAAGCACACAAGAAGATAGCGTGTCATCTATCAGGACCGTGATGACGAAGGGAATAGCCGGCATTGGAAAAACTGTCTTCGTGAAGAAGTTCATCCTTGACTGGGCGGATGGGACAGCCAATCAGGACCTGGACTTCATCTTCGTGCTTCCGTTCAGGGAGCTAAATCTGGTCAGTGATCAGTTAAGTCTCAAGAAACTTGTGAGAAGCTTCCATCAGAACCTTAAAGACGTAGAAGTTGCGAAGATATTTGCTAATCACAAATTGTTGTTCATTTTCGATGGTCTTGATGAAAGCCGGCTTAAGCTGGATTTCAGCCAAAGCGCAAAATTGACGAATGCCACGGAGGAATCGTCAGTGGACACTCTGGTGACCAACCTCATCCGGAAGGATATTCTTCCCTCCGCTCTGCTCTGGATAACCTCCAGACCGGGACACGTTCACTGCATCCCTCCCCGGTATGTCCACCAGTGGACCGAGGTCAGAGGATTTAACGATCCGCAAAAAATACAGTACTTCAGAGTTGACGACAAGGCAGTTGCTGAAAGAGAAATAAACAACATCACGATGTTCCGGAGCCTCTACATTATGTGTCACATACCTATCTTCTGTTGGATTGCGGCCAAAGTTCTGGTGTATTTGGACAAATCAAGATGAAGACATCATGATATAAACAACTCTTAATGAGATGTACACACACTTCCTTTGCATTCAAATCCGGGTAGCTGCCAAAAAGCACGACAACCAGCAAGGGCCGGACATAGAGGACATCTTCAAGTCAAACGAAGAGTTCATTTTGAGTTTAGGCAGGATAGCATTTGAACACCTGAGTGAAGGAAACATGTTTTGCGCTCTATGCACTTCCAGCGGAGAAAACATGATAAAGTGCCTTCTTGTATGCACTTCCAGTGGAAAAAACATGATAAAGTGTCTTCTTGTATGCACTTCCAGTGGAGAAAACATGATGAAGGGCTTTCTTGTTTACACTTCCAGTGGAGAAAATATGATAAAGGGCTTTCTTGTTGACACTTCCAGTAGAGAAAACATGATGAAGGGCCTTATTGTTTACACTTCCAGTGGAGAGAACATGATAAAGGACCTTCTTGTTGACACTTCCAGTGGAGAGAACATGATAAAGGACCTTCTTGTTGACACTTCCAGTGGAGAAAACATGATAAAGGGCCTTCTTGTTGACACTACCAGTGGAGAAAACATGATAACGGGCCTTCTTGTTTACACTTCCAGTGGAGAAAACATAATAAAGTGCCTTCTTGAATGCACCTCCAGTGGAGAAAACATGATGACGTTCCCTCTTTGATTTTTGCTTCTGCAATTGATACGCCTACGGTCGGTAAAACATGATAATGATTCAGCTTCCTTTTTGTTTTGAAAGGTTGTGCTGCTGTACTTCTCGAGGATGGAGTAAATACGTTTAGCGTGTCTCCCTCTGTATTAAAGGTACACTTCATTTTATGTTCTGTCTTTGGCTTTGCGTACTGCTCTTAAAGTGTCTTATTGGGATGTGTGGTACACGTCAGGTCTACAGGGAGAGCCATATAAATGACTAATCTAACGGGGTGTGTGCCCTGATGACAAGTGAAAATTGCTGCCGATACGGGCATGTAACAAAGCCTAAAATGCCAGTTGCCTGATTTCTGTAGGCTGTCGTTCTGTAAAGTGACAGGAGATGGATGTGCCGCCCTGGCCTGAGCTCTGAGGTCTAACCACTGCAGCCTCAGGGAGCTGGACCTGAGCTTGAATCACCTGGCAGGTCGAGGGGCCAAGCTGCTGACTGGAATACAGAAGGATTCAGGCTACAGTCTGGAGAAACTCAACTCAAACAAGCTGTCCACTCACTTCTATCGCTACCCCGAGATTCATGGATTCCCTTTTATTTGGGGTCGATTTGAAGTGCGCGTGTGACAACATATTTCACGTTGTCACCTGCCGTCTCTCTTTTTCCCATCAGCGTGGACCACCAGGGTGCGACTCCTCTGGTTGTATAGAAGTCTATGCTTCATGTGTTTAAGCTGCATTCTCTCTCCTGACCACCAGGGTGCGACTCCTCTGGTTGTATAGAAGTCTATGCTTCATGTGTTAAAGCTGCATTCTCTCTCCTGACCACCAGGGGGCGACTCCTCTGGTTGTATAGAAGTCTATGCTTCATGTGTTAAAGCTGCATTCTCTCTCCTGACCACCAGGGGGCGACTCCTCTGGTTGTATAGAAGTCGATGCTTCATGTGTTAAAGCTGCATTCTCTCTCCTGACCACCAGGGTGCGACTCCTCTGGTTGTATAGAAGTCTATGCTTCATGTGTTAAAGCTGCATTCTCTCTCCTGACCACCAGGGGGCGACTCCTCTGGTTGTATAGAAGTCTATGCTTCATGTGTTAAAGCTGCATTCTCTCTCCTGACCACCAGGTTGCGACTCCTCTGGTTGTATAGAAGTCTATGCTTCATGTGTTAAAGCTGCATTATCTCTACTGACCACCAGGGTGCGACTCCTCTGGTTGTATAGAAGTATATGGGTCATGTGTTAAAGCTGCATTCTCTCTCCTGACCACCAGGGGAGACTCCTCTGGTTGTATAGAAGTCTATGAGAAAATGACTCTACTTCTCTCTTGATTTATTCCCTCAGTAAACATTGTAAACATGAGTTTATGTCTCAATCTCTAGATTCAAGTCTTCTTCATTAAAGAATGATGTTCATTTAGTAAATAATGAGACTAAGTAAAATAGGCCATAAACTGCGGCGCTTTCCGCTCTGGGAGTTGTCAGTGTTTTCATCTTACAACTCTAACCTTTTCACAGAGTGTTTTCAGTTTTCATGACAGTTAATTGTAACTGTTTTGGTCGCCTAAACATGTTTTATTCAGTGTTCAGTTGTACTGGACTCAGCAGTAGTGCTCCACTAATGAATGGTTTCTTCTGTCTTGATTACAGATGATCTCACACTGGACCCGAACACAGCAGGCGTGACTGTAGTTTTCACAGACGAGAACAAAAAGGCAACATACGTTCAAAAGAAGCAGCCGCATCCTGAGAATTCAGACGGATTTAGTTGCATACGAAAGCATGGACAGGGTGAACGACTGCTGGAGTGAATTTGTTTTGGCGCAAAATGAAAAGTCCTGGTGCTGGTTTCATAAAGGGAGCTTTTCTATAACAATTACTGTCTGGAGTTTGTGGGCAGCGCCACATTTAGAAGTACTGTAGGAGTGTTTCTGGGCTGGCCAGCGGGGGTTTTATCCTTTTGTAAGGTCTTACCTGATACACTGACCCACCTGTATGCACTGCTTTCAGACGGATCACTTCACCTCTGTGAAATAAAGCAACCAAAAGAATCTTCTTGAAAACATTGTGTGTATAAATAAAGAGCTCCCTGCTGCATAAATGCAAAAACAGTGTTATAATACATAGAATAATTTATTGATCAAAATAGTCTGTACCGTGGGCAAAAGATAAGCCTGAATAACATGCTGTTTTTAAACTAATGGGTCTGAAGGATTAATACACAAACCATTAGAGGATCTTTAAAAGCAAACAATGTAAACTGTGACTTTGTAGATACCGTTCCAAATAAAGATTTAAGTCTTGTAACTAAAAGCATGATGGGGTTGGTTTGAGCCCTGCTGGAGACAATTTCCCTTTGTTGAAAATGGGGGAAATGAATGGCAGTCAAATAGCTCAGGAGAGTCTGTGTACGTAAAATGACAAATCATAATAAGTATGGTGAATAACAATAAGTGTTCCAATTCAATTCATGTGAGGGACATCCTCTGACCTTTGACCCTCGCATCGGTTCAGGAAAACTCCTTCAGGAGAGCAACAGAGGAGGATCCCTCTCTCCAGATAGACAGAAGCAATAGATGTCATGTGACCAGAATGAACAACACAACAGAGTTACAGCACATTCACTATGACAGAAATTGCTCATATAATGACAATAGTAGGATGAGGAGAAAGTTTGGTAGAAACTACTAAAAATATCAGCAACCCCTGGTGCTTTTTAAATAAAGGAAACGTGGGGAATAAAACACAGCATCTAACTATTGACAACCAGGGCTGGATTTAGCGGAATACATTGCAGACTGGGAGAATGAGGGTTTGTTTGCTTAACACTTCTCACACTGTAACTCAAATTCTATTTAAATTCCTTTTGTGATTCCTTTCCACGGTTCTCTCCTTACTTATCCGACTGTATATACTTTCATTTAGTCAACGGACAAGGAAGAATCTGTTCATGTGCAAGTTTCCTGCTTGGATGATTTTGTATTATCTTGTCAGGCCAGCCAACAAAAAAACAACAACCCCAAATCAAAGAGTTATATATTAAATCTATTTTGATCTCTGAAAATCTAATCTTTTCGGTTGCACCTCTGATGTCGGGTTGAAATGTAAAGTGAAATACAGAGAAAGACACTCTTCTGATGAAGTTCTCATGAATGTGCATAAATAACCAGTCAAATGTCTTCTTCCCACCAGCTCTCACGTTCCACTGCAGAACACTTTGGACGCAAATAGATGAAACCGAAAGTCGCGGTCTAATCTGTTTTGTAGAAGCAGCAAAGTGTGAGACAAGGTTGACATTACGACATAGACATATATGCATGCATGGGCATTAAAGGTGAATATCCACAGGAAACAAAAGTACTTTGAGGACCAATCAGAAATGTGCTAAAGGAAAGCTGGTGACGAGAAAGATGTTGGTTTGAAACCCACAAGTGTTGAAAGAGGGAATGAACCCTGTGAAAAATAATATATTGCATGATAAAACTGATCCGAAAATATCTTCAATAACCAGAAGTGTGACTTAAAGGAACAGTACAGTCATTGTTTATGTGTGCTGAACAGACTAGAGGAGTGCAAACTCCACGAAATGTTGAACTATATCTATAAATTAAACTATTGCATTCACTTGCAAGAGCAAAGATGAAACTACAACTGGATTATGTAGAATTTCTATTATTTGTTAGCACAAAAAACAATACATAAACAGAGGCAAAATGTGTTAAACTGACCTTGAATTAACCATTTATTACAAATTAATCTGGGTCTAACCATATTAGAAGTTGTCCTTTATAAATGCTTGATCTCTCTTAAATGAAACTGGTTTCCATTTTTATCCCAGAGTAGAGAGGCTTTCACCATGGCAACAGGGAGGCGTCAACCTCGACATGAAAGACAGGTGACGTGATGTCACAGCCTGCACCT
>NC_136605.1:19866280-19888780 GCF_910589615.1 Taurulus bubalis
ATGGACTATGCAATGTAGTAATATATATCCATAGTCACTTAGCGCAGTGGTTAGTGCCACTGTCTTTGAATACATTCTTATACTATTAGCATTTATAGCCATGTTTTCTTTTACCTTAAGTTCATTGTAATTGTGTGTGGAAGGAGGAATTAGCAACATAAGTTTGTCATTGTATGGATTAACTGTCTGCATATGACAATACAAATATCTCTTGATCCTTTAATTAACTAGTTGCATTTACTTTGTACTAAAATCTACAATATTTGTAAAAAAGGTTTGTTTTGGTGCCTTCTTTATTACTTTGTTTTGTTGTTATTTTAAAATAAATACATATCCCCTCTTCTGAGCTGTTATGTCTGTGTCTTATCTTTTGAAACCGTAGCTCTTCAGAGGCCGACGGGGAATACGCTAGTGGTCTATTTTAATCCCGCCGCGCCCGTCCTATACCTGCTTTGAAAAAATAAAACAGGAACATGGGGGAAAGGGAGCAGCGGCAACGACTCCGTGAAGAGTGTTAATGCAACATCCCTGTTTGACAAGATTCTGCATGAATATTTCAAGAAGCGAGCTTTTCAAAAGTAAAAACGTTAAATTTAAAAGCCTCATTTTTTTTTCAGGTTGTCTGAGCAAAGAGACACGAGCCTCGGACATCAAAATGCCAAGCCGGGTCTCCTGACAAGTCGTGAGAGACGAGTGATCGAGTTCTGTGGTTTAGTTAAGAAAACACAGTCTGTGAAAGCACTGTGAACAAAAGGAATGCATAATCAGCGTTATTCAAGTTCATTTCTTACGGAAGGAAAGTGAAATCCCAAAATAAGTCCCCCTTTAAGACTTTGAACTACATATTTGAAAGACACATAGCGGCTATGCCCATGCAGGGTTCTTCTTCTTCTCCTCTATTCCCCACCATGCAGTAAGTGTGTGTACACTGTGCAGCTGGAAGTATACGGCTCGTAGAGTTTGAGGTTTCTTTTCTTTGCTATCATGAATATTTGATTCAGCTCACCATCCCCAGAAGGTTTCACCCAAATGAAAGATAAAATAACGGCTTCAACAACAACTACAAGAGCAGCAGCAGCCGCTGTGAGAACATGCAGCCACTCACCTACAGCCTGACAGGAGTGTGTGTGTGTGTGTGTGTGTGTGTGTGTGTGTGTGTGTGTGTGTGTGTGTGTGTGTGTGTGTGTGTGTGTAGTAATTCCATTGCTTCCCTTTTCCCTCACCCTCCATAGCATGAGGGTGTGAAAAAAATGTGAAATAAAAACATAAAACACGATGCAACGGTATTAAAACATGAAATACAATTAGCTCTATTGCAGTCAGTTACATTTAAGTGCATATTACACATTACTGCATCAATAGGCTAATAATAATAATCTAATAAGATCATTTATCAACTAAAGAGCCCATTTGGCAGCGCAGTTACTTTTATACTTGGATTACATTTATCGATTATTATACACTTGCATACTTTTACTTAAGTAAGATTTTGAAGGCAGGACTTTGTGGTGTTAGAACTTTTACTTAAATAAAAGATCTAAGTACATCTTCCTCCTAATCAATGACGCTGACCAACGCTTTCATCAATCAGTGGCGAGCGAGTCGTGAGGTTCTGAGGTTGTGTGTGTGACTTGGTTTCTAGGTGTTTTTTATCGTCCTTGCAGGAGATAAACCTTGAAAGCTCCGTGCGCGGCTTAGATTACAGGGATGTGGACGAGAATGATGCCGTGAGTGGAGAAGAAGAGTTCAGGATGAGAGAGGAGAGAGAAGATGGAACGATAACCAGGTTTCTAATTCCAGCGAGTGTCCTCCTGCTAGTCCTGATGTAATCTGCTGAGGAGCGCCAAGCTAATGGAGGCCTTCACACGAGCTATGTGCTCGGCCACGGCATCGCAGAACCAATCGGGGGTCAGATCCATGCCACAGCATCTACACCTTCTGTGAGACGGAATCAGGACCTCTCGGGGTCGGAGCTGCCGCTCTGGGAAGCAAACGCAGCGACAGAGTTTCCCCCCGATGTGACTCGTCCTTTGTCCTTTTTAGTGGACACGCGTGTCGCTGTCATTGATCGATTTTACACCCCTTTGAAATGAATGAAATCATGATTATTGAGTCCTCAAGCTATTAATGTTACGATACCATGAGGTAGAAATTTATTAATCCTGAAGGAAATTAATGTGCCAGAGATTCTTAAAAGATTACAACAGAAGAATAACAAACAATAGAATATGAATATAAACCATATGTGAACACATAAAATGAATAATACTGACACCATTGCACAACGAGCTATCTCGTTAATCATCAGAGCTAATTGGCTAAAGAGTTGTGACGTTTGCACCTTCTCAGCCAATGAGAGCAGAGCTGGTGACACATTGTCTGCTGTATTAATTTACTTTTGGCACGTAGGAAATAATATCTGGAAAGTGAGGTCTTCAGGCTGAACCTGAACATGCTAAAAACAAATAGCTACTATTTGTGAGCGTAACGGCTGTCTGCAGCGGACGACGCCTAAAATACAAGTTGTCTTCACCAGTTCACGAAACTGTGAACCATGACGGCAAACATCAAACTGCATGTTTCACATTTGAACCACATCAAACATCCGATTCATATAAATCTGCTGAGTGTGTGTGTGTGTGTGTGTGTGTGTGTTTGTGCATATGCTAATGTGTACTTACAGTGGTGCCCTAGTTCTGCCTTGCAGTCTTTGAGGTCAAATAAGGAGCAAACTTTCCACATCATGTAAAGAAAAATAATACCCACAGGCACGCACGCATGCGCACATACACACATACACCCACACACACACACATGCACACACACACACACACACACACACACACATGCAGTCATGCTGTCAGGATACATTTTCATTGACGCAATTAAAGCAACATCATCGTCCACATAATCAATGACGAGCACAAAACAAACAGGCTGCCGCTTTGCACAGGTCCCTCGGGCACACACACACACACACACACACACACACACACACACACACACACACACACACACACACACACACACACACACACACCTTTCTTGTAATTATGGAGGGACAGTTCGCTGTACACGAAATCTAGAAGAGTGTCAATAAATAATAAAAGAAAGAACACACACAAGCAGGAGAGAGAGAGAAAAAGAGAGAGAGAGAGAGAAAGAGAGAGAGAGAGAGAGATAGAGAGAGAGAGGGGTGTCACATACCATCACCACAGACAGGTCAGCATACGATGACACAGCCAAGATGGACACCACAGCCAGCAGGCGCGTTGTTACCCAACACACACACACACACACACACACACACACACACACACACACACACACACACACACACACACACACAAGCAATTTACTGCGAGTGAAGCGCAGACATCATGGGACCTGACGTGGGCCGGGGGTTTTCATCTGATTGGCCTTCACATGCACTCTGGTTGTCGTGACAACGCCTGTCCCCGCAGGACACCGGCAGCCCGAGCCCGGCATGGACCCGAGCCGTGACACTGATGAGGGAGTTCAAAACTTTTGGAGCCTCCGCGTGGATTTCGTTTTCCCTGAAATTCACATGTAGCAGCTGCTTGGGAAAATAAGAATAAAAAAAACCCTCTACTTCCAGGGCGTGACATGTGACCATGTGACCAGTGATCAGTGACCAGTGACCATGTGACCATGTGACCAGTGATCAGTGACCAGTGACCAGTGATCAGTGACCATGTGACCATGTGACCAGTGATCAGTGACCACGTGACATGTGACCACGTGACCAGTGACCACGTGACCACGTGACCACGTGACCACGTGACCAGTGACCATGTGACCACGTGACCATGTAACCAGTGACCATGTGACATGTGACCAGTGACAATGTGACAATGTGACCACATGACCAGTGACCACGTGACCAGTGACCATGTGACCACGTGACCACGTGACCATGTACCCAGTGACCATGTGACATGTGACCAGTGACAATGTGACCATGTGACCAAGTGACCAAGTGACCATGTGACATGTGACCAGTGACAATGTGACAATGTGACCACGTGACCAGTGACCACGTGACCAGTGACCACGTGACCAGTGACCACGTGACCATGTGACATGTGACCAGTGACAATGTGACCATGTGACCAAGTGACCATGTGACCATGTGACATGTGACATGTGACCACATGACCATGTGACCAGAGACCACATGACCATGTGACCAGAGACCAGAGACCAGTGACAATGTGACCATGTGACCAAGTGACCATGTGACCATGTGACATGTGACATGTGACCACATGACCATGTGACCAGAGACCACATGACCATGTGACCAGAGACCAGAGACCAGTGACAATGTGACCATGTGACCATGTGACCAGTCGGCTCCTCAAACGTATAACGGCAGGATGAGGATTCAGCGTTTCCATTATTCCGAAATATATATATTATAGTATATAATATATATATTATAGTATATAATAAATAAAGTTAACCTTGAACGATTTCATAAAAAAAACACACACCATGGAGGTATAACTAGAATATTTCTTCAACGGAAAGAAAACTTCAATTATTCATGATTCATCATCGACATATTATGAATTCATGCATATTACTGTTTGTTCTTTTCCTCTAAACTCTAAGCAGATGAGTCTTCAAGTTATTGAGAGACAGACCAGGTAGAACATATACTGGTAGCATATGAAACGTCCCAATGAGTACCGACCACGTCACGCTCACCTGTTGGGGAGGGAGGAGGAGTTACGCTCTCCCTTGACCTCTGACCTCAAGACATCTGAACGAGAGCGTGTCTCTTGGGTCTCGTAGGCTACGTCTCCCGTTGAGAAACACATATCCTTTGCTGCGTTTAGGCCCGGCGTCCACACAGCCGATTGACCACCGGCTTCATTCAACATGGATGACGGAGTACGGGCGTTGACCTTGTTGTTTATGCTAGCAGCTGTTCTACTTCTACTACTGCCGACATGCGGAGGAAGTAAGGCGTTATTGCAGCGATTAGGGACGTCTGAAGTCCCGGTTTGTGGCTTTGAGGAGAGCGGACGTCTCAAAACAGACGACCTTTTCCTTTTCTTATCAATGCTTATTTGGTTCTGCACAAGCATTGTATGGGTGTTCTTCACCCATACACTTTGATTTGTAAGTGTTCATTTTTTTAAAGATAATTTAATGCGTGTATGAAAAAGAAAGAGCAAGACCTGCAGCCTTGTAACTCAGTTTGAAACATAAAAACAAGAGGAAGATCTTCAGTATCAAGTCCTAGCTTTTATTATTAAAGAGTACATTAATACTCTGTTGTATTGTCTGTAACCAAGCAGCCAGTTTACTTCCTGTTCACACCGGCACCAACATGCATGTGAACAGTCATGCGTTATTCATTTTAATTTTTATTCGTTAGTATGGAACGGAAATCATTTCTAAATTGATACAGAATTTTTTTATTGAGCCTGTAGTGTTTTCACTTATTTTAGGCTAATTAGAGCTTCTCTCAGGACTGTGTGTGTGTGTGTGTGTGTGTGTGTGTGTGTGTGATGTCATCATGCTGTTGGTTGTGATGCATCTGTTTGGGCGGGGCAACGTGACGATGATGTTATTAATGCGATAACTCCATCAAAGATCCCTCTGTTCTCATGCGGCGCCTCATTCCACGTCGGTACGACTCTCCATCTGTCGTACGTTTGGGTTTCGCGGTCAGACGTCGTTTCCATTTGTTGTTGCCGGCCGGCCCCTCTTTGTTGTCCATGATGTCGTTTGCATCAGATTAGCGACGTAAATCAGAAACCGTTTATTTGCCAGGAGTGTTCACACAAACGAGGAATTTGTCTTGGCAGAAAGGTGCATAACATTAGACGTTAGACATTAGACATAACGACAACAACAGGACGGCCATGTTTAACAACAGCACAACAATACGGAAACATCTGTTGCCAAACGCTCACATAACTCGTATTATCCAAGGCTCATGTATCCAGCCGTGTGCTACTTCCAAAAACCAATAATCTTTCCATCTTAAAACTCCTACGACACGAACGAGTCCAGATGAGTCCAAAGTGATAAAGTAGTGCGATCTTTCACATTCTTTCAAACTTTCAAGGTAGCATGTGGTGAGGAGTTGATGCAGAAATTGTGAGAAGATGAAGAACGAGTACAGAAAAGGTTGATTATGCCGACAAAATTTCTGACTATTTAATTTAATAAGTCAAAGCCAAGTTGATTGCAACAACAGGGATCAACATGGTGGGAGCTTGAATACTGTAGGGTGTCCTCACACAACCATATAGATTGTAGATTTCTTTGTCAGTCAATAAAATGACCTGTTGCTCCATAAGATCCATGGTGATCTTCCACTGGGCTTTATCAAACCTATTCTGTTGTATTTTCTTGAGGGGGGGAAGTGTTTCCTGAATTAATGTGCAGAACCTACTAGTGACTTTACCAACAGCACAAGCGGCTGTAAAGGTGTCCCGAGGCCTCTGTGAAGAACACGTTGTGTTATTGCTGATCGTAAACGTCTTCAATCACTTGAGTGCGTGTTGCCTTGTTTCATTCCTCGCCATTTTGCTGAAAACAGTCCCATTAAATGGCAATTCTGCTGCCTCAGTGTGTGATTCTCCAGCTCGGATAATGAAGCCGCAGGAGACGCACATTCAGAGCAAAGTTAAATCATTTCACACACACACAGTCTGCTATTGGAGTTAAATCACTTGACCTCTGACCTCTCCCTGGATCAATGAGAACATCCTCAACACCTGGGTGCAGCCCCGGCGACAGCCTATAAATAGAAGGCAATTTAGAACAAAAGAGGAAGGGGCATCTCAAAGATGAATGACTCTCCACATGCATTTTACTACTTTTGGTTCGATCAGTCTTATCTCCTCTCTCCTCCCGTTGCTATCTCGCTGGCTCGTTTTGGTGTGTTCTCCCACTTCTACTGTCTCTCTGTATATCTCTCTGTGTGTGTGTGTTTCACGGTAAATGCAATCGCTGTGAATTAAAACCAACCCTCTATCCGTGTGTCTTCTCCGCCTCTATTGTGCAATAAGGTTGCACTCGCCATGTTGCCGATTGCCTAGAACAAATCCGATGTTAATCTTCGACAACTTTTCCCGCGACACATTTCCCCCACCGCATTTTCTTTTTCTAAAAAATGTAATTTACTCACGCAGCCTGTGTTTTTTCTTCTTCTTCTTCTTCACACTCCTAGACTGACACATTCACACCTGGGAGCTGCACCTCACTGTTAATAACAAGCAGCTCAGCTGGAGCAGTTCAGAGCTAAGTGCTTCACTCAAAGGCACCGACATGTAAACAACATGGGGGGGGAGGGGGGAAGAGGACGTCCACACACACACATACATACACACACACAAAATCCTCCAGCAATTTTAGCGTGTGTACATAGCCATTATTCTCTATTACACTCAGGGCTCACATTATGAAAATAATACATGAAAACAAGCTAAGACCCTCAACTGAGGGCACGGAAAATAAAACCTCCTTTGGGTGTTACTTTATCTGGAAACTAATGGGGACGTTTTAAGCAGCCAGTAGCTGTTTCTATTGAACTTGCAACGGCACATTAAAAATCGCTACTTGATTAATGCAACCAATTATTTCCACACTGGATGAGCGACGCTCAGGAACGCAATCATCTCTGGTTCTCTTCCCAGCGTGTGCCAATCATTTAACACAAACACAGAGTTCACCTGAGAGTGTTCTGCTCGTTTTGTTTCTTATTAACGAGGAACTAAACTGAGTCACTGTCTGAGAGGATTTGCAAAAGGCACAAAACTTTTATCTCAATAATAAGCGTGAAAAACAAACGTAAAGAGAGTAGAGAGTGTGGGACGTGCAGCTGTGGAATGCAGATGTGTGAGAATATAACGACGTGAGGTTCCATCAAGCGTTTTTTGAGTTCAGTATTTTGTATTTTACACACAACTGTGTGGTTTTCTTTATTGTACCGTTTTGAGAACAGAACATAATTTGCAGCGTGCATTTACAGATGTGCAACTTGGAACATTGTTTTGAACATCTGTCTCTTTTTTTTGACTCCGAACAATAAAGAAACAATATTTTTGAAATAGTACTTTAAGTGTCAGCGGGCTCACCCACTGCAAAAAATGTCCACTCAGCCTAAATAAACTGGTGATCAGCCTGTGTGTCATGCATTATATTCTGCTTATTCAATTTCAATTAAATTTATTTTATATAGCCCAACATCACAAATACAAGTTTGCCTCGGAGGGCTTTACAATCTGTACACATGACCTCACATCGGATCAGAAAAAACTCCCCAAATAAAGATCGTAAAAACCCTTTCACAGGGAAAAAAGGGGAAGAAACCTGAGGGAGAGCAACAGAGGAGGATCCCTCTCCCTCTCTTATGCTTTTTATTAATACTGTGAGGTTGCTGATTAGACATCCCCAGAATAAAACCCCAGCAGCACTGCGGCCTCGAGGACCTGATTAGTGGGCCGATGATTCAGACAAACCCAAAGGTGCCGTCCCTGAGGATCCCCAGCTGCTCTCCAGCTGCTCAGGTCTTTGCAAACCACACACCTCTGACCCTGCGAGCCCAGGAAGTGTGAAAGGTTAAAAGCGGACGCTATAAAGGTCCTGAAAAGCTCGCGCAACCTATTTGAACGGGCTGGTGAAATGAAAGCGTCGGTTCATCCGCAGCAAAAGCAAAACTCACTTATCTGTTTGGTAGCTCGCCGCGCAGATAGTTCAGGTATCCAGAGATCTGTCTCTAAACTTCTTAAAACCCATAAACACCGGTCATTGTAAGCTCTAGAACAAGCAAACAAACAAAGCTTTTGTTTTTCCGGTGCTGACAGTCTCCGGATGGAGGGATGGTGGCAGGGTCGGCAGAGACAAAGGTTTTCTGTCACCTTTAGTTAGTGTGACGGGGACCTTTAATAATGCCTGTGTGTGTGTGTGTGTGTGTGTGTGTGTGTGTGTGTGTAGCTGTGCTTGTGTAACTGTGAGATCAACATGGTGGCATATGAGTGCGGATGTGTACGTGCACGCAGGCCCATCTGTGTATTTGTGGGCATGCACAGGTACGTAACTGTGTGTGTGTGTGTGTGTGTGTGTGTGTGTGTGTGTGTGTGTGTGTGTGTGTGTGTGTGTGTGTGTCTACCCCACGCCTGCCCTCTGGCCATGGCTTCATTAAACATTTCATTAACGTCAAACATGGTTTGCACCGTCAGATTAAACTCAGAGAACGACCCGCCCACATGCACAAACAACGTCAGGGGAAAAACCAAAGTGACACGCTCACAATGGGATGACAAAATCACGGCTACGCCCTGTAAATTACAGCATCACACACACACACACACACACACACACACACGTGCAGAGACACAGACCCGTGTGAAGTGGGTGATGTGGATGAACAGAGACACGTGCCAAACACAATCTGTGTCACGAGAAGGGAAATAGACAAGTTTTCCATAAGGCCGTCTGCGTGTACAGTAATCATATTTCTGTAATTGTGTGTATTACTTCCTGTGTGCGTCGTGCATGACTCACTGCTTCTGTGTGAAGTAGAGAGTGAGAGAGAAGAAAGAGGACAGTGGTGGATGGTTGGGGCAGAGGTTAAGTACACTCACAGATAGCAACTTAAACATTAGCCGTGATTCATATCCCAGCAGAGAAAATGGAACAGGCAAAAATACCAGAGACAGAGTTTCAATGAAAAGAAACAAGCAGTGGGAAAGCTCTCAGTGTGTGTGTGTGTGTGTGTGTTATCACCTGCTGAGCACCAACATGGCAGACTGACAACGCTAGTGACTAGCTGGTGAATTTTGAAGCTAAAGGGACGGATATGTAAGCATGTAAATATTGGACATACATTGGCCACAAACATTTCTCCATTTCTGCTAAAAGGTCTGCCAAATCAACTTCACAACATGATAATATGTCAGTGTTTTGTTCTCAAATGTATTTATGCATTTGATTGTATTGTGTTGTCGTGTTTGCTGTTGAATTGTACTGATAATATTAGGCCACTAAATCCTAATAACCAGATGAAAATGTGCTTCCTTGTTAACTCTTTTATACATTGAGGTGGAAACCAAAATGTTGATGAATGTGCAATGTCCCTGGTAGATAAATGCATAAATAAATCAAATAAAACAAGTTGCTTCCAGTAGAGATGCACTGATACAAACAGCAGGATCAGGTAACCGTGGCAACGTGCCGATGTGGGACGTGGACGAGGAAATTCTAAAGATTTTGTGACACTTGTTGCTCCAATAAATGTGTGCAAGTAGGCGTATTACCAAAAAGACACGGACATCGCTTACTCAAATCCACAAGCCTGCAACCCTCTAGATATAAAAGCTGGACTCGAAGGTTTTGCCTGAAATGGAGAAGGAGCAACAACGTCTGCACCTCCAACAAAATGCCCCACTTTCTCATCAATATGCACGATTCTTCCCCTCACCAGAGGGACGAGGCATCTCCAGGTGAGAAACAGACCAAGGAGCATCATTTCTTTCAGTGGAATTTCTTTCATCCAGACTGTGTGCGATTTATTGCGCTTCAATGCGCACTCTGTAAACACAGCAGCAAAACTCCATTTCATTTGTATCCAGCTAACCAGCGGTGCTGGAGCAGCGATAGCAGGAGGCGTGTTATCAGCCCACACCCGGCTCCCTGCTGTATCAGATCAGAGAACAACATCATTTCATGCAGAGGTACACGCGGGACATTTAACCCCATACCAAGCACAGGTATGAACGAGCCCATGTTTGTCTCCTCTGGAAAGGCCAATGCTCAAATCAAGGAGTCAAAAAGCACCAGTGTCTCCAATCTATCATCAGAGAAACACATACCTGGACACCTAGACACCTGTGGCTTCCACTCGGTGGACTCCCTGTGTCCACCGCCTCCCGCCATAATGCAGCTGCTGTCTTCGCCAACGTAGGCCGTGGTGCGCTCCGGTAGCGAATAAAAAAATAAATAAAAATGCACGAGCCTCACGAGAATTAAGCTCAGCTGCGTGAGACCAACGATCACAATGAGCGGACAAAACACGAACACATTGCGACATTAACGTGGAATCCGACCACATCTGTGCACCAGCTAGCCGCTCAAACTGTAAAGAAATGTCTCCTTTGCTCAAAAATTGCATACCTGCATCTTTACAACCACTAGGGCTATTTGAATAATTTATATTATAATAAAAGGCGACAGATGTGTAATTATCAGTCCATGTTACTGGTTATGAGTAAATAAAGAGGACACAGAAAAATTAAAAGGTTTCAGGTTTACCTAGAAAAAAAAACAACTTTCAGGATGATTATTTCTTTGGCATGATGCAGCTGTAAGGTCTAAACCTCTCCCACATCATAACTCAATATGTGAACATTCTCTATGCAAAGGTTGACTTTGATAAAGTGAAGCAGAACAAAGTTAGAGGGTTTAGAACAGAGAACATTCAGGTGTTCCAAAATGGGCATCATCTGTGCCGTTTGATTTTTCGTGTACCAAACCATATATTTCACTTGCACATTACATCCAAAGGCAGTTTTATTTATTCATAAAACAAGCTATATATTTTTCCACATAAAAACAAGCGCACAAATGAACCGAATGTTGAATCCAAAGGGAACAGATTTATGTATCAAACTGTTAATACCAACTTTAAAAAACACACACTGAATTTTGCCACCGAGGCAGAGGGGAACTAGACGCTGCACGTCCCGATCAGGACTAATCCACCCATATTCTGGTTGTCGTCCACAATGGAGTCTGCTACATTCTTGTTTGCCACCCCAGACTTCACCGTCTGTCCAGTCTGAAGGATGGTGGAGCACATGGTGACCTCTTGTGTCCATGTGACAAGAGGTCACTCAAACTATCAGCATACATTGGATTGTTAGTGAGCAGAACATGCGGCGCCACCTTGCTCTCCAAATCACAACACATTTTAGTTTTTGCAGTTACATTTTTGCCTGTTCAGTTTCTTGTCTCATCTTTTCCTCCCGACAATACTTTCTCCCTCTCAATACCCCGACGACAGTGTTTCCACCGCCACATCCCTCTCAGGCTCTAATTGCACACGCAACACGAGCAACTCTTCTCTGCTGCTCACAACTCAAAGCCAGCACTGTGACCAGACATTAAAAAAAAAAGCAGAGGCGGCGAGTCCTCAGAGCCAAGCACTTTCATTTTTTTTTTTTATCACATTGGCCTTCGCCGGGTCTTTGGCCCTCTTATCCGCCGCATCAACGTCGTAACATTCAGCTTTTCCAACCAGCTGATCCTTTGTGCACCGATCTAAAAACCCTTCTGATGGTGCGTCCACAAATGTTTTTACAATTTCATGCATAACAGATATACTTTACCACACAGCGGAACAAAAGAATGCAATGTGTGAGACTTGTCAGTGCACATCAGAGGCGAAACACAGCCGCCTCACAGAGCGTCCCCGCTCTCTGACTGCAGAGCCAAAAGTCCGACTGCCGCTTAAACCTAAAACTGAACCACTCCTACAGGAAACGCACACAGCCGGATCAAGACTTACCTTTTTCTTGCCCCAGCGAACACGTCTCTGTTCCACCAAGAAGAACACGTGAAGTCGAGGCCCCAACGTGGCGTCACCCAGAAAGCAACAACCTTTCCTTAGCCAAACCAGATATACTCAAAATAGAAAATAAAGAAGATTCATTTACGCCACCAAAACTCAAAATGGACCAAACCCCAATTTTGAACTCCCGGCTCCAGAGGAACGGAGACACAGACTCAACTTTGCTGTAACAATCTTAAATTCATTGAAGCATATGAAAGCAACAACAGGTTGGCGAAGAGGAGGGAGCAGTAAACACGGGGTTAAATACAACAGGAGCACTGGCCAGGTGTCCCAATTAGGGTGATGGCACCTTAGCTCCACCCAGACAGGGACACACACACACACACACACACACACACACACAGTACCAAGGCAGCCATCAGACGTTAACAGAAATAGTCAAAACCAGTCAGATGTACATCTTACAAGAATAAAAGTATTTTTTTCACTTTATAGAGTAGAGTGAACTGTATTGTGTCTTTGTCTTGGTAAGTTGCGTTAATCCATTGCTTTACATATAAAACCTCCCCAAAGGAACATGACACCCTCTTGACACATAAGAGACTTTTGACATTGACAACAGGGCAGCTTTAAAAGATAACCGGTGTATACAAAGCAAAATCCTGGAATGGCTCAAAAATGCTAAACTTCGCCCATAAATGATTCACATCTACAAGAAAGACATTTAAATTGGCTCAGCTAAAAACCAGACAGGATACGAAATGCTGAAGTGGCAGGAACCCCTAATGAGGACGCTGGTGGCAAGTGTGTGTGTGTGTGAATATATGTGTGTGTGTGAGGGAGAGAGAGAGAGAAAAGTCTTGCTATATTGCTAGCGCTTTCATCATTGAGACGGCGTGAAGCCGCACGAACACGTAAAGTCTTGACACGCGTCATTTTTGCAGAGATCCTGTCTCGCTTTTTAAATTCGTCGAGAAACAAAATGTATAAGACGTCGTCAAATCTACACATTTAGCTTTCTTTTACTGCACCGGGGCAGGAAAGAGAAACACAAAATGCATGCATGCGTTATTTCGTTTTTTAACCGGTCTGCTGCTGCTGCTGCTGCATACATGTTTCTCCATCTCTACCTCGCTCCGTCTCTACTCAGGTGAGCAAAGAGGTTCATTTCCCGCTCCAGCGACACGCTCAGCCGATGACAGACCGTCTCTCGGGGATTTTCCTCGCCCCCCCCGGCCATTTGTGCCCTCCAGGCTTTATGTAGCATTAGAGGAAAGTGCTGTGATTAAAGGGAAGTTGGGGTGGATTTGATTAAAGGGCACGCGGAGTGGACCTGACTCAAGGGTTTATTCTTTCCTTTCCCTTTTCTTTCACTGATTAATTGGGATACTTCTCATGCCGCTCCGGAGGCCATGACAGAACGGAGCGTCAGTTTCTTTTTTTCTTTCTATAAAAACGACAACCCGCAGAAGCGAGCTTTCTGAACCGTTTAGCTGCCTTTTAGCGCGGCTTAAGTGCAATGTTGAGCAGGAGGAGGACAATCGATACTGGGAAAAGGAGGCGGTGGGGGTGGAACTGGGAGAGGTCCAGATCCACTAAGTGAAGGGAAAGTTCTCAAAAGTGCTGCAGTATAATTCTAGTGACGATGCTTTTCACATTTCAGAACACTAATAGGAACAAATGTCTTCAATGACTTTAATCACATTTAAAGTCATTTTTTATCATCATAAACTAGTTGAGAGTGAACACATTGATGGATCCAATCAAATGTGATTTAGGTTGACCAGCTAACTTGTCTATCATAAACTAAATGCTCAGTTTATGGGTCGCAAAACGACTGCAGTTGACTGCGTTTAACTCCATTCTTTGATATATATTTCAATGTATTGAGATTGCCGTGAGTAAGACAATATGAAGTTCAGCGTTGAGAGCGATTTAGTGTCGCTCTCGACAGCAGATTTGGTAGTTGAGGTAGTGCGAGTGAAGTTGAATTGGCACTGGATGTAAATCACAAGGTGCATAATCTTTCAATAAAAACCTCATATCTACGCATACCGGGCTGTAGATCACCTGTCTCCATAAAGCTCTCCTCCTGTATGAGTGCCAGTTGGAATAAAAAACCATTAGCAGAGAAGGTGCACCTTGTATCTTAAATGTTTGGCTAAATAGACGCAATAAAGATGTTTAAAGACAATAATATACATGTAAACGCGTGCTCTGCTCTTGTGTGCCACTTTTATATCCTCCATATTTCTTTGTTCTTCCCTCTGCATGTATCTATATTTCCATGGAGTGTGAGATGGGAGATAAAAGGTCAAGCGCAGCAGAAGCAGCGCTCATCCTGACCGCGAGTCAAACAGTCCATTAGAGCCTCAAATATCAGACTCACATTTGAGCTCACATTTAGAGTGCGAATGAAATGACCTTCAACAGGCGTTACAAAAATAATAAAGTCAGAGAGGCAATACTCGGCACAGAAGAAACAACAATAACACTCTGTGGCTTTGGAAAAATAGTTGAAATGGGGCAAATGTTTTATGGTTATGCTTGCATGACATTTTGACTGTTTAGGAGTATTGACTATATGCATTTTAATAATCAAGTCAAAGGCAGAAACATTTTATTGAAACAACAAGAAGAAAAAGTGATGGAGAATATATGAGTTTACATCCACACGCTGTCCAGCTGACATGACACTTTGACTTAGTCATCACCGCATGAGGCTGATGGGACAGATCTCGGCTTGAACTCGCCTCATTGGATAAGAAGCCAAATTTAGACGGAAAAAAGAGAACGTGTCTAGACTTCCAAGGATGTTTTTTTTTTTTTTTTGCGAAAGCCAACAAACTCTGGGTGAGTCACGGATGTCAGCCGCTGCTTAATGTCGGAGCCCGCAGGTTTTCTCAAGAAAACACAAAGCAAATATGCGATAAAGCTAGAAAGTGAACATTAGAAAAACCAAAGTGAATAGAACCCAAGACGACCAATTAGGAGAAAACACCGGAGAGGAAGAGAGAGAGAGAGAGAGAGAGAGCAGGAAGTAAGAGAGAAAGAGGGGCTAAATGTTGAATCTTTAATTGGTCTGAAGCAGAGAGATGTGTGGCTGCATGTGTGTGTGTGTGTGTGTGTGCCAGCTAGCATGTGCCACAGTAAAGCAGAGTAATTAGGTCTGAGAGAGCCCCTCGTTATAAAAGGCTCTCGCAGCTGTTGGTTTTTAAAAGCAGCGGCTTTCCTGAAAGTGCCACGCGACAGCAAGGTCAGAGGTGAAGTGGCGAGGAGGGGCGGCCTCCCCGGTCTTTAAAGGAACGCCGTCTAACACCACAGAACCACCGGCACCGGCGTAAAGGACACACCTGGCAAAGAGAGGCTGGTGACATCTCTGTTGCTAATTGCGAGGGCGTGTCTGCTCCTGCAGGAGATCGTTCATCATTCAGCGCTGATCTTCTGAGAAAACATTTTGACATGTCACACAGGCAGGAAATGCACAGGTGTGAATAGAATTGATGATGCTACAGTTTCAGGGTGGCTTAATGAAACAAAGCATCATTAATGTTAATAGGCTGGGCTTTTCCCCGCTGTTCTGGCATCTGTATTCCCCTTTTGTTCCAAAAGTTTGTGAAGCTGCTTTTTTATTCGCAATATTTCAAATGATCTAGATCGAGAACACTCAACCTCTCAACCTTTTTTTCAATGAAGCCAAATACCCGCTAACCAGCGCGAAGCATTTTGTGTAGAAACAATTATGTAATACACAGTGTCTCATTTAATATAGAATATATACAATTTATTTAGATTGTATTGCATTTTTAATAAATAACTTTTTTTTAAAGGATTTTTGAATGGATGCTAATTTTAAATAAATATTTTTCAAATCTCATGTACCCCCATTTGAGAGCCACTGCTCTAGAACCGACTCTTTGCTACCTGCTTAGCATCAAGCTACAGATGGACACAGTTAGCGGCTAGCTGGTGAACAAAGTGGAGCAGTTCTAGAACCAAACCAGAGCTAGACCAGAGGAAATATTGGACTTAAATACAGTTTCCCATATCAACTTTACAACATGATAACATGTGGCCACCAACTCATCTGTTATTGCATGTTTATAGTGAGTTAAGGCTGAAGCGCAGACGCGTGACTCGAAATTGAAGCTAATTCTGCTTCATGTCTGCTAGCCGTGTAAATAAGCCCACAGCTTGACCCTAACTGACCCTCAGGTGACTTTAATAGGTCAATGTTGCGTTAGAAGCTTGTTACCCTGCCCTCAAATGGCCTGAATAATACGTATTAATATTAATAACTTCTCACCCTCAACCCCCACATTCCATCCTGCTGCTGATGCATGTGATGCACTATTGTGGACCACGTCTGACTCACTCAGCGAGGGAATTATTAAAATGAATTGTTCCGTCCCATTACATCACATCCATTTGTCTGATTATTCAAAGCAACCTACACGTGTATCACACATACATGTTTTATCACCGTGAATGCTGCACGTCATCAAAATGGAGCGTTTGTGTTCCTACACCTGTCTCCTTCCCTGAAGATGTGCTGCAGCTGCACACACATTGACGGCATATTCAATGTAAAAAAATGTAGGGTGATATTTATAGTCTGCTCTCCCCATCCACTGGACACTAAGTGCTGTTGTTCCTGTACAATGTGTCAGAAATATCAGTCTTTTTTCTCTTTTTTTCCTGCAGCAATGTCACCAACACACTTCCCTGTGTATTGATTGCACTTGGCAGATCGAGAGGTCCCGGTCTCTAAATTGCTACGGCAGCTCTTACCATATATAGACGTACAGTATGTTGGCTCCAAATCCCCTGAAGCGATGCAAAACCCTCCAGCCTGCAGGATTCTGCTGAATTCACACTTCTTACGAACATTGCACCAAGGATCCTGTCGCTAACGCTAGAAAGATTGATATATATTAAGATAAGATAATCCTTTATTAGTGCCGCAGTGGGGAAATTGCAGGATTATAGCAGCAAGAGACACATAGTAATATCAAATAAAAATAAAAACAAGTAATAAACAGTAATGAAGTAATACAAAACAGTAAATAAAACTGTTTTTGATGTATTATATAGCGACATGATACATATTTATCATATTTACCATCTTGTGTGCTCTAATTCTGGTCACGCATCACTTCATGCATTTTATTGTATACTTCCTGCCACTTTCTATGTCTCCTAACCCGCTTTTGCTCTTTTATATTTATAATATTCACAAACGGCGATGTTGCGTGTTGTTGTGTTTGTTGGGTCCCATGCCATAAGGAAGCACTTAGCTCTTTCATCACTTCTGATTTCAGCATCTGCACCGATCTCAAATTTATGAGAACACACACAATATATGATAAACACACTCGTATGCATTAAGCATGCACTCTGAGATTGCATGTGGCATGACTCCAGCCGACGGCAGAGTTCGGGGAGCAGTGTTTGTGTGTTTGTGTAAGTCAATGCAAGGTCAATGTAAACTGTAGTATGGAAAGATGCGATGCGCCTGCTTTAATAATGCATCAACATGTGCGAGGCATTAGGTATTCAGGTGAAGGCAAGGCCATGTGTAAATAGTTGTGTAATAGAAAATGTATGTTTCATAAGTACCTGTCATAACCGCCTCGTGTCAAGCCTGCAGAAGCGCACAATGCCCCGCGGTAGAAGTTGTGAAACTAATTGGTTGAGGTTAGAGAAACCATCATGGTGTGTGTTAAAATAATACTGTAACTACGGTGAATACATAACCATCGGCCTTGGCAGAATGCTACGTAACAGAGTTTTGCAAAAAGCGTGAATTCAACGTCTTCTTTTCATTTCACATGGGACACGAACAGCGGTCTCCTGGGTGAAAGTCCTGTGTTTATATACCATCATTTATTTCTTAAAAAAAAAATAGAAAAGTACTATGTTTACATTTCTTCCTGGCTACTGGGCCGGTGATGGACAGAAGACAAATAAAACGTAAAATAAGAATGAAAAAAGCACTGAAAGATCAAAAGAAGAGAAAGAAGAGAAAGAAGAAGAAGAAGAAGAAGAAGAAGAAGAAGAAGAAGAAGAAGAAGAAGAAGAAAGCAGAGTACGAGAGAAAGAAAGGACAGATGAGAATGATAGAAGAGAAACTGTGTTTACAGCAGTATTTATGTTTTACAAAGAGGGGAAACACACAAACACACACACACACACACACACACACACACACACACACACACACACACACACACACACACACACACACACACACACACACACACACACACAGCAGTCGGCGAAATACAACATGTTCCTCCTTAACTTCTAACAGACCCTTGTGAACTCTCGGAAGATACATTACAGAGTGCACTCGACCTTGTGAGTGTGTGAGTCTGTGTTTGTATATGTGTGTGTGTGTGTGTGTGTGTGTTTTCCAGAATACAACCCACAAGGGCGTGGTTAATATTGGATGAGTGGAAGGTTATGTCAACATTCGAGCTATTGATTTCTCCTCAATAGCTTTTTCCGGTTCCAAATGCGCAAAAAAATACACACACACACACACACACACACACACACACACACACACACACACACACACACACACACACCTGTATGAGCAGCATCAACACACTCCCATTCACGGCTGAGTAAAATGAGCAGTTCGTGCGTTTATCAGACTGTAAATGTTCAAAGTAATTAAAATCATCGTCAAGTAAATATAAAAGCTGTTTTCACTCCTTTATTACACAGATTGTATTATTCAATTAGCACTCATTAACTGTACACATGTCTTAGAGGTGTATTGTCGAGTGTGTGATTTTATCTTGAGGCAACATGTGTACGAAGGAACAGGGTGTGTGTCTGTGTGTGTGTTTTTAGTGCTGCAGTAATTACTTATTGACATAGTATAATGCTATGAAACATGTTGACAGGTTTTGTGGATGATAAAAATGAATCGGGGAGTCGTTAAAGAGAAATCTGTTTAACGAGCGATGTTCCCATACTGTAGATTTACACTGTTCAGACATAAGCAGTGGATGAAAAAAAATCACACTTTGCTCTTTACCAGGGGGCGACTCCTCTGGTTGTATAGAAGTCTATGCGTCATGTGTTGAAGCTGCATTCTCTCTCCTGACCACCAGGGGGTGACTCCTCTGGTTGTATAGAAGTCTATGCTTCATGTGTTAAAGCTGTAATCTCTCTCCTGACCACCAGGGGGCGACTGCTCTGGTTGTATAGAAGTATATGCGTCATGTGTTAAAGCTGCATTCTCTCTCCTGACCACCAGGGGGCGACTGCTCTGGTTGTATAGAAGTGTATGCGTCATGTGTTAAAGCTGCATTATCTCTCCTGACCACCAGGGAGCGACTCCTCTGGTTGTATAGAAGTCTATATAAATGACTCTACTTCTCTTGATGTATTCCCTCAGTAAACATTGTAAACATGAGTTTATGTCTCAATCTCTAGTTTCAAGTCTTCTTCAATACAGCATGATGTTCATTTAGTAAATTATGGTCATTTAGAGTCAAACAGACCATAAAGCAGGGGACGCTTTAGGGCGGGGCTTAATGTGATTGACAGGTCGCTGATGCTACTAGAAACGTATACGGCTTCTCCTGCTTTCCAAATATGGAAACTTCTGTTCATAGGGAAAAAAAAACATGCCGACAGCTTTACTCCAAGATGGAGGATTGCCAAATGCAAGACTTCAAAACGTCAAGATGACTATACGTCCCGAGCTCTTCCAAGCTATTACTTTGAGGTGGGATGAGAGATCTTGTCTCAGAGAAAAACCACAAAATACAATAATGGATGTGAGAGAAGCGGACGAGGAGTATTTCACAACAAAAAGATTTATGCGTTGACGGCGCAAATGTGCCGGAAACGGTAGAGAACCCGGAAAGACGTCATCTGTGACGGCCATTGAGAAGTCACTGTTGTTGACAATCAGCCAGAAAAGAAAAACAATGTAACAAAAAAATAGCGATTTCGGCGAATTTACGTGAGGAGGATTTCGTTCCCAAAACGAGGGCTCACTTTACAGTCTGCGTTTGTGAGCGCACGCCTGTGTGTAACTGCATCCCTCACCCGAAAGGCTGGGAGGGAAACTGATGGACAAGATAGAAGGAGCGATGGGAGGAAGAGGAGGATGAGGAGGAGGCTCCAGGGTGTGAATGCTAATAGTTTCCTAGCTAAGACATCCACAGCATCTCTCCATCTCATCTCGCTCTCATCCTCCCTCCCTCCCTATTTCCCTTCGCCCCTCTGCTCTCTTTTTTTTAAACCACCAACATCTCACCCTCATCCTCATCCTCATCCTCTTCCTCTCTCCCCCCCTCACTCGGTCGCACCGCATATTCCGTATCTGTCCTTATCTGCTTCTCCGTCCCTCAGCTCCACTCATTTTTATTTAACTCTCTCTGGAAACAAACACATTAGCAGAGATGAGAGAGGGAATCACGTCATCTCTGAGTCCTGAATCTACGCTGTTGCCCAACATGGCACCCCACTGCACGATATCTGTGTGAGTGTGTGTGTGTGTCTTTATTAGTGTGTGTGTGTGTGTTGGTGTTTACACATGATCAAGCATGTGCATGTTTATTCGTGGCCAAAAATGCATAGCTACAGACGCAAGTTTGTGGGTTGTATGCATTTCTGTACTGTGTGTGTGTGTGTGTGTGTATGTGTGTGTGTGTGTGTGTGTGTGTGTGTGTGTGTGTGTTCGCCCCGAGAGGAGGCGGCACAGCACTCTCCAATGCTGCAGGCGGTGAACAGAGAGTGGGGGGAATGTGCTTGCCACTGCAGTAAATGAGAAAAAAAAGGGAGGAGGGGAAAAGGAGAAGTGCTGTAAAAGTTGCTGAGGCACACAAAAGAAAGGAGGGAGACAGAAAGAGTCTCTTATCCTTAATTAGAGTTTCCGCCTCTCCCTCTTCTTCCAGAGAACCAAAGCTTGAACCCACTTTTCTTTTTCTCAAAAACATTTTCTTCATCCTCGCCGCACTTTCGTTTTAATCACTTCCACTAACACGTTCACCCTCTTCTGTTTGTCACCTCTTTTGTTTCCCTTTGTCATCCTATTTGTCTTTTTTTCCCCTTCTCTCTTTTCAATTTGCTTCGTGTACGTCTAAAATAAGCCGGACTGCACTCCCCGTGCTTAATAGGGTGTAGAAACACGATCCACGCCGCAGCTCTTGTCTCATTATGGCGGAGATATACGGCGTCCTACCCATCACGGAGATTAACCTTGGAGGGGGTCGGAATTCATCATGTTTTATTTTGAAATTCTCCTTGCGGTGCGACACCTGTTCTACACGCACACACTCTATCATGCAAAACACACGGAGATACAGACAGGGCCTTTTGTCATATTGTTGTGCCTTATTTGATATATTCTCTTATACTATTAGCATTTATAGCAATGTTTTTTGTAATTCTGTGTGTACGGAGAACCTACAGCAAAATAAGCTTTTCATTGTACGGAGTAACTGTCTGTTATCTGTGCATATGATAATACAAATATCTTGAATCTTGATTACACATGGAAGCACGAAGAAGAAACAAAACATGAGTACAGCAGAACATGCATGACCACATGTGGCTGTTAAGAGTGATTGGTTGTTCCTAAAAAAGCTTATTGTGAGCTTATCTGAAGCTCCACCAGAAGAACCACATACCGTAAAAGTCGGGTTACAAGCCGCTCCTACCTCCAGTCAGTGTCCCCGCTGTAGCAAGCTAGGAGCAGCGCTAGCTAGCAGCAGCAGCACTAGCTAGCGCTGCTGCTAGCTAGTGCTGCTGCTGCTAGCTAGCGCTGCTGCTGCTACTGCCCACGTCCCCTCTGCCCAAGTCGGGTGTTGAGCCTGGTCCCGCTACCTTCGGTGGTTTTCGGGGAGCTAGCGGAAGTTAGCGGGGAAGTAACGGAGCGCTAGCAGGAGCCCCAGCTGGCTACAGCGGGGAGC